>NC_081361.1:31421325-31727656 GCF_030684315.1 Stegostoma tigrinum | reverse complement strand
TGTTTTTCTTTTTGTTTTAGAAAAAAAGCTATTCTTGTTGAGCCTTGCACTGGGGCTTGCTGACTGTTTTTCGGTTTCCTTCGTCCATAGAGGGTTGAAGGAATTCTGCAAATCAGGTTTGCTGATGAATGTTTGAAACTATGGCACAATGCTTTGGCTAACTGAATACCTCCTGTGTAGTAGTGAAATCTGCAAGTACTGTTGATTTGATCAGCTAATCTGCTTTTCAACAGAATCTATGGCTGTAAGCTTGTTGTGTGGAACAGAGATATTTAGCACCTGATCCTTGAAGGCTGTAATAATTATATTGTCCCAGCCAAACAATAGGGCTGGGAAACCTTGCTGGGCTTTGTGACAGTGAGCTGTACACTTGAATTTGTTGGAGCCCAGCACTACCTCTACTTGCAAACGCTTAAGATCTTTAAAGCCTAGTCTCTTGTAATCTTCCAAAGCCTCTAAATACTGAGAGGATGGGATTCTCTTTTTAGAGCTTGTTTTCAATAAGGAAAAGCCCTCTCTTTAGAAATTATAATCTGATTCTCAGGAATTAGTAAAATGGTGGGAGTGTCTCTTAAGCTCTAAATTAAGGCAAATGCTCTTTCACTGCAATGGTTTAACTTTCAATTCCAGATTTAATCAATGATTTAAAGTCTAAATAATGATGACCTCTTAGTCATCAATTGTCATGATAATCCATTTAGGGTAGGAAATCTGCTCTTGCCTCTTCCTGTTTACAGATTCACAACAAATATGACAACTTCTATCAAAAGATAGATAACAAATGCTGCCTTGCCAGTGACACCCACATTAAAACATTCTCGTTCCCTCCAATCCCACACCAATTTTTTATTTTTGGCATTTTATCATTAGTCTTATTCAAGTTATGGAAATGTTTAGCAAGGTGAATGAGGCAGTGTTCCCATACTAATCTCTCACGATCAAGTAAACCATCTTCTGTAGGATTCTGGAGATAAGGCCATTGCATCGAACCATGCAGCGCTTAGTGTCAGCATTCAGTCATTCACTCTCCCTAAATATTTTTGGGACTAATTTTAGACCAGTTTAATCTTGTGGCTAGAAACCTAAATACCCTTAGGTTCTCTTGCTTCAATCTTTGAGACCCTGTAGGTCACACAACTTGAGCCACAGCTTTACTTCCTGTTTATAGCTGAGGCAAGAAGTGGAGTAGAGTTCTCGTGCTAGATATATTTAAAAGTTCTTATCAAAAAAGTGTAAGAGCAATATGCTGGGGTGAGAGATGTTGTGAACTTGGTTAAGTTCCTGTGAAGGTGAGTATGGTCTCTTGTTTAAAGAAAGTACTTCATGTTCATCTTATCTGGTGTTTCACATTATTTCAATTTGGTAACGTTCTTGTGTTGGAGTTTCTTTGTAAATAATACATGTATAACTGTATGAGATTCGTATTGCAATGTGGATATCCTTTAATTTGGCCACCTTTTTGGGGGCAGTGGAAATGCAGCTCGTGCTTCACCATTGCTACTGAGATGTTGCTGCATGAGTAGGAGTATTATGATGGCATTACTGTGGTCTGAGCAAGTTTTTTTTCCAGCACTTTCAGTATAAATAGTAATTTTTTTTTAGAAACTCCAAAGCACTATCTCTAGTTCATTTTGTCTCTGGTAGGGGCTTGGTTTGGCTACAGTATTTGATTTTAATTTCTCAATGTTTTTATATATTACAGTTAGGCCTTTGTTCTTGCCCAGCTTCCTTTGCAAAATGGAGTAAGAGTTGTGCAATGTCATAAAATATTTCATTTGAGGCATCGATCATTAGTCCACTGCCCATTTTGTATGAATTGGCCTATGTGGTAGTATTCAAAATGGTTGACAAAACCACCAACCTTTTGGAACATAGCATACTGAATCACCATAGAAATGTAGAGTGGTAGTAATGATCAATCTGTTAGGTTAGTGACCTATTCTAAGTCTCTAGTGTGAGTCATTTTTAGACAGTAGATTGTTTTGCTCTGTTTGCACTCAGTCCCAAGGTCAATTGCCAGTTACCAGCATTTTGATCTGGAATGGAAGCATCTGAGGTAATCTTGAAGGTGTGATTTGGGTTGAGGATTGCAGAGAATAAAACACACCACTTGACGTCGAACCATCAAAATAGTGCAAGTTTGTTGTTATGTACAGGAAATGGTAACTTTTGATATTAGTACTCAAACTCTTCAGAGTGATAACTTCCACCTGGAATAGTGGGAGCAGCCATCCTGAACTCCAAAGAGCATACGAAGTAAAAGCAGAAGTCAGCCATTTGGCCCTTTTTAAGCCTACTCCATCGTTCTGGGTGATCGTGCAAGTTTGAAGTTGGGTCACTGCGCTCCACACTGACTCTGCTTTCTCAGCACATCAGGCAGTACCTAAGTGGAGAGTTTGTTTTTTTTTTCTGTTTTTGTTTGCTGATCCAACTCTGTACCCTCTTCCTGCTTTCTCTCTGTATTCTTGATTGCATTAGCTCCGAAGTTATATCCGGGTTCTCCTTGAGAACATTCAACACTTTGCTTTTGATCTCTATGGCAGAGAATTTAATTAAACTGTTCGCTCTGGGTGAAGAAATTTCTCTTTTTGTAGTGAATGGTCTACACTGTATCCTTGGGCTGTGACCCCTGATTGTGGACTCCTCCCTGGTTGTTGGGAGCATTCTGTATTTGCTGTGACTAAACAATGAATCACTCAATGAAATCGTCAGCCTGGTGTGTTACAATGTTTTGGAAAAGGATAGCAATAGGATCTCTGCATGGACAAATGATGTTTCTCCTCCATATGATTTCATTAACCTAATTGTGCTCATTATCAAAAATTACATTCAAGAAAATGCTGCTCTCATGAACTAAGGATAGGCAGCTTGTTACCATAGAATAACCCAGTCACTAGGCACTGAAACTTAATGAGAGCACACTCAATAGGAATTAGCTTTATGCACCAGATCTGTTCAATAGTGGTGCTAATGTTGTCAATCGTCCTGAGCTACACTATTTTACCTTGAGATTTATTGAATCTTTCTTTGCTATGTGATTTAATACCCTCCCTTCTTGTTTTAAGCAGTCTGTCTATGGTGATGCAAGCTCCACTGCAGTTGGTTGAACCAGAGATTAAGCATTCATATTTAATAGGGCTGGAAATGGTCGAAGATGGGCACCTGACCTGTGTTTGGATTAGCTGAATGTTTTTATCTTAAAAACAAAGAAATTGCTGCAATTCTACTTATAGAAGGTAGAAATACCTCTCGTATGTTCAAGTTATTAGCTGAGCTCACCATTAGAACAGGATGTCTCGCTAGGTGATAGTTTATCATCCTCTCAGCTAGCCACATCACAGGCATTTTTATAAACATGGTTCACATAGGAACCCACTAACTAAAAGTTGCCTTTAGTTTGAAACAGCATCACCTTGACGATATTAAACTGAAGCCAAACCAAAGATGATATAGAATGATACAGTACAGAAGGAAGCCATTTGGCCTATTCTGGCTGCACTGTCTGTTGTGGGTGGGGGTGGAAACTATGCAATTGGTCATGTTCTCCTGCTATTTTTCTGTACCTGAGAAAATGTTGCATTTCTGCTTTTGAAAGCTGCAATTATATTTCCTTCCAGTATGCTTTTTCAGAAAGGATACTCCAGATTGCAAACACCTGTTAAGAAAGAGAAATGTCTCAGTAGCCTTAAATCTGTGTCCTCTGGTGACTTGACCTCTTTTCAGTGAAAACGAGCACTCCTTTTTAATCTGTCAAATCCCATCAACATTTTGGATCCTTCTCCAGAGTTCAGAAAGTTGAGATTAGAAACCAATGCAGCCTCTACACTTTACTGAAAACCCTCTTATGAGGCAGCATTCCAATAAATTCCCTCTGCATTTTTCCCCCCAATCTTGACATCCTTCCTAACGTGATTGAAACCTAGAAATAAACACTGTACTCTGAGGCCTCTGTATTAAATTAGCACAACATCCCTGCTTTTGTACTTGCCTCTATTAATTAAACTCTGGGATCCATGGGTGGTTTAAAGTGTTTCTCAGTGCTGTGCTCATCAGTGATATTCATGTGAATCCTGATGTCTGTTTCAACACCCTTTTTCAAAATTGTGCTACTCAGCTTCTATTCCCCTCTTCACTTATCCTTCCAAAATGCATCAAGAACCCTTGACATTAAACTTCCCGAGTCTAGGTTGTTCCTCGGTGTTTAATAGATTTCAGTTATGCTTCAATTACCAAACTTATGGAATACAGCATGCTGGGTCTGGGCCCGAAAATGTCAGCTTTCCTGCTTGGCCTGCTGTGTGCATCCAGCTCCGTATCATCTTGTTATCTCAGATTCTCCAGCATCTGCAGTTCCTGTTATCTCTGCTGTTATTAAATAACCTGGACTTTAAAATATAAATCAGAAGAACGATGATGCAAGTGTAAAAATGTAGGCCACATCACTATCTACTTTCCTTTTTTGGGAAAAATGACTTTTACCCCACTTGCCACTGACTGCACTTTTTATCTCTCTTTCTTTCAAGTCAGTAGGTATGCTGCCATTCCTGTGCGTTGACTTCAATTAACTTCGGTTCTACTTGGACAACTGTAGTACTCAACTTCAGATTCCTTGCAGTAAGTCCTTGTATAGAACATCATCTCATTTAAAGTCTGGCAGCATCTGTGGACAAAAACAATTGGTGCAGCGAGGCTCTTGGTCAGAACTGTTTCCATGCTTCAAATGGTCCCAGTCAAGGTGGAATCGGAGGTCTTTATACTACATGTCACATCTGATACAGTGATAATGATATGTTTCTTTTATGCTAACTGACAGGCATAACACAACAGCTGGCAGTTCAATGGAAGTTCGATGGGTAGCCAGTTAAATGTCCAGGTTATTTGCCCATCCTGATGGCTCTTGCCATTTATCTTCTAAGTGAAGGACAACTGTCTGAAGCTGGAGGGGTCCACTCCCTTTTTATTATTGTTGAGTCTGGTTGCCTCATTGACCTGACATTCAATCCGAGGGGAGGAAGAGTTGAGTTTTGTTTGTTCTTTTAAATAAGATCTATTGAGGTTCCACTTTGGCTGAAATCAGCAATCCTGCTTCTCTTTCTGATTTTGTGTTTCTTCCTTGGATTTTCATCTCATGTATTTCTAAATCCACATACTTGAAATCTACAATGATCTCAGCCAATTGAATCAAGTAATTACTTTTAAAGCAGAAGCTCTTAATTTCACAGCAGTAAACTGCTGTGGTTTGTTTAATGCAACTGAAACTGCTCTACGTCATGTATATTTTAATTTGTATCTGGTCTGCTATCTGTAAGCATCTCTACCTTCACTAACTAACTGAAAATCCTGGAGCCACTTGCTCAGGAAATTGGGCGGAGAAAATGCTGAGATAACATGGTGTGAAGCTGGATGAACACAGCAGGCCAAGCAGCATCAGAGAGAAGCAGGAAAGTTGATATTGTGCATTGAGATGGGGGAGGGAAAGGGGATTCTGAAATAAATAGGGAGACGGGGGAGGTAGATAAAGGATAGATAAAGGAGAAGATAGGGTGAGAGGAGGCAGACCGATCGAAGAGGTGGGGTTAGACCCTGGGAAGGTGAATGTAGGTGGGGATTTAGGGAGGGGATAGGTCGGTCCAGGGAGGACAGACAGGCTACGGAGGCAGGATGAGGTTAGTGGGTAGGAGATGGGGGTGAGAGTTGAGCTGGAAGGAAGGACAAGTTGGGGACAAGTTGGGGACAAGCTGGGCTGGTTTTGGGATGCGGTAGGGGGAGGGGAGATTTTGAAGCTTGTGAAGTCCACATTGATACCCATGTGGAATATGAGCTGCTGTTCCTGCGTCTTGCATTCATCTTACATTCACCTTCACTCCACCTACCTTCTCCTTTTTATCCATTTTCTATCCACCTCCCCCTCGCTCCCTATTTATTTCAGAATTCCCTTCCCCTCACCCATTTCTGAAGAAGAGCCTTGACCTGAAACGGCAACTTTCCTGCTCCTTTGCTGCTTGGTCTGCTGTGTTCATCCAGCTCTATACTGTTATCTCAGATTCTCCAGCATCAGCAGTTCCTGCTATCAGAAAAAAGCTGACGTCTCTGGCAAATAACCTTTTTGGAATCCCAGCAGGGTTTGGCACTAAACCTGGTGCTACTGGAATTAGAGCTGCTGGTCCGTGGCATCTCTTCCTCCCTTGATGGGGACACCAGAGGTTTCTACCTCAAACAATACATGATACTTCAGGCATTATATATCGTTGAGAGGCAACTTGCTTTTTGTTGGACAGGCTCCCTATTGACTTTATAGTTGGTTTGTAGGTAGCGTGTGTATGTGTTTGTTTCTGGGAATAAATTGCTCTCTAAAATCCAGCCTGCTTAACATCTCTGTAGCGATGATGACTGGTCATAGTGCCATTGAGTCATACAATACAGCGATAGGCCCGTTGCCCTAAACTAGTCTGTCCTGACCAAAATGTCCATCCACTCTCAGCCCATTTCCCTGCACTTGGACCATATCCTTCGAAACCTTCCCTAACCTTGCATTTGCTCAAATGTTGTTAATGGACCCATCTCAACCCGTTCTACTGGCAGGTTATTCCTTATGCATATCTCCCTCTGAGGGGCAACATTTTTAAAAACACAGGCTCTTTCCCCTCGTAGCTTAAACTGATGCCCCCTCATGCTTGATTTGCTGACCCTGGGGAAAAAGACAGTGCATTCACCCTATCTGTGCCTCTCATGATCTTGTATACTTCTATAAGGTCTTCCCCGCCCTCTCCTACAGTCTAAAAGTAAAAAATGTCCTAGCTTGTTCAACCTCTTCCTATAACTCAGTCTCTTGAGTCCTGCCAACATCTTTGTAAATTTCTTCCGCACTTTTTTTCCTAGTTTAAAAACATCCTTCATTACAGCAAGGTGTCCAAAACTGCACATAATACTCCAAATGTGGCCTTTCCGACAGCATGTACAACTGTATCATAACTTTCCAACTTCTATATTCACTACCCTTACTGATGAAGGCCAGTGTGCCAAAAGCCTTCACTGCCCTGTCTACCTGCGACTCCACTATCAGAGAATCCGTGCACCTGACTTCCGAGGTCCCTGTCTTCCACTATGCTCCTTAAGGCCCTACCATTCACCACAAAACTCTGGATTTGACTTTCCAAAATGCAACGCCTCATGCTTAACTAGATTAAACTCCATTTGCCATTTCTGGGCTCACTTCCCCAGCTGATCAGATCCTGCTGCAATTTCTGATCACCCTTCTCACTGTCCACGATACCACCTATTTTAGTGTCATCAGCAAACTTACTGATCACGCTTATACGTTTTCATCTAAATTATTTGATGTGGATAATGAACAGCAATGGGCCCAACACTGACCCTTGAGGCACATGTCTGACTGGAGGCCTGTGACTAGTCAAGTATCCTTTCAGTGTTACCCCCTCAAACCGGAGATCAGAGGGTTTTATTTTCATTTTGATCTGACATTGAACAAAAGGAGAGTCTGCTGGGTGGGGGAAGTTGGTGTATTAACAAACTCACTCATTCCTGCCTGAGAAAACCCGCATGACTGAGGTTAACACCTGAAACTGTTGAAATCCTGTGTTGATGCCAGAAGGCTGTTAAATGCTGAAGGGAAAGATTTGGTGGTGGTGGCGGCGGTGGCGGGGGGCGGTGGGCAGTGGTCTAGTCCCTGACCTGCTTTCAAGTTGGAATGATGTAGGTAACTCGGTATAGCAGCATCAGAGGAGCAGCAAGATGGAGAAATTAAAAAGCAAGCGGTCAGAATCTCCCAAGACATGCCTGGATGTTCTCAGTGAAGCCGCCTCCCGCATGTGTTTGGCCTTCCTGGGGTAGGAGGGACTATGTTGTCAGCAGTCGACATACCATGGAGGAAGTACAAGTTCAATCATGGCCTTGCATAGAAGAAGCTGTTGGGGAATTGGACTTTTAGAAGAAAGAAGGCGAAGGAACCAATACACTCCTGTGGTAAGAGGCAGGAGTGATGGGAAATGTGGTTGGTAATGATTGAAGAGATGAGCAGGCCCTACAGAGGGAATAAAAAACACTGAATTGGGATGGAAAGCTATATTTGATGGTGGCATTGTGATGGAGATGGACAGTGTAGTCTATGGAATGTAAACAGCAGTGAGAAAAGGTGGGGTAAGGGAGTACAAACAAAGACCATGGTGTTTCAGGCCCCTGCCAGCTATGTTACACGAGTGTGCAACAGCAGTTTTATCATAAGATAACAAAGGTGTGGAGCTGGATGAACCCAGCAGGCCAGGCAGAATTAGAGGAGCAGGAAAGCTGACATTTCAGGTCTGGCCCTTCAGAAAATTAAGGGTCCAGACCCGAAACGTCAGCTTTCCTGCTCCTCTCATTCTGCCTGGCCTGCTGTGTTCACCCAGCTCCACACCTTTGTTATCTCATTCCAGCATCAGCAGTTGTGTCTGTGTGTCTCTCTCTGTCACACTGCATTTTGCATAGCATGATCTGCTTGTAGAGCACGCAAAGAGCAACACATCACTTTACCTCTGTGCAACTGACAACGATTAATCAAATTACAAATTAAATGTTTTAAATCTGAAGCACTGTACCTGTTTAGGACCATGTGCCAAAGAAAGCAACTTAATATTAGGAACCTCTTTGAAGCCTGTTTACAGTACTATGATGAGGGGAATCTCCAAAGCTGATTACTTCACTTTGAGGCTGTCGGCAAATTTTGTGGGCAGGGAATGCTTCTACAAGAACTGAGTTTCCATCAACTCTTTGCTTTATACAATGTTTTGACCCTGAAGCTAGTGTCAGTTTTTTGTGCCTTTTTGGCTGAATGGCACTAAGAACAATACAACTTTACAAGCCCCATCCTGGAGTACAGATTATCCCTTTAATTAGTTGGCTTAGTGAATAAAGAGCTCTGGTAGATACGTTGGCTTCCCATTTATCAATTTAAGGAAGTCTCTGACAGAATAATGAATACGGTCAGTGTGTGGAGTCAGGAGCAAATAGTGGAATGGATTACTAATGGGCTACAAGACAAACAGCAGTGAGTAGGAGTAAGGGGTAGTTATTCAAAGTGGCAAGAGCTGTTTCACTAGGATCAGTGCTAGCACCACTGCTGTTTGCAATCAAAGACACTCTACCATTTGCAGATAGCATCAGATTGGAGGAGACTGCAATGACTTACAGGTGGACATTAATGGACTTACAGAATGGGCAAATAATTGGCAAAATAAGTTCAACTTGGATAAATGTGAGGTGGTAAATTTTGGGAAGCAGAGGAGGGGGATGTCATTTGATCTAAGTCTCCAAGTGGACTATGGTAGTAAAGTGACCACTGACAAGAAAGCCATAGGTTTTGTTTTGGAGATTGCATTGAAAAGTTACACTGAGCCTGTATCGAACATTGGTTTGACCACACTTGGAGAACAATGGGCAGTTCTAGATAATACATTTGTGAAAAGGATGATAGAGGCAATGGAAAAGGTGCAGAGAAGATTTACAAGAATGAAATCCGAAATTTGGGGACATGTGTACGAGGAGAGGGCTAACGGGCTGGGTTTCTTCACTCCTCTAAGGAGGATAAAAAGGTGGAGGGCTGACCTAATATTGACGTTTAAAGTAATGAAAGGTTTTGATAGAATACGAACAGAGGCACGGTGGGTCAGCACAGCTGCCTCACAGCTTCAGGGTTTGGGGTTCAATTCCAACCTCTGGTGACTACCTGCGTGGAGTTTGCACATTCTCCCTGTGTCTGCGTGGGTTTCCTCCCAGGTGCTGTGGTTTCCTCCCACAGTCCAAAGATGTGCAGGCTTAGGTGGCTGGTCATAGCCAATTGTGGCTAGGGGGGGAAATGCAGGGGCAGGGTCGAGGGTGGGATGCTGTTTGGAGGGTTGGTGTGGACCCAATGGTCTGAATGACCTGCGTTCACACTGTCAGGATTCTGAGGAAGGTTCCTGTTGAGAAGAAACATGACTAGGGGGCGTCAAAAATAAGATAGTCACTCTGAAGTCCAAGGGAGTTCAGATGAAAACTCTTCACCTGAAGATCAGAAAGAATATGAAACATGCTGTTATATGGGATGCTGAAGGTGAATGGTACAAGAGCATTGAAGGAATAACAGACAAACACAAAGAGAGAAAGGAACACGAGCTGATAACAACATCTCTATATGAGGAAGAAAGGATGCTCTGGAGGGCTATAAACCCTGTCATGGACTAGTTGGGTTAACTGTCCTTTCTCTATGCTATATGTCCTTTGTATGTAATTCTGTAACATGTCTTTTAGATTAATATGTAGTACCTTGGTAGCTTCTCATATTAGTGCTGTCAGTGGTGACACCCATCCACATCTCTCAATATCCGCCTAGATGTCAGGCTAATAGAAATGTTATCTTTGTTTTGTGGTTTGTGAAGATAGTACATGAAGTGGGAAAGATCAAGTGATGTAACGATCTGGCTGCTGACTGGCTGTTGGTAATAACTTACTAGCTGGTAGATGGTTTTTGAGAATTATAAGCAGCCATATGGGACAGGCACAGAAAGGTGTGAACCTGACAAATGCAATAGTTGTCAAGGATAATGTCAGTGCAATTTGTAAACATTTGCAAAAGTTAAGTTGGATGCAAAGTTCCTTTTTTGTAATATGCAAATATTGCTCTTTGCATGAGTAGCTGGAAACATCTAGTTGTAGTTTGATACTTTGCCATTTTTTAAACAGGTCACGTGGCGTTTAACCTGCGCAACATGCTACTATACTTGTGAAGGAAAAAGGATGTAAGAAATAACAATTATTTACATAATGTTTTAGTTAGACATTTAACATTTACACTAACATAGAGAGTTGAAGTGTGGCTGGTATTCTTGGGGATTTTCTCCAATTTTTCACCCCCTTCCTTTTTGCCTTTACCTTCTGAAAGTGTTGACATTTTGTTGGGGCTAGCATAATCGAAGCCAGTGAACTTGGGATCCAGCCTGTTATTCCAAGCATGGCCTTGCACAGACAATCTAACCAGGAGCCTGCAGTTGACGTAGCATTGTGGTCAAGCTGATCATGTCGTAGCATTTTATAACACTTCCACCAGCCTCCCAGTAGTTTTCCTCCCTAACCTGGAACTGGTAAGACCAACTGCACATCTGACCAGTAGTATCAGTTACAACCCATGATATGACCATCAGCCAACAATCAGCAGGAATCACCAACCGTCTGTTCTATCTCCAACAGCTACAAAGGTTTGTACATCATGCTACCGCCTCAATAAACCGTGAAGTCACAAAATCTGCTTAGACAGGGGGAGAAACCAATTTGAAACCCCAGACCAACTGCATTACAGCGAGGTATCCCGAGGTGTGAAGGCCCAGCTCTTTAAACCTGTTTGCTGAGGGATGACCTTTGTAGAGGTTGACAAAATAATGAGAGGCATAAATAAGGTGAATAGCCACAGCTTCAGACCCAGGGTAGGGTTGCCCAAAACGGAGAGGGGCAAGATTTAAAAGGAACGCGAGGGGCAATTTTTTCCACAGTGAGGTTTCTGTATGGAATAAACAGCCAGAGGAAGTGGTAGAGGCAGATACAGTTACAACATTTAAAAGACGCTTGGACAAGTGCATGAATAGGAAAGGTTTAGAGGGATTATGGGCCAAATGCCGGCAGATGGAAGAGTTCAGTTTAGGAAATCTCTTCATCATGGACTAGTTGGACCGAAAGGTCTGTTTCCATGCTGTATCACTCTATCTTGGTAACCAATGTCATTTAAAATAATGCAATGTACACCAAAGGCTTCTCTTAACAAAGACCAGTTATTCACATAAACCCAGATAAAATTGACAGTATATTTTTCACAACTTTGACTTGTGTCTTTAATCCCTCGCACAGTTTATCCAGAGAACTGGACATGGTGCTGTGTGCCAATGGGTGAGTAAAAGAGTGGATTTGGGGCCTGTTTCTCCTAACCCTTCAGCATGAGTTATAGTGATGAGATTTGATGTGATTTTCCAGCTGATATTCCCCTGCTTGTGGGGAAAGTCCCCAGTTTGCACTTGCTAGCCCCTCTTGATGGCTTATCTGCAAACTAGAACTGTGTGTCTCATTAGAGCGCATCTTTGTTTGTTTGTTTCACAGATACAGTGAGCAAAAATCTCGTCCATCAGTTTTGAGCATCCTGCAGGTGTTACTTCTAATATGGTTCTGCAAACCACTGAGTTTGCTGGTTCTGAAGTTGTAAAATCATTGAGGAATGAAACCACTTCACTTCAAGAACAGGCTAAATGAAAAAAAACACGTGACTCTAAGATAACAAAGTGTGGAGCTGGATGAACACAGCAGGCCAAGCAGCATCTCAGGAGCACAAAAGCTGACATTTCAGGCATGGACCCTTCATCAGAGAGGGGGATGGGGAGAGGGAACTGGAATAAATAGGAAGAGAGGGGGAGGTGGACCGAAGATGGAGAGAAAAGAAGATAGGTAGAGAGGAGAGTATAGGTGAGGAGGTAGGGAGGAGATAGGTCAGTCCAGGGAAGAGGGACAGGTCAAGGAGGCAGGATGAGGTGGTAGGTAGGAAATGGAGGTGCGACTTGAGGTGGGAGAAAGGGATGGGTGAGAGGAAGAACAGGTCAGGGAAGCAGAGACAGGCTGGGCTGGTTTTGGGATGCAGTGGGGGGAGGGGAGATTTTGAAGCATGTGAAGTCCACATTGGGCTGCAGGGTTCCCAAGCAGAATGAGTTGCTGTTCCTGCAACCTTCGGGTGGCATCATTGTGGCACTGCAGGAGGCCCATGATGGACATGTCGTCTGAGGAATGGGAGGTGCAGTTGTTTGTTGCGAACCGAGTGGAGGTTCAAATCGGGAGAGTGCAAATCGGTCCCCAAGCCCCCGCTTGGCTTCCCCAATGTAGAGGAAGCTGCACCGGATACAATGGATACAATATACCACATTGGCAGATGTGCAGGTGAACATCTGCTTAATATGGAAAGCCATCTTGGGGCCTGGGACAGAGGTGAGGGAGGAGGTGTGGGGTCAAGTGTAGCACTTCCTGCAGTTGCAGGGGAAGGTGCCGGGTGTGGTGGGGTTGGAGGGGTGTGTGGTGCGGACAAGGGAGTCGCGGAGAGAGTGGTCTCTCCGGGAGGCAGACAAGGGTGGGGATGGAAAAATAGCTTGGGTGGTGGGGTCAGATTGTAGATGGCGCAAGGGTCGGAGGATGATGCGTTGTATCCGGAGGTTGGTGGGGTGGTATGTGAGAACGAGGGGGATCCTCTGGGGGCGATTGTGGCGGGGCGGGGTGTGAGTGATGTGTTGTGGGAAATGCGGGAGACGTGGTCAAGGGCATTCTTGACCACTGTGGGGGGAAAGTTGCGGTCCTTGAACGTGGACATCTGGGATGTGCGGGAGTGGAATGCCTCATCCTGGGAGCCGATGCGGTGGAGGCGGAGGAATTGGAAATATGGGATTGAATCTTTGCAGGAGCGTGGGTGGGAGGAGGTGTATTCTAGATGGCTGTGGGAGTCAGTGGGCTTGAAATGGACATCAGTTTCTAGCTGGTTACCTGAGCTGGAGACTGCGGGGCCCAGGATGGTGAGGAATGTGTTGGAGATGGCCCAAGTGAACTTGTGGTTGGGGTGGAAGGTGTTGGTGAAGCGGATGAACTGTTCGAGCTCCTCTGGGGAGCAAGAGGTGGTGCCGATACAATCATCAATGTAACAGAGGAAGAGGTGGGGTTTGGGGCCTGTGTAGGTGCGGAAGAGGGACTGTTCGACGTAACCTACAAAGAGGCCGGCATGGCTTGGACCCATGGGGTACCCATGGCCACGCCCTTTGTCTGTACGAAGTGGGAGGATTCAAAAGAGACGTTGAGGATGAGGATGAGTTTGGCTGGGTGGATGAGGGTGTTGGTGGAGGGGGATTGGTTGGGCCTGCGGGACAGGAAGAAGCGAAGGGCCTTGAGGCCATCTGCATAAGGAATACAGTTGTGTAGACACTGGACGTCCGTGGTGAAAATGAGGTGTTGGGGGCCAGGGAATTGGTCCTGGAGGCCGTGTGTGGCGTCACAGACGTAGGTAGGGTGTTCCTGGACCAAGGGGGAGAAAATGGAGTCCAGATAGGTGGAGATGAGTTCGGTGGGGCAGGAGCAGGCTGAGACATTGGGTCGACCAGGGCAGGCAGGTTCGTGGATTTTGGGAAGAAGATAGAAATGGGCCGTGCGGGGTTGGGGAATAAAAAGGTTGGAGGCTGTGGCTGGGAGGTCCCCTGAGGTGATGAGGTCATGGATGGTGTTGGAGATGATGGTTTGGTGCTCGGGTGTGGGGTCATGATCGAGGGGGTGGTAGGAGGTGGTGGCGGAGAGTTGGTGTCAGTGCGCCATATTACCACTGCACCACCCTTGTCTGCGGGTTTGATGGTGAGGTTGGGGTTTGAGCAGAGGACTGCCTGTTCTGCGGGGGGAGAGGTTGTGGCAGTTACGTGGAACAGTCCCTCTTCTGCACCTATACAGGCCCCAAACCCCACCTCTTCTTCCATTACATTGACTGTATCGGTGCCACCTCTTGCTCCCCAGAGGAGCTCGAACAGTTCATCCACTTCAGCAACACCTTCCACCCCAACCTCAAGTTCACCTGGGCCATCTCCAACACATCCCTCACCTTCCTGGACCTCTGTCTCCATCTCGGGGAACCAGCAAGAAACTGATGTCCGTTTCAAGCCACTGACTCCCACAGCTACCTAGAATACACCACCTCCCACCCACCCTCCTACCAAAATTCCATCCCCTGTTGCCAATTCCTCCGCCTCTGCCGCATCTGCTCCCAGGATGAGGCATTCCACTCCCGCACATCCCAAATGTCCACATTATTCAAGGACTGCAACTTTCCCCCCGCAGTGGTCGAGAACACCCTTGACCGCTTTTTCCGCAACACATCCCTCCCACCCCATCCCTGCCACGACCGCCCCCAGAGGATCCCCCTCGTTCTCTCATACCACCCCACCAACCTCCGGATATAACGCATCATCCTCCGACACTTCCGCCATCTACAATCCGACCCCACCACCCAAGCTATTTTTCCATCCCCACCCTTGTCTGCCTTCCGGAGAGACCACTCTCTCCTTGACTCCCTTCTCTGCTCCCCACTCTCCTCCAACCCCACCACACCCGGCACCTTCCCCTGCAACCACAGGAAGTGCTAGGCTTGCCCCCACACTACCTCCCTCACCCCCATCCCAGGCCCCAAGATGACCTTCCATATCAAGCAGATGTTCACGTGCACATCTGCCCATGTGGTATATTGTATCCACTGTACCCGGTGTGGCTTCCTCTATATTGGGGAAACCAAGCGGAGGCTTGGGGACCGCTTTGCAGAACACCTCCGCTCGGTTCGCAACAAACAACTGCACCTCACGGTTGCGAACCATTTTAACTCCCCCTCCCATTCCTCAGACGACATGTCCATCCTGGGCCTCCTGCAGTGCCACAATGATGCCACCCAAAGGTTGCAGGAACAGCAACTCATTCCGCTTGGGAACCCTGCAGCCCAATGGTATCAATGTGGACTTCACAAGCTTCAAAAATCTCTCCTTCCCCCACTGCATCCCAAAACCAGCCCAGTTCTCCCCTGCCCCTGCATTGCATCCCAAAACCAGCCCTGCCTGTCTCTGCTTCCCTAACCTGTTCTTCCTCCCACCTCAAGCTGCACCTCCATTTCCTACCTACCACCTCATCCTGCCTCCTTGACCTGTCCGTCTTCCCTTGACTGACCTATCCCCTCCCTACCTCCCCACCTATACTCTCCTCTCCACCTATCTTCTTTTCTCTCCATCTTCGGTCTGCCTCCCCCTCTCTCCCTTTTTATTCTAGTTCCCTCTCCCCATCCCCCACTCTGAAGGGTCTAGGCCCAAAACGTCAGTTTTTGTGCTCCTGAGATGCTGCTTGGCCTGCTGTGTTCGTCCAGCTCCACACTTTGTTATCTTGGATTCTCCAGCATCTGCGGTTCCCATTATCACATGTTGTGACTCAATGAGTTTCCACGCAGGCAGATACCAATGGATCTCCCAGTGATTTTTTTTAATAAGATTGCAGGATCTGTTTAATACATCCTTGCTACCCCTTGACAAATAAAAACAGGAAAGGGGAAAGTCACATTTCAAGAAGGAAAATAAATTAGCATTGCATCATCTGGGAAAGGGATACTGCAATCACCATATTATTGTGTGTGTGTGTGTGTGTGTGTGTGTGTGTGTATATGCATTAATCTCATGGGCTAAAGCATATTAAAGCTGATGGATTGCATTTTGACTTTCCAAATGTCCTGTTATTGCTTCCTTAATGGATTCTACCAACTTACCAATAACGTGTTAAACTGTTCATAGTTTTGTACTTTCTGCCTCCTATCTCTTTTCAAAAAGTGTGTTATATCAGTATTTTTCCAGAAACCAGGGAATTTTGGAATATTTATGACCAAAGCATCCTCTATCTCTGCTGTCAATTTCTTTAAGACCTTTGGGATGTTGGTTCGTTAGGCCCCTGAGACTTGCTTGCCTTTAATCCCAATAGTTTGGTCAGTACTTTTTCCTTCATGATGGTGGTTGTTTTACAATTGCCATGCTTTTAGTGTCCTCCACCATGAAATGAGGCAAATGTTGACTTGTTATCTCCGTCATTTCCATGTTTCTCACCACTAACTCTCCAGCCTTGTGTGAATCCTATTATGCCGCTACTCCCCACACGGTTCTGGTGGACCAGGGAACTCTTCTGCATCTTACTGCCTGCCGTAGACATACCACAATTATTGAGATATGACAAGGAGGTTGCAATTGAGTTTTGATGCCATCAGACCCTGAGGTGGGACTTCACCCAGAGATGGAAACACTGCCCCAGCAGTGTCAGAGATAATAGGAACTGCAGATGCTGGAGAATCTGAGATAACAAGGTGTGGAGCCGGATGAACACAGCAGGCTTGCTGTGTTCATTCGGCTCCACACCTTGTTATGTCTCATCCACTAGGTGCTCTTGTAATGTTGGCAATACAGCAAACTATTTGCAAACATCAGACAACCACAAATCACAGTTGATCTGGTTACTATATTATTTCGTCATGTTGATCAAGGAATTGATATTGGCCAGGACACTGTACTTTGGATTCTTCTGTATCCACTGAGGGGGATTCACTTTACAGTGTCGCATCTAGAAAGTATTGGAAACACAGGACTGATGATTGTTACCGTTTTCTAAACATTACCCATTGCCTTTTTTTGCCTGTCTGTTACGTTTTCAGTTAGCTCAATTTGGCTGGATGGCTGGTTTGCAATTCAGTGTGGTACCAACAACATAGCTTTGACTCCCTCACTGGCTGAGGTTACTATGAACATCCTATCTTCTTAAACTTTTTACCCTTGCCTAAGGTGTGATGACCCTCAGGTTAAACTCACCACCAGTCTCCCTCTTCCCCCTCCCCTTCCCCCACTCCCCCTCATCCTCTGGGATGATGATGACTGTGCCTTAATTCTTTCCTATTATGTTCATAGGTTGTGGAAGTTACAGAAGACTCTATGAATGTTAATTTGTCAAGTCATAGATCCCTCAAGAACTCTAGGTCGTAGGCCAAGTAAATGGGATTAGTGATGTTTGGATTTCGTGGATTGGTATAGACATGGTGGGCCCAACAGCCTATTTCTAAGCTTTATGACTATAGGAGGATACAGAGGTCTGAATGTTTGACTACCCTTTTAGCTAATTGTATTACAATCCATTCTATTATTGGAGCAGAGGGATCTCTGGGTTCATGCCTACAGTTCCCTGAAAGCTGCCACCCAGCTGGATAGAGTTGTTAAGAAGGCGAATAGATGTTAGATTTCATTTAATGGAGGGATGGAGTTCAAGAGTCGTGAAGTTATGCCCCAGCTGTACCAAACCCTGGTTCAGCCACATCTGGAGCATTGTGTCCAGTTCTGGTTCCCTCATTACAGAAAAGATGTGAAAATGTTGGAAAAGGTGCAGAGGAGATTTACCAATATGTTGCCCGGAATATGAGGAAAGGTTGAGAGAGCTAAGACTTTTCTGTTTGGAATGACAAAGGATGAGAGATGTCTTGATAGAGGTGTACGATATGATCAGAGATGTAGATAGGGTGGATAGCCAGACACACTTTTTCCTAGGGTGGAGGTAGCTATTACGAGGGGCATTATTTTCAAGTGAGTGGAGGTAGATTATAGAGAAGACATCAGAGGTAGGCTCTTTACTCAGTGGTAGAGGTGAGGAATGCATTGCTGGAGAAGGTAGTGGAGTCAGCTTCATTAGGGGCATTTAAGTGGCAATTAGATAGGCGTAGGGGTGGAGGTTGGATAGACATTAGGTTTAGGGTAAAAGTTCAGCACAACATTACGGGCCAAAGGGCCTGTACTGTGCTGTGCGGTTCTATGTTCTATATTGGACTTTGCTTATGCCTATGAGACTGTGTGTGTCTATTCAATTTAAATATTCCAAGAGCATCCAGAATATTGCTTGCATTCAGCCACCTCTTCAGATTGCAAAACCTGCATCTGGAGGAGTGGTAGGAGTAAAGTGTTTCCATCCATCCCTCCCACTCAAATCAGATCTTGGGAGATACCTTTTGAGCAAGCTGCATCTGTGCAATGTGCCTGGCCAATGCTGTATCTGTATGAGAAATTGTGGTTGGAGATTGGGGGAAACAAATCATCCAGTGTAATTTTAACCTTTAAAGCAAACCCATGCCACGTTAGAAAAACAAAATTGCAGTTTAGGAGCCTTGTTTGTTCCTAGTGGAGTTTTGACTGCCAACAAATACCTTTTTATAATTTATTTAAAAACAATTAGGGTCAAAGAATGTCATTTGTAGCTCCTATCGTTATGGTCAGGGATTTGCATCTACATAGGCCATTGAATTGATCCCCCCCCCCCCCCCCCCCCCAGTTATACCCTTTAGGACAGTGATTTAGGAATCTGTCAGGAGAGGCCGGTTAGCTCAATTAGCTGAATGGCTTGTTTGTTATGCAGAATGATGTTAACAATGTGGGTTCAATTCTTGTGCCAGCTGTAGATCATGTGTTGTCAACCTTTTCTGAGGCAGTGTCTGATCATCCAGCAAAAGTCATCACCGGTCGCCTCTCCCTCATGAGAGAGTAGCCTGTTGGTCCTCTGGGATGGTGGTGCCTCGAGTCTCCCAATTTTAAATCAAGATTCCGAAAGAACAACGGCTGCTGGAAATCAGAAACAAAAACCGAAATTGCTGGAAAAGCTCAGTAGGTCTGGCAGATTCAATGGAGGAAAATCAGTTCTTGAAGGGTCACTGGACCCAAAACATTAACTCTGATTTGTCTCCACAGACGCTGCCAGACCGCTGAGCTGCTTCTAGCAATTTCTGTTTGTTTTTGTTCTTTTCAGGATTCACTGGATTTCATAGTTTTACAACTTCACACAAGTTAGTTATTCCTGAAGCCATGCATGCTATCAGGAATTTCATTTCTGGTTTATTTCTTTTACCTCCTAATTTAACTTGACACCACTGCCACAGGAATTTCACAGATTTCATGTCATGGTGTTGGGGCAAAGTTTTTGCAGGTTTAGAAGCCAAAAAAAGACAACTGGTTATTCTTTTTTATGTTGCCTCCCTTAGACTTTTGCTGTGTTTCTTCATTTTACCAGTCTCTTTCCCTGTGGCCTGTTCATGGGCCAAAATTGCTGTGAACTTCTCCCTTCTTCCTCCACATTTTGTTCACAGGATTACAAACCAGTTACCTATTTGAATGACTGTGTATCTGGCAACTGGTTCAGCTATTGAAAAATGATGGTTCTTCAATGGAGACCCCAATATGTTGGCTCAGTGGTTAGCACTGCTGCCTCAGTACCAGGGGCCCGGGTTTGATCCCACTTAAGGTTAAAGATATAGGGTAGGGCGTTGGATCCAGGTGGGATGCTCTTTGGAGGGTCAGTGTGGAACTCAATGGGCTGAATGGCCTGCTTCACACTGTAGACATTCTAATTGCATTAACGGGACCAAAACATGGCTCTGATAAAGACATGCTGTTGGTAAAATACACATTTTTTTTTTCAGGAGATGCAGGATGAGATCTGGCTCCCCAGAACTTAATGATTGGTTTAACGTACTCCATCCTGCAAATGCCACCTCTTCCATTTGTTTTTAAGAACATGCTGGATTTCCACATTCTTACCTGTTAGACGTGTCACTTAAATACAGTCGATCATTGTTAGCTCTATGCCAGTTAACCACCCTGGCTCAGAAACAGCAATTTGCACTGTTGTTAGAATGGTAGGCTGAGGGTAGGTGGTGGGCATCATGCATTGTCAGGCCACAGCAGGGAAGTCGGTACTGTACTTGACCAATGCTGAACAAGGCTGTTGGTCAGGAATAATACAGTCCGGGTGATCCTGAGTAGAGTGGGAATTCTGCCCTTCCGTGTGAAGAAATCCCATCCTCGAGAGCTTCCAGACAACCTGATTTGCTTTGAAAGGGTTAATGTTGGAGACTGCACTAAGCTTCGCACAACCTGGTGTTTATACTGGCTTGAGTGAGGTTAGGTGGAATACCTAAAACTGACACAGGGAGCAGACCTATATCCATGGTTCTCCTTTGTTATTAAGACTATGTTGAACAAAGTAATTTAGTTTGTACCCTATTGCTGTCATGCCAGAAAATGCATCTTAAGGTCAGAGCCTCTGCTTGTTAAGACTCAGTAGAGGTTGATTTTCTACCCGTGTAGACTCTCAGTCCTTGTCAAAGAATAGAAGGTTGGTGACAACATCCTTCCAAGTACAAATACTGTAAACATGGCCACCATAGAGCGGTCAGTCCAAGCATCTAGGTGGGGGAGCAAAGGGGCCTGGGGTGGTCAAACAGGAAGTGACAAAGATATTCTTGTCTTGCTCAGCAGGAGGTGACAAAAGATGTTAACATGCCCGTGTGTGCGGCAACTTTTAAAGGTGAATTCCCCATTTAAAAACACAAAACTGTGGATACTGTAAATTAGGAATAAAAACAGAAGTTGTTGGAAAAGCTCAGCAGGTTTGGCAGCACCTAATTAAGAAGAAAATCAGTTAACATTTCCGGTCCACTGACCCTTGAAACTGAACGTAGCTGGGAAAACATTGATTTATATGCAGAAAACGGAGGGGAGTGGGGTAAGGAGTAAACGATAGGATAGTTTGAAGAGAGAAGAGGAGTTGGATAGACAAAGGAGTTGATAACGATCCACTCCCAACCTCGCCATCAAACCCGCAGACAAGGGAGGCGCAGTGGTAGTATGGCACACTGACCTCTACATTGCCGAGGCCAAACGCCAACTCTCCGTCACCACCACCTACTGCCCTACCGCCCCCTTGATCATGACCCCACCCCCGAGCACCAAACCATCATCTCTAACACCATCCATGACCTCATCACCTCAGGGGACCTCCCAGCCACAGCCTCCAACTTCATTGTTCCTCAACCCCGCACGGCCCGTTTCTATCTCCTTCCCAAAATCCACGAACCTGCCTGTCCTGGCCGACCTATTGTCTCCGCCTGTTCCTGCCCCACCGAACTCATCTCCACCTATCTGGACTCCATTTTCTCCCCTTGGGCCAGGAACACCCTACCTACGTCCGTGACACTACCCACATCCTCCAGGACTTCCAATTCCCTGGCCCCCAACACCTCATTTTCACCATGGATGTCTAGTCCCTATAACACCTGTATTCCTCATGCAGATGGCCTCAAGGCCCTCCGCTTCTTCCTGTCCTGCAGGCCCGACCAGTCCCCCTTCACCGACACCCTTGTCCGCCGAGCCAAACTCGTCCTCACCCTCAACAACTTCTCTTTCGATTCCTCCCACTTACTACAGACAAAGGGAGTGGCCATGGGTACCCGCATGGGCCCAAGCTATGCCTGCCTCTTTGTCTCTCTTCCGTACCTACACAGGCCCCAAACCCCATCTCTTCCTCCATTACATTGACTGACTATATCGGAGGCGTCTCTTGCTCCCCAGAGGAGCTCGAACAGTTCATCCACTTCACCCACTTTGTCAACACCTTCCACCCCAACCTCAAATTCACCTGGGCCATCTCCAACACATCCCTCACTTTCCTGCACCCCTCAGTCTCCATTTCAGGTAACCAGCTAGCAACTGATGTCCATTTCAAGCCCACTGACTCCCACAGCTACCTAGAATACATCTCCTCCCACCCACCCTCCTGCAAAAATTCCATCCCCTATTCCCAATTCCTCCACCTCCGCCGCATCTGTTCCCAGGATGAAGCATTCCACTCCCGCACATCTCAGATGTCCACGTTCTTCAAGGACCACAACTCCCCCCCCCCCCCCCCCCCCCTCCCCCAGCAGTGGTCGAGAACGGCCTTGACCGTGTCTCCAGCATTTCCTGCAACACATCCCTCACACCCCCATGCCTGCCACAACCGCCCGAAGAGAATCCCTCTCATCCTCACATACCACCCCACCAATCTCTGGATACAACACATCATCCTCCTGACACTTCTTCTGCCATCTACAATCCGACCCCACCACTCAAGACATTTTTCCATCCCCATCCTTGCCTGCCTTCCAGAGAGACCACTCTCTCCGTGACTCCCTTGTCCGCTCCATAGTCCCCTCCAACCCCACCACACCCGGCACCCTCCCCTGCAACTGCAGGAAGTGCTACACTTGCCCCCACACCACCTCCCTCTCCCCCATCCCAGGCCCCAAGATGACTTTCCATATGAAGCAGATGTTCACCTGCACATCTGCCAATGTGGTATACTGTATCTGCTGCACCCGGTGTGGCTTCCTCTACATTGGGGAAACCAAGCAGAGGCTTGGGGACCGCTTTGCAGAACACCTCTGCTCGCTTCGCAATAAACAACTGCACCTCCCAGTCGCGAACCATTTTAACTCCCCCTCCCATTCCTCAAGTGACATGTCCATCATGGGCCTCTTCCAGTGCCACAATGATGCCACCTGAAGGTTGCAGGAACAGCAACTCGTATTCCGCTTGGGAACCCTGCAGCCCAATGGTATCAATGTGGATTTCAACATCTTCAAAATCTCCCCTTCCCCCACTGCATCCCAAAACCAGCCCAGCCTGTCCCCACCTCCCTAACCTGTTCTTCCTCTCACCTATCCCTTCCTTCCACCTCAAGCCGCACCTCCACTTCCTACCTACTAAGTTCATCCCGTCTCCTTGACCTGTCCATCTTCCCTGGACTGACCTATCCCCTCCCTACCTCCCCACCTATACTCTCTCCACCTATCCTCTTTTCTCTCCATCTTCGGTCCACCTCCCCCCCTCTCCCTATTTATTCCAGTTCCCTCTCCCCATCCCCCTCTCTGATGAAGGGTCTAGGCCCGAAACAGCAGCTTTTGTGCTCCTGAGATGCTGCTTGGCCTGCTGTGTTCATCCAGCCTCACATTTTATTAGCCAAGTTATTCAGTTCTGCTCAGATGGTTTCCAGCCAGTTATTGTGCAAACGTTTTGAGCTGATAGGTGTAAGAAGTGGCTTAGCTAAGAGCACACCACAAAATGTCCTGCTTTGGCAAGATGTGGCCCTTTCTACCTTAAACGTATGTGGGATTTTCTTTTCATAATATATCTGCTGTTATGTGATTTTTTTTTCATGATGGTTAAACAAATTTCTTGTTTTTCATTAACCTTGATAATGCACTGAGGAAAAAGGCTGCCTTAGCTTAGAATACTCATGCTACATGGCCTCTCTCTTGTAAATATTTGAGTGTGAGTGAGTTTCTTCAGAAATGGCCTATGCTGGTTGAGGATAGCTACCTTTTCTGGTAGAAGAACCCTGTTGAGTGGACAATATGAAGCTTATTGCAGGAGTGGGACTATTTACAGATGACAAGAATTTAACCTACGTGACTACAGATGCTGTTAGGAGCAGTGAGCCTCAACTCCATCTCCTCCTTTACCCTGCTTAGGTCCCTGCAACAACATCATGGTAGGTACTGCTGACAACACCACCAGCAATTATTAATGCTTTCAGGCCCTTATTTGACACTATTTGTAGACTTTCTGTCACTTAAATGTTATTTCAACATTTGCAGCTTTCAACAACGGCAGCTATTCGGCAATTTGGGAGTTGTTCAAGCACAAAGACTGCAGTGGTTCAAGAAGGCAGCTCACCACCATCCGTCTCAAGGCTAATTAGGGAGAGGAAATTAATGCTGGCCTTGTTGATGATGCCCATCCTAAAAAGAAATTAGTAAAAAGGTGCTTTCAAAATGTATTGAATGGTAAAAGAAAATACCTTTACTTGAGTTGCTGGAATATGTTGTTTCTACTTGATCTGTAGCAGTTTTACCATTCAAATGAAATGTTGAAACACTGTCTTAATTTATTTGTTTTGGTTTATTGTCTCTCTCAAAGTCAATCTGATGCACCTTGCTCATCATGTAGTCACAATTTTCTTGAGTGGGGAAATCCCTTTGTGCCACCCAACACTCCTTCAATGAAATTCTCAATGCTATAAAATATTCATATGCTTACCCCACTTGGTTTAAATGTTGGAGCTTTTGGCTCTTATTTTGTGGGCTGGTTCTGCACCTCTGAACTCACCAGGAGACTTTTTCAGAGTGGCAGGGATGTTTGGGTTTTATTCCTACGAGACAAATAATACTGCATCACGCATTTGTAAGAAATAGCTTTATTTACACAAGGGATTCTACTCCACTCCTATTGACATTCAGTTGAATTACCACTGCTCAATTTCCTGGGGTAACCATTTAATTAAAAACCTAACCAGCTGTAAGAGACTGGAAGCTAAGGACTCCGTAGTGAGTGACTCACCTACTGACTCCTCAAAGCTTTCATTGAAAAGGTGCATGTCAGGCGTACAGTTGAATGCTGACCACCTGCTTATATATGTGAAACTCCAACACTGTTTAAGGGACTCAATAACATCTGGTACAAAGCAGCTTGTTTGGTTGGCTCCCATCCACCAACATATGCATCACTCCTCCACCAGGCATGTGCCAAGGCTACACAATGAATCATTTACAAATGTACTGCATCATCTTTCAAGCCCACCGTCTCTCTCACCCAGGGGAAAAGGGTTCCTCACCACCCTCAAGCTCCTTGCTCAGCTACCCATCATCTTGGTTTGTAATTATATCACGTTCCTTCATTGTCACCGGGTTAAAGTTCTGGAAGTCCCCTCCAGTGGTGCTATTACTACCTCTAGCAGTGTGAGTGTACCTTCACTTATAGGCTACAGTGCTTCAAGAAATTGGATTCCCCCTCTCCGTACTTTCTCTAAGATAATTAGGAACGGGCAATTATTGGCATTCTTACCAATGATTGCTACATCCTGAAAATGTATTTTGAAACAATTAAAAATTCATTTATATCACATTATTGGTTACAATTGGCATCAGCAGCCCTTTGCTTTTTGTTTTATTTCATATAATCCATTACACGTGATGTGATCTTGATATGTACCTTGCCCAATGATATCTGACCCTTTAGCTGTCACTTGTCGCGATTTGATAGCATTTAGCGCTGAGCTAGCGAAAAGGCCAGCCTATTCCGTTACACCTCCAGGACAGCTTCCAGATGTCTGGATACTTTTCCAGAGAGTGTGTACTTAAATTTGGGTCAGCCACCCCATGTCCAGAAAGGCATTCAGTGGAGACCCTCCACCAACTCTGTCAGTCCTTCCATTCACACTTACAGTCAGACTGTTAGCCCCACATCTGTAATGGAGGAGTTGGTTCAGGCACCAGGAACTTTTCATCATGGAGACTGTCGCAATAAATTGTTGGCTTGGCTACTGAGAGCCGTTTATCTGCAAGATTTCTGAAGGAAGTTGCGAGAATTCCTTGATGCTAATTTCATTGCTTTACAGGTGCTGCACCTCGTGAATGGTGTGATCTCCTAAAAAACTTGTTTTAATCTTCTTTGGGGTTTCAGAATGGCATTCCCAAGCATCTTGCTTTGCTCAAAATCTTGTCCTTTCTTAAAAGGAAAAAAAGTTAGATCCTGTGGCATGTTATTAAAAGAACAAGAAAGAAGGGTCTAGACCCAAAACATCAGCTTTCCTGCTCCTCTGATGCTGCCTGGCCTGTTGTGTTCATCCAGCTCTACACCTTGTTATTCTCAAAAGACATCTAATGTTCTGATCTGCATTGTTAAGAGATGATGATGGATATTTGTTTGTTTTTTGCTGCATTTGAGTCTTGCTCTGCATAAATTGGTTACTAGTACAATGGGCATACTCCAGAAGAATTCAATTGGCTCTGTGCTTTGGAAAGTTTTGAGAACACAGTAGGTGCTACATAAATGCACATTCTTACTTTTTCTTTCTTAAACTTTAAAGAAAGAAATGATTCATACTTGCTGTTACTCTAATTACCAAATAGGTTAAATCTTTCTGTTTGCTCTACGTCTGACCACTGCCTGCTCACCACATCCTGAAGCGTCAAGAATGCGATGGGAATCAGAAACATGAATGTATTTCCATTGCCATCGGCAACTGGTCAGTCATTCTGCAGAAGAATATTTAGAAAAACAAAGATGAAAAGGAACAAATAATGGCCAAGAGAATTTACAGAGAAAACGGGGAAGAGAGAAGCTGGTAGGGGAAAGCATGTGGATGAGAGAAGTCTTGAGAGTTATCACTCATTGTTGATGAGAGTGGAAATCACACATTTGAGAAAGCAATAGTTTTTAAATCACAAATCCCCTTCCTCATAAACATTTAAGAGATAACAGGCAGGATTTTGCAATCAGCAGTGAATGAATGATATCAGCCACTCACACTTGCTCATAGATTTATCATTGAAGCATTTTGTTGATTTAGAAATTCAAATCTGCGTGACAAGGAACTGTGTGCAATCTGAATTCATCAGACTGATGAATTCTCAATGAACATGGTAAAATCTGAAACATGAAGTGTGTGGGATTGTGTTCAACAACGACCAAGATCGGTGAGTAGTGAAAAATGGCCTCCTTATTGAGTATCCACAGTAACACAGTTCAAGGGGAATGGAAAGGTGATGGAATCTGAAGTACAGTTTTACAATAGTTTTCCACACACTTTATACATACATTAAAAATTTAGCATTATGGTGTCACATAGTTGTATCTATTGTACGCAAGTTTGCGTGACGTTTGTCCTGGGGAAGCAGGAGATGGTTTAAGCACTTGCTAAATGCTGGCTGTTACTCCTGATGGGATTTTAATGTCTGTCCGGTCTGAGTTTTCATAATTAAGAGGTGTTAGTCCTTTAGTTTTCAAAGTTAGTAAAAATACTAGACCTATATGATCTAAATAAGTGAGAAATTATATGTTCTCAGAGTATATTAAACTGATCTCCTGCATTTCGTTTACTATTGCTGGTTTTTGACAGTCCTACACATTCATTTGTGCAGTTTCACAGAAGTGCTATTTCAATAGTAAGTTTCTTAAAGGGGGTATTGGCCCTCTATTTAATATGTATTTACAAAGTATAAACCCATACGTTAGTACAAGGTGATAGTGCTAAGTAAAAGTTAGAAATAGGTAGTCCAGTGTTTTCAGAATAGGTAGTGTGTAAGGAAATTTCAAAGAGATACAGAGCAGCAGGTTGTAGGGACAAACTAGTGGAGGAAACTATTTGATGTCTGCAACCTAGTTAGGACCCGAGAGACAGTTACTAAGGGTTAATTAATGTTGTAATCTTTCCACAGTTTCGAGTGGGTTGTGGAGACACGATGGTGGGGAAGGCATTATTCTGAGTAGGTCACGGTATTAACACTTATCCAGGGACAGCCTTTGATACAAAAACAGGTCTCTAAAAGCTGCTTGCAGCATGGGTTTGATGAAAATTGAAAAGGTGTAAAGAGACAGTAAGAGGTTGGAAGGGATATTTAATGTAGTTTATCTTGTGAGTAAAGTGTACAACAAAAATGCAGTTTATTGAATGAATGAGTGAATGAAAACACTATACAGTAAACAAAAAGCGCTTGTGAGTGAGTTAGCAAAGAGAATCGTAATCCAATATCTCACAAATGTAGGTGACCGTGCTATGCTAAGTGTACATCTGGTCCATGGGGTTGAGGTGATATGTTACTCCTGATTTGGAGGTCAACATTCAAAAGGCCCTGGGGAAAGTGGGGAATTTAAGCCTAATTAACTAAATAATTCTGCAGAGAAAACCTCTCTGCTTCACTAATCTCCTGTAAAAGAAGGCAACCCGAAACAAAAACAAAGAATTTGCTGGAGAAGCTCAACAGGCCTGGCAGCATCTGAGGAGAGAAAGCAGAGTTAATATTTCAAGTCCAGAGACCCTTCTTTAGCACTGATCTAGAGAAGGGGCATTAGACTCAAAATGTTGACTCTTTCTCTCTGCACAAGTGCTGCCAGACCTGCTGAGTTTCTTCAGCCATTTCTGTTTTTTATTTCAGATTTCCGGCATCAGCGGTTCTTTTTGTTTTAGTTTAAGGAGGGTAGCCTGTTGCCCACTTCCTCTGTGGGCTACTTGTGACTCGAGACTCTCAACAAAGTAGATTATTCCTCACTGCCCTCTGAAGTGGCTTTGGAAACCATTCAGCTGCATTGTAGCCCATGACCACTTCCTTAAAAGCACATTATGTGCACTGGAAGGTTAAGTCCTAAATTTTGCAGGTTAGCCTATTGGGCACAAATCACTGAAGTGTTTCAGGTTTAAGCAATGATTTGCAGCTCAAGTTGTGGGTGAGGTTACTGACTTGCTTGCCGAGCTGGCTTATTCTTGTTCAGACACCATACCAAGCAACATCATTGGTGAGGCCTCCGATGAAACGATGTTGTTCTACTCCGCTTGGAATTTATACTCTCCAGGACACAGTATGCCCTAACACACTGCCCTGTATCAAGAACATTGCAGAACTGACAACAAGACTCTGAAAACCATCAGGAAATATGGTAGCCCACAAGCCCGCAGCCACTCTCTGACAAACATTCACAAGGATTAAAGACCACATTCCCACAACGTGCAGAACCGATGTGGTTTACAAAATATCATGTAACAACTGCCAGAAATATTATATCAGACAGACAGGAAGGAAACTAGCCATCAGAATACATGAACATCAGCAAGCAGCAAAACGGCATGACAACCTCTCCTTAGTATCAGAACACTTGGACAATGAAGGCCATCAGTTTAACTGGGACAATGTAACTATAGCAGCCCAAAGCGAACATAGATACTCATGGGAATTCCTAGGGGCATGGCTCTCCACCCATAATGCAATCAACAAACAAATAGAATTGGACCCCTTTGCAGACCCAATACAGATCAAAACCGGAAATGACACCGCTATCCATAACGGACCAGCCAGTATAAATGCCAAGCAGAGCAGAATAACACCATTTCATCTGAAGCCCCTATCCCATCCCTCACCATCTCTCCCCACCTCCTCTTAGTCTACAGATCGATGTTGCACATCATTTAAATGAGGCACTAAGGGTGCAGAATGTATTCTGAGTAGGAAATGTCAATGTCCACCATCAAGAGTGGCTCAGCAGCAACTCTGCTGACTGAGCTGGTTCACTCCGAGAGGGTATAGCTGCAGGCTGTATTTGCAGTTGGTAGAACCGTAGAGTCAGAGAGACATATAGAATGGAAACAGACCCTTTTGTCCAACTAGAGCATGCTGACTGTGTTCCCAAACTAAACTAGGCCCTCTTGCCTGCATTTGACCCATATCCATCAAAGCCTTTTCTATTCATGTACTTATCCAAACATCTTTTAAGTGTTGTAACTGTACCAGCCACCACCACCTCCTCTGGCAGTTCATTCCACACAGTGAGGTAAGAACATATTTGACTGCATCCTCACTAAACCGTCTGCTGCAGAAGCATCTGTCCATGACAGTATCAGTCAGCATGATAACTGTCCAGTCCTTGTGGAGACAAAATCCCATCTTCGCTTGGGAATTCTCTCCATCGTGTTGCATAGAACCATCACTAAGATAAATGGGACAGATTTCATACAGATCTGGCATTTCAAAACTGGGCATCTGTGAGGAACTGTGGACCATCAGCTGCAGCAGAATCATGCTCTAACACAATCTGCAAGCTCCTGGTCCAGCATATTCCCTGCTTCGCAATGACCGTCAAGCCAGGCGATTAACCATGCTTCAATGAATAGTGCAGAAGGGCATGCCAGGTGTAATGCCAGGTAATGTTCCCTTTAGGTTTTCCTGCTACTATGTGGAACTCTTAGGTGGCTAGATGAGAAATGGAACTAGACTAGACATATAAACACAATGGCTACAATAATGGACAGAGGCTATGAATCTTCCAGCAAGTAACTCCCCAAAACCTGTCCATCATCTACAAGGCACATTCAGGAATGTGATGGAATACTTTCCACTGGCCTGAATAAGTGCAGCTCCAACAAAACTCAAGAAGTTTGACATCATCCAGGACAGAGCAACCTGTTTGATTGGCACTACATCCATAAGCATCCACTTCTTCCAATACTGATGCTTAATAGCAGAAGTATGTACAGTCTGCAAGATGCACTGCAGAAATTCACCAATGATCCTCACCCAACAGCTTCCAAACCCATGATAGCTACCACTTAGAAGGAGAAGGGCAGCAGATACATGGGAGCATCACAACTTGCAAGCTCCCCTCCAAACCACTCATCATCCTGGCTTGGGAATATATCGCTGTTCTTTCATTGTCATGGGATCAAAATCTTGGAACTCCTTCCCTGACAACATTGTGGGCTTACCTACACCAAATAAACTGCAGCTGTTCAAGAAGGCAGCTCACCACGACCAGTAAACAGTGATTATCTCTGGGACTTTCATGCTGTATGCAATGCTATTTGCACATGCAAATAATCCACCTTAGGGTCAGCCAGATAAATCAAGTTGATACTGAGCACCCTTGATGCCTTTGAACAATCCATATCAATAGGCCATTCTATTTTCAAATAGTTTATAGAGTGACAGGAATATAGATTTATCTTAGGAGAACGTATATCTTCCTGGTCAATTGAAAAGGCCTTTAGTAACTGCTTCTGGGAGTTCTCAAGGGTGGCCTAGTCACAGATGTCCATGCCTCATAAATAAAACAGATGTATTTTTACTTCAAATTTTGAATCTTGCATCTGGTTGCTTACCATTGCAAGTCCTGCATAGTTATTTGATTCTATCCCCACCTCTGTTTTTCTACATAATTTACTTTTGTTACGCTGGATTCCCTTAAACCATGTTAGCTGGATGTTTAGGGCATTTTCTGGAGCTGATAATTAAGGCGAGAATGAGTAAGAAGAGCTGACCGAAGTCTGGACTGCTCCTTCCTCAGTGAGAAAATGTGACAGCTCTGCTTGTGTGTTAGTTCAGATGAGTGTGGGCAGCTTCCTTTTGCTGGTGTTTCAGACCACTCCATTTTACCCAGCTTTATAATATGGCCTCAAGTCATTTCGTCTGTGTGGAGCGTATGTTGAAATAGCTTCTAGTCGTTGCAGTCCCTTGCTATCTTCAGTAAATAGTGATTATCTCCGGGATTTCCATGCTGAATGCAACGCTGTTTGTACGTTCAAATAATCCACCTGGGGGTCAGACAGATAATTCGAGCTGATACGGAACACTCTTGAAGCCTTTGAACAATCCATATCAGTAGGTTATTCTATTTTCAAGTAGTTTACAGTGTGATTGGAACATGGATTTATCTTAGGAGAATGTACGTCTTTCCGACTGCACAGTCAGAAGCTTTTTCCCAGGGTGGAAGAGTCAGTTACCAGGGGCCATGGGTTTAAGGTGTGAGGGGCAAAGTTTAAAGGTGATGTATGAGACAAGTGTTTTGCACAGAGGGTGGTGGGTGCCTGGAACTTGCGGGCGGTGGGGGTTAGTGGAAGCCAATACTATAGTGACTGTCAAATGGTGTCTTGACAAATATATGAATAGGATGGGAATAGAGGGATAAGGTGCCCAGGAGGGGAGGGGGTTTAAGTTGTGACGAGCAGCATGTTGGTTCAGGCTTGGAGGGCCGAAAGGCCTGTTCCTGTGCTGTAATTTTCTTTAACAAAGTGTGGAGCTGGATGAACACAGCAGGCCAAGCAGCATCTTCAGAGCACAAAAGCTGACGTTTCGGGCCTAGACCCTTCATCAGAAATGGAGCGGGAGAGAAGAAGGAGTCTCTGAAATAAATAGGGAGAGAGGGGGAGGCAGATCGAAGATGGATAGAGGAGAAGATAGGTGGAGAGGAGACAGACAAGTTAAAGGGGTGGGGATGGAGCCAGTAGAGGTGAGTGTAGGTGGGGAGGTAGGGAGGGGATAGGTCAGCCTGCTGAGGACGGACAGGTCCAGGGGGCGGGATGAGATTAGTAGGTGGGAAATGGAGTTGCAGCTTGACATGAGAGAAGAGGATAGGTGAGAGGAAGAACAGGTTAGGGAGGCGGGGACGAGCTGGGCTGGTTTTGGGATGCAGTAGGGGGAGGGGAGATTTTGAAGCTGGTGAAATCCACATTGATACCATTGGGCTGCAGGGCTCCCAAGCGGAATATGAGCTGCATTTCCTGCAACCGTCGGGTGGCATCGTTGTGGCACTGCAGGTGGCCCAGGATGGACATGTCGTCTACGGGATGGGGTGGGGGGGGAGTTGAAATGATTCGCGACTGAGAGGTGCAGTTGTTTATTGCGAACCAAGCATAGGTGTTCTGCAAAGCAGTCCCCAAACCTCCACTTGATTTCCCCAACATGGAGGAGGCCACATGGGAACAGTGGATGCAGTATACCACATTGGCAGATGTGCAGATGAACATCTGCTTGATGTGGAAAGTCATCTTGGGGCCTGGGATGGGGGTGACGGAGGAGGTATGGGGGCAAGTGTAGCACTTACTGCGGTTGCAGGGGAAGGTGCCGAGTGTGGTGGGGTTGGAGGGGAGTGTGGAGCGGACAAGGGAGTCGTGGAGAGAGAGGTCCCTCTGGAAAGCAGACAAGGGTTGGGAGGGAAAAATGTATTTGGTGGGGTCGGATTGTAGATGGCGGAAGTGTCGGAGGATGATGCGTTGGATCCGGAGGTTGGTGGGGTGGTATGTGAGAATGAGGGCGATCCTCTTTGGGCTGTTGTGGCGGGGGCGGGGTGTGAGGGATGTGTTGCGGGAAATGTGAGAGATGCGGTCAAGGGCGTTTTCGAGCACTGCAGGGTAGGGGGGGTGGTTGTGGTCCTTGAAAAATGAGGACATGTGAGACATACAGGAGTGGAATGCCTCATCCTGGGAACAGATGCTGCGGAGGCGAAGGAATTGGGAATAGCGGATGGTATTTTTGCAGGAGGGTGGGTGGGGGTGGAGGAGGTGCATTCTAGGTAGCTGTGGGAGTCGGTGGGCTTGAAATGGATATTGGTTTCTCGGTGGTTGCCTGAGATGGAGACAGAGAGGTCCAGGAAGGTGAGGGAGGTGTTAGAGACAGTTCAGGTGAACTTGAGGTTGGGGTGGAAGGTGTTGGTGAAGTGGATGAACTGTTCGAGCTCCACATGGGAGCACGAAGCGGCGCCGATACGGTCATCAATGTAATGGAGGAAGAGGTGGGGTTTTGAGCCAGTGTAGGTGCAGAAGAGGGACTGTTCCACGTAACCTGCAAAGAGGCAGGCATAGCTTGGGCCCATGCGGGTACCCATGGCCATCCCTTTTGGGTGTACGAAGTGGGAGGAATCAAAAGAGAAGTTGTTGAGGGTGAGGACGAGTTCGGCTAGGCGGATGACGGTGTCAGTGGAGGGGGACTGGTCAGGCCTATGGGACAGGAAGAAGCGGAGGGCCTTTAGGCCATCTGCATGGGGAATGCAGGTGTCTCGGTACTGGACGTCCATTGTAAAAATGAGGTGTTAGGGACCGGGGAACTGGAAGTTCTGGAGGAGGTGGAGTGTTTGTGTGTGGTGTCATGGATGTAGGTAGGGAGTTCCTGGACCAAGGGGGAGAAAATGGAGTCCAGATAGGTGGAGATGAGTTCAGTGGGGCAGGAGCATGTGGAGACAATGGGTCGACCAGGGCAGGCGGGTTTGTGGATTTTGGGAAGGAGTTAGAAATGGGCTGTGTGGGGTTGAGGAACAATGAGGTTGGAGGCTGTGGGTGGGAGGTCCCCTGAGGTGATGAGGTTGTGGATGGTTTGGGAGATGATGCTCAGGGGTGGGGTCATGATCCAGGGGCAGCAGGAGAAGGTGTCCGAGAGTTGGCGTCTGGCCTCAGCAATGTAGAGGTCAGTGCGCCATACTACAACTGCGCCTCCCTTGTCTGCAGGTTTTGTGGTGAGGTTGGGGTTGGAGTGGAGAGAGCGGAGGTCTCCGCATTCTGCGGGGGAGAGGTTAGAGTGAGTGAGAGGGGTGGAGAGGTTGAGGCGATTGATGTCTCGACGGCAGTTGGAGGTGAAGAGGTTGAAGGAGGGTAGGAGGCCTTGGGGTGGTGTCCAGGAGGAGGACTTGTGTAGGAGGCGGGAAATGGCGTTGTTAGGGGGAGGGTTAGACTCACGGTTAAAGAAGTAAGCGTGGAAGTGGAGGCGGCAGAAAAACTGTTCGATGTCCAAACGTGGTAACAACGTGTGGAGCTGGATGAACACAGCAGGCCAAGCAGCATGTCAGGAGCACAAAATCTGACGTTTCGGGCCTAGATCCTTCATCAGAAATGGGGGAATGGGAGAGGGTTCTGAAATAAATAGGGAGAGGGGTAGGCGGATCGAAGATAGAGGAGAAGATAGATAAAGAGAAGACAGACAAGTTAAAGTGGCGGGGATGGAGCCAGTCGTCCCCCTTTGTCATCAATCGCCTCAACCTCTCTGCCCCTCTCACCCACTCCAATCTCTCCATCGCAGATTCTCCAAGATCTGCAGTTCCCATTATCTCTGTAATTTCCTTTGTTCTTTTTTCTTTGTTCTAAATTGAATAGGCATGCAGGAGCTGCTCCTGGGGGTTGTTAAAACAACAGCTTGAGTTTACTTTGTCCCTTACAATGTATAATCAGACAAGTTTTGACACCAGGTCACACAAAGAGGTATTGGGACAGGTGACCTAAAGCATTGGAACAGCTCTTTGTAGGAAGTAAGAGGAACCATGAAACTAAAAGGTCAAGAACAGGAATTCCAGGGCCTAGGGCTCAAATGATTGGAGGTTTAGCTGTCACTAGTGCACTATTCAAACTGGGAATCCTCAAAACCTTAGAATTGGACAATATTCACAGAGGCCTCAGCAGATTCTTGGGCTGAAGGACTTTGAAAACCAGATTAAGAAGTTTTAAATTGTGATGCTGCTGTTTATGGGTCGGAAAGCACATGGATGATGAATTAAAGGGGCTTTATGAGAGTTAGGATTAAGAGTCTAAGAAGTTAACAATGTTTTCCAATGCAGACAGCTAACTTAATAGACAGATGAAAAATACTCCATTCACGATATATACCTTTAAGTTGAAGGTAAATTGAGTAGTACGGGATTTCTGGAGGCACAAAATTGCAGTGACAAATATTTCAAATCCTGTGACAGTAAAATTTATATTTTGCAACAACTAAATTAAACGCAAAATATACATCGAGAGAAAGCCCAAGTCCAAAGATGTGCAGGTTATTGGTGGGCTGGCCGTGCTAGATTGCCCATAGTGTCCAGGGATATATAGGCTAGGTTGGTTCGTTATGGGAAATGCAGCAATAGGGTGGGATACTGTTCAGTAGAGCAGCGTGGACTTGATGGGCTGAATAGCCTGTTTCCACACTGTATGGATTCTATCATAATTCCTTCATGTAATTGACATTGAAAAGCAATGCTGATATTAAGTTTTGCATTTTTATGTACAAAGGGATTAAATTCTAGTTACTGTGCCCCGTGTGGCAATAATAGAAAAGATTTGACGTACTCTGAAAATGATGATTGTTTAAAAATTTCCTAAACAATGTATTTTTAAGTTACTGATACACTGTGACTTGATTCTCTACTCCCTTGTTCTCCCATTTACACATTTCAAATTACTGCCTTAAAAATTTCCACTGTTACCTCAGTACCCCTTCAAAGAAAAGTCACATCAGTGTAAATATTTTTAAAGAATTGTTTTGACTTTTACTGAGTATTGTTATGGAGGGAGCTGGCCACGATTCAATTAAAAAATCAGCAGATGCAAAAAAAACCCAGCCGATGCAGTCTCTAAACTGCAGTAAACACATAATTCCAATAATATGTTAATTCAATTATCTAGAGAGGTTATAGTCAGTTTACCCATCCCCCAGCCCTTAGCAAGTTTCCAAGATGACTTACTGGGGACTCGCTGTGGAAACATCTTTGTTAAAAAAGAGAAAAACAGAATTAAGTTAAAATGAATCACAATTATTTTTACCTACTTGGAAGTTGACATAGTTTTGTTCAGGTACTATGATGCGGGTTGATATTTTCAGACAATTCTTCATATTTCAACAGGTTCTGCACTTTGAGGGCTAGTTTGGGTAATCTGTGGTATAGCTGAGTGTCGAAGTAAGTAGCCAATTATTGGTTGAGTGCTTGGCTTGACCAAAGAGTGCACTTATTGGGCACTGTCTCTGCTGTAGGACAGGATATGCTTGGGAATGTAGAAAGCAAGTTTACTGGGAGAGATGTATATTGAGCATCGAGGAAAGAGGGTACTTTTCCAGTGCTCTGTAGGATGTCATTTATTCCTGAGGCGAGAGCCATTCTGAATCACATTTAGAGTGCAGCTTTTTACATGAAGCACTCTATATCACTCCAGATGCACCAGTATTCAAAGCGAAGGCTGGTTAACCATGAGCTTGGACTGAGGTCTAGGGTGGGCGAGATGCGAGAAGATATCATGTCACCAGAAGCAGCTGGAGCCGGAAGTGCTCTGGTCTATCTGTTGACACAGCCCCTTCAGGAAAAGGATGGGATCGGTGTTAATTGCAGTAAGTTTGTTTCATACCCTTGACTTCTGCCTCTCTTGTTTTACATGTGGATGCTCTGAGTTAACCTTTGAGTTGTATGTTTTGATGGTAGACTGATTCCGATCTGATTTTTCTGAGGTCTCAGACTTTTCATGGTCAAAGAGGTGAATATAATGCCATTTTTGAAGTCAGACACACCACAGAGTAATAAAGGGTGTCAAAATATGGATGTGCTGTATTGGAACTATTACTTGCGCTGATATCACCAGTAGGCTGCGTTCTATACTCACTATAAATGCTGTCTGTCAATAAATGTCTGGTAATTTAGTTTGATAACAAGAGGGTCTCTTACTGAAATTAATCATCTTCAGAAAGGATGCCGACATGAAGCAGACGACTTTAAAAGGACCCCAGCAATGGTGATATTCTGCATTGGACATGTGGTTTTGAAGAAAGTGAAACAGGACTAAACACGCACACACATACACACACACACACACACACACACACACACGCTCCCAATGTTGGAGGCAGTGAGGACCTATGGAGAGGCGTGGCTCCAATGGATTACAGGAAGAGGCTAATTGACATTGACTCCACCCCCCCACCCCTCCCACCAATCCATTGGCCTCCATTTTGTTAATCAGGCTTTTAAGTGGCAACTTGTCAAATGTTTTCTCATTTATCCACATGCAATAATCTTCTCTGTTACTTCTTTGAAAATTATAATGGTAGAATGAGGTTGAGAAACATTTCAGCCATGATTGAATTCCAGAACAGGTTTGTTGGACCAAATGGTCTAATTCTGCTCCTGTATCTGATGGTCTTTTGGTTTGGTCAAGCACAATCTGCCTTTCATAAATCCATACTGGCTCCGTTTAATTAGCTCAAGCGTCTCTAATTGGTTGTTAATTTTTTTCTTAATTACACATTCTAAAACATTACTCACCACCGATGTTAAACTAACTGACCCCTAACAAGCTCAGGCTGTTTAAATGCTTACTTGAATAAGGTTGTCACATTAGTCATTCTCCAAACTTCCAGTATTTACCAATTTCCAGGGAAGATTGAAAAATTAGAACAAGCAGTTCTGCTTTCTCCATTCCAACCACTGCTTTCAGCAACTTGGGTATGCAAGTCCCCTGGACTGATGGCAGGTCTCCTCCAGTGCTTGCTCAGTAGGGAAGTGCAAGTGTTCATGGCAGTCCGTCACCTGATCATCTTCTCACCCTGCAACCAACTGCTCCTTCATAGCGCCAGGGACCCAGGTTTGAATCCACCTTCAGGCAACTGTGTGGAGTTTGCACATTCACCGCATATCCACATGGGTTTCTTCTGGGTGCGCTGGTTTCCTCCCAGAGTCCCTAGATGTGCAGGATTGGCCACGCTAAATTGCCCACAATGAACCAGGATATGCAGGCGAGGTGGATTAGTCACGGGAAAGAGATAACGTGAACTGCAAATGCTGGAGAATCCAAGATAACAAAGTGTGAAGCTCTCTGATGAAGGGTCTAGGCCCGAAATGTCAGCTTTTGTGCTCCTGAGATGGTGCTTGGCCTGCCGTGCTCATCCAGCTCCACACTTTTTTTATCTTAGTCGTGGGAAATGCGGGATTACAGGGATAGGGTAAGGGTTTAGATGGGATGCTCTTCGGAAGGTTGGTGTGGACTCAATGGGCTGAATGGCCTACTTCCACATTGGAGGGATTCTATGATTCTATCTGTACATCTGCTGAAACCACAATCCCAAAGTGGAGGAGTATTATTAAACAACAGAGAAAAGCTTCTCATTTGCACAAGGGAATTCGCTTGGGTGTTCACGATAATATTTAATGAATCTAATGAATCATGTGCTGTATTTGCAGTTTCCATTGTTCTGCTGTTTTCATTGTTTCCTCTGTAATTGAGCTCTAGGCTTCAGGAAAATGGCATGAGCAGAGTGAAAGATTGAAAGGTGGAAAGATTTACAGTTGTGGAGATGAATTATGTTGGGCAGCAGTGGGCTCAGTACTGAAGTGCCATGTGGCTTCCTGCATTCAGGTTATCTGTAGCTTCCCTGAAACCAACATCAGATCAGCCATGATGCTATTGAATGGCAGAGCTGACTCAAAGGGCTGAATGACCTAGTCCCCTTCCAATTTCTTATGGTCTTAATATGGAGGTGACGAAACAATGGCCTAGTGATATTATCACAAGACTCTTAATGTGAACATAGGGGTAATGTTCTGGAGGATCCCAGTTTGAATGCCGCAATGGTAGGTGGTGGAATTGGAATTCAGTAACAAATCAAATCTGGAATGAAGAGTCCAGTGATGACCATGAAACTGATGCTGATTGTTGGAAAAATCCATCTGGTTCAAATATGCCCTTGAGGGAAGGAAATCTGCTGTGCCTACATGTGACTCCAGACCCACAGCAATGTGGTTGACTCTTAACTACCTATGGGCATGGGCAAGGGATGGGTAATAAATGCTGATCCAGCCAGCGTCGCCCACATCTCATGAATGAATTTTAAAAGATTAAATTCTCTGGCCCCCATCAGGCTCGGAGGACGCAGTGTCCTCCTTACATTTTATCATCCTGCAGCCTCCAGTTCTCCCTGCAGCACTCTTGTACAGTGGTCGGCCACTACATTGCTAGAAACGCTTGCTCATGCTCACTGAAGGTGTCCAGATCTGTCCCACTGGATCATATTTACAGGTAGTCCATACTCTGTGATTGCTTTTGTCATCATGTATCCATTGTTCCTCACGACTACACCAAGGGGCATTTAAGCGGCTATTAGATAGGCATATGGATGATAAGGTAGGGGTAGATAGATGATAGGTTTAGGGTAAAAGTTCGGCACAACATCATGGGCTGAAAGGCCTGGGATGTGCTGTACTGTTCTATGTTCTCTCTTCCATGTTCAATGTTCTGTCTCCTGATGGCCAGTCCTCAGAAGAAAGCCCTTGTTTTCAGCAGCCGACCCCCCGCTCTCGTGCTGCATTGAGGTGTGTACAACTTGTAGAAAGTTTCAACAGTGAGAGACTGAAGGAATCGTGGCATCTTCCAGACCATCTAGTACTTCCTAATGGTCATGTACAAGCTGGACATCAATGGACCCTTCTGATTGATAAATACTTGGTCTGAGGGTGCCCTAAATGCTATCCACAGGTTTTCCGAAGGAAAAAAAATGTAAAACTGTTGAATAACACACACTGATCTAACTTATTCTGTATACTTCAGCATGGAGTTCCGGTATGACCAGTGCATCTGTTTTCCAGTATGACTGACTGTATTTTCACCAGTTTCTTCCTCCTGGTTGTATCTGACATCCGTTACCTTTGGGAATCCAGCCGCTGCAGCTAGTGTGACAGGCCTCCTGTTTGTGGCTCTTGAGCACGAAGCTTTCACCTGGAACTAGGCAGAGAAATCACTTTCTGTCGGAGGTCAGAGAGATAAGAACCAGGAGACTGCAGACTCTCCAAGCGGGCAATACTGGAGGGTTATTGGAGGCGGGGTCAAATGGGGTTAGACAGGTTCAGGACCACGCAAGGGGGAAATTTGCCTTCTTCATGGTCACACAGAATGTAGCCGATGACTTCATCAGCAGCTGAGGAAGGGACGGAAACCTGCGCAGAAGGATTCACGTATGGCATTTGGAGAAAGGTTGGCAGGGATTTGTGAGGTAATATGTGAGGTCTTTGGAGAGGCAAATGTGTTGAATTTTAGGACGTGGTTCTGAAGGACAGTCGGATCAAGGGTAGGCTTTTGAGAAGGACTGACCTATCCCCTCCCTACCTCCCCACCTACACTCACCTCTACTGGCTCCATCCCCACCCCTTTAACTTGTCTGTCTCCTCTCCACCTATCTTCTCCTCTATCTATCTTTGATCTGCCTCCCCCTCTCTGCCTATTTATTTCAGAACCCTCTCCCCCTCCCCCATTTCTGATGAAGGGTCTAGGCCCGAAACGTCAGCTTTTGTGCTCCTAAGATGCTGCTTGGCCTGCTGTGTTCACCCAGCTCCACACTTTGTTGTCTAGGCTTTTGAGAAGATGGATCATTTCAGCTTTTCCCAAGTTAAATCAATGGCACACAGCGCCTGCCATTTATCAAGACTTTTAATCCTTTGAGGTTCATCTGCAAGACTGTAGCTATGCAACTGAATGTGAATGGAACGATAATAACACTGACCTGAAAGTGGTAATCATATTAATGCCAATTATGGATTTCATTTTTGAAACATCTTGTTTTCTGAGCTGTTCTGTGCTATAGATATGGTTTCATTATGCATATGTTGCCTTTCCCATCGAAATATTTGTGCCGTTCATGCAGTAATGAGACCTATGCCACCCCCATAATTCCACCTCCTGTGATGAATCACTGAGGTCTTAGAGCTGTCAAACTGCTGTAGCCCATGTCACTGTGAGGTGCTTACAGCCAACAGAATGATAACAATCAGAAGGTATTTAAACCCAATTTGACCTTCTGCATTTTTCAGTTGCAGAATACCTTCGGCAAAAAAAGCTTGCTTTTCGCTTTCTCAAGGGCGAAGGAGGTCATTTAGATGTGAGGACTGGAGAGGAGGGGGATAGGTCAGAAATTGTGGTTAAGTGTCTTTTGTTTAGCAACAAGCATTCAGTTGTATGTATCTGAAATATTAACCATATCTTTTGAGTATCTCATGCAATGCCCTGTGATGTGTCATAGATCATAGGTCATAGAAGATCATAGAATCCCTACAGTATTTAAGCAGGCCCTTCGGCCCAACAAGTCCACACCCACCCTCATAGCAGTTGCCTGAGAGTGGAATAGAACCCAGGTCCCTGGCGCGTCGGGGAAGATGGTTGACTTTAACCATTTGTGACCTAGTAAATCTCTTCAGAGATGTTATTACACAGCTCAGGCAATGGTGGGACTTGAACCCAGGCCTCCTGGCTCAGAGTAGGGGCACTACCACTGCATCACAAGAGTCTTTGGCCTTTTTATGCCAACAAGGGGCAGATTGTTTAGAGCTTCTGATTTTCTTTCGTGTAAAGCAATGTTCATTTTTTCCTGGTTTAGCCTTGACAGCTTAATATTTCCGATGCAAGGTCGTTGATCTGAAGAAAAAGGCAAAGATTTCTCCTCTATACTTACTGGCCAGATACCTATTGACAGTGTCAGCATGCTTTGCTATGACACTTTAACTGAGCACTCTGAGGACCGCAGCATATTTGGGAGAGTCAATGGGGCATTTCACCAAATCTTTTAAAGAATTTCTTCCCAAAGGATCTAGGCCATGGAGCATTGAGGATGCAGCAACCTCCAGGTTCAGAGAGGAGACCCAGGAGGGTCCTCTTACTGCGAACTGGGGGCTCGTGTTCCCCAGCCTGAGGGTGATGCCACGAAGTGAGCTCTCCCAAGGATGGGAGGACGAGGACAACTTCTCCAACCAAGCAGACGTGTCTCAGTTTTGGATCCGGTGACCCTTCCTCAGAACTGAACCTGTTCTGAGGAAGGGTCACTGGACCTGAAATGTCAACTCTGATTTCTTCTCCACAGATGCTGCCGGATCTGCTGAGCTTTTCCAGTAACCCCTGTTTTTGTATCTCTGTGCTCCCTCCATACCCGAGCCGGTGCACTGAGGATATCCAAGACCTTAGGAGGGTGAGAAAGATGAGGGGCTTAACGCTCCTAACTTCCAACTCTGTCTTTTCCAAAGTCCTCTTGCAGGATACTCCTCAGCTCAGTATTCCTAATAGTTCCTCTCTCTGTAGGCACCCCAGATCCCTATGCCAGTAGTTAACATTCACACACAAGCCTCCAGCTCCCATGCATCACAGTCTCAGAGAAATCAGTAAGCAAAGGACAAAGATGTAGAATAAAGGGTGGATAGATTGGTGAGAAGCTGAGAGAAAATTTCTAACCCAGAGGATGATGCAGGTCTGGGACTCACTGCCAGAAAGGGTGGATTAGGCAGAAACCTTCCCCGTATCATTTTTATTGCTTTCAGAAATGTCCTGCAACATTAGCATCGAAACAGTTGCTTTTTGAAATAACAACAGAATTGACTTCTGTCAGTCTGGTCACAGAACATGTGATAATTTTTTAATTTTTTGCAGAGGGGAATCAAGACTAACTTCCGTAGCGTGGGATACGACTGCAGTGATTGTAATAAGGTCAGCCAACAGGGCTTTATAAAATATGAGTTCCATAATGGGGGCTGTTAATCTGATCCAAACAAGGAGCCCTGGCTGACAGTCAAAAAGGGTGAATGTCAGCTTAACTATCACTTTGGCTCCTGACTCTGTATGAAGCTGGACTAAAATCAAGGAATGTTCATGTGTACATAAAGGGTGACTTGGTCACAGGATATGAGCCTCTGTGGAGTTATTAAAATCACCAAGGAATGTGAGGAGGCAATGCTAGAAACAGTGATAAGTCGACAGTAATAGGTTTGGATATAACAGTAATTCTTGGCGATGAACTTTAGGTGATACAGTAGGTAATGTCCCTGCCTCTGAGCCAAACGCTTTGGGTTTAAGCCCCACTGCAGGACTTCTTGGCAAATGAAAGTGCATTCATAATGCAGACAAGCAGTTGGTTATCAATCTGCAAACACAAACCAAGAGCAGGCAGTAAGGATACAAAAGATTCCTGGGCAGCCACATACAGAAGATAAATTCCAGGCTATTGTAAAATCAGAAAAAAACTGCAGATGCTGGAAATCTGAAATGAAAACAGAAATTGCTGAAGAAACACGGCAGGCCTGCAGAGAGAGTTACAGAGTTAACATTTCAAGTATGATATGACTTTTCTACACATATTACAAGTTAAAAATTCCTAGGCTATTTAGAAAGGGTATGAACTAATTGGATTGCTGTTGGAAAGAGCCAGTGTAGACTTGGTGGAATAAAGTAACTTTTTCTGTGTTGTGTGTTTCTGTGATTTTTTGCATCTGTAATCCTATGATTAGTTGCATTCTTGCCATTTTGCCACAGTACACCCGGGAATACTATTCAAATACGATGCTATAAATGCTGTTTATGCCTAGCTCTCTTTGTCTGACATGATCTTTTATTTATATATATTTTATATATAATAATACATATAAACACCATATATAGTAAACTGAAATACTACTTCCACTATTTTCAATGTGTTGCAAGCTGGATTCTTTCATAATCTTGAGAAATTTTCAGTCACACCCTGTTTATGAATGATTGAAAGAAAGAAAGACTTGTATTTATATTGGATATTTCAAAACCTCTGCATGTTCCAATTTTTTGTTACAGCCGATGAAATAACAGAAACCAAAACTGCTGGCGAAACCCTGTGGGAAGAAAGCAGAGCGAACTTTTCGTCTCCTGTAACTCTCCTTCAGAACTGAAATACTCTTGAAATGTAGACACTATTGTAACACCATGGGTCTAGATGTGGTTGAAAGTTTGCAGATCTAGTGAAGGTATTTTCAGAACTTTTATTGATGAAAAGGTTGCATTCATTTGTATTTTGCTTAAGCAGTTTGCACTTAATTTTTTGTGGAATTGGTTGTTTAGTTTCCACAAAGATTGTAGTTTTCATGCAGTGATGGCAATTCTTATGCGCAGGAATTTGCAGGTCTTGTTTTGTGAACCAGTGACACAAATGCATCATCGTGTTGGTATATCCCTTGTTATTGAAGTTCAAAGCAACGGAAAGTGAACACCAGGAAATCTCTAACACCCACACAAGTTATAATGAGAAATTATTTAGGGTGTTTACTCTTTTATTCTTGTACTATTGCAGATCAATAGGGTTTTCACCTCTTTGAACTGAGTGAACCATTAATATGTCGCACAAGCCCTATTAATCTGAGAGCAATGATTCTTGTGGGTGGGCTCTCAAGGTGCATCCTGCACAGTGCAGATATGTTAAACCTGTGGGCACAAAGGGCTTTCCCCTTCAAAATCCTATTGGGAGTTTCCAATTGTGGAACAATAGCAACAGAATTTTGCCAATGCATGGAATTGATGATCTGATATGTGTCTCTTGTAGGCTACACCAAGGTGTGCCACTTGCTGAGGTACATGACTTATAGGATACGTGATGGTCATATGTTGGCACTAACTGTCCTGTTGATTGCAGCTTTTAATGTGTGTCGTGCTGCCCTTTCAGGGCATCTGATATTAATGATCATAAAAACTTCTGATTGCCTATACCAGCAATGTACTGCATAAAATTAGTGATATGGAAAGCTTCATTATTTCTGAAATTTGAGATTGACTCTGAACCCCATTGATGTTTGCATTTGTACACCGTCTTAATGCTTTCTGCTTAGGTACCATCTTCTTGGGTCATCTGTGTTATTGCCACACAGTCAGTTTGCCTGTATACCCCTAAAAGCTATGCCTATAATGACAAGGGAAGAATGTATAGGAGCACTACTATCTGCAAGTTCCCCTCCAGGGTACAGATTGCCCTGATTTGGAACTATATCGTCATTCCTTCAATGTTACAGTCTAAAGAGCCTTGGCGAGTTGCTGCAGAGTGTCTTTTAGGTGGTACACACACAGCAGGAACTCTGTGTCACTTGTGGAGGGAATGAATGTTGAAGGAGGTGACTGTGGTGCCAATCAAATAGGAGTCAGGAGGTGAGAGACTCACTGTAGAATCCCAGCCTGTGACTTGCTTTGTAGCCATAGTATTGAGCTAACTAATCCAGTTCAGTATCTGGTCAACTTTATTGCCTACATTGTTGATTCAACAATGGTAATGTTATTGAACGTCAAGGGTGATGGTTAGTTTCTTTCTAGTTGGAGATGGTTAGTGTCTGATATTTGCGGGGTGCAAACGTTACTTTGCCAATTACCAGCCCAAGCTTAAATTTGTGTTGTTCAGGTTTTATTACATTCAAAATGGGCTGCTTCTGTATCTGAGGAGTAGCGAATGCTACTGAACATTGTGCAATCAACAGCGAGCATTCCCGCTTCTGATCTTATGACGGAGGGAAAGCCACTGATGAAGCAGCTGAAGATGGTTGGGTCAAGGACACTATCCTGAGGAACTCCTGCAGAGATGTCCTGGAGCTGAGTTGACTGACCTCCAGCAACCGGATCCAACCTCATAGACATGACCCCAATAATGGGACGGTTTTTCCCTGATTCCTATTGACTTTAGCTTTTACAGAGCTCCTTCATGCCACACTCAATCAAATGTTGCCTTGATGTCAAGGGTATCACCCTCACTCCCCTTCTTAAGTTCAGCTCTTTTGTCTGTGTTTGCACCAAAGCTGGAATGAGGTCAAGAGCTGAGTGGACTTGGCAGAACCCAAACTGGGCATTAGTGAGCAGATTGCACGTTTGTAAATGCCAATTGATAATACTATCATTGACACTTTATGTCACAATGCTGATCATTTAGAATAGGCTGTCAGAGCAGTCATTACCTGGGTTAGATTTGTCCTGATTTTTGGAGACAGCACCCGGCTGGGCTATTATCTACATGGTCAGGTAAAAGTCCAGTTTTGTAACAGTGCTGGACTAAATTGGCTAATGGACGTGGCTAGTTCTGGAGCTCAAGTCTTCAGTACTACTGCCAGAATGTTTTCAAGACTGAAAGCCTTTGTTGCATCCAGTTCATTTCGCAGTTTCCTGATCAGTTAGAAGGAATTGAATTGTTTGAAGCTGGCATCTGTGATGCTGTGGAACCTCTGAAAGGAGGTCCTGGTATTTCTAGTTAAAAATGCTTCAGCCTTGCCTTTTTGTAGTGATGTGCTGGTCTCCCCCGTCATTGAGGGTGGGGATATTTGCACAGCCTTGTCCTCTTCCTGTGAGTCGTTTAGCTGTCCACTGCCATTCAAGTCTGGCTATGGCAGGACATAGATCTGTTTGTGGAATCACTTGTGGGTTGTGGGATCACTTAACTTTGTCAATTGCATGCGGCTCTTGATTTTTCCTGTATTGTCTCTTCAACAGATTCACACCTTATTTTTAGACATGCCAGATGCTGCTTCTGAATTACTCTTCATTGAACCAAGGCTAATTCCTCGTTTAATGTTAACAGTAGAATGGGAGGTATGCTGGACCTTGAGGTTACAGATTGTTCCTCATTGGATGTAATTCTGTTGCTGCTGATAGCCAACAGCACTTTGTGAATGTCTAAACTTGACCATAAGACCATAAGACATAGGAGCAGAAATTAGGCCATTCGGCCCATCGAATCTGCTCCACCATTCAATCCTGGCTGATAAGCTCCTCAACTTTATTCTGCCACTTTCTCCCCATAACCCTTGATCTCCTTGATAATCATGAACCTATCTATCTCAGTCTTAACTCTACTCAATGACCTGGCCTCCACAGCCTTCTGTGGCAGTGAATTCCACAGGTTCAACATTCTCTGGCTGAAGAAGTTTCTCCTTATCTCCATTCTATAAGGTCTTCCTTTTCTTGTAAGGCTGTGCCCTCAGGTCCTGGTCTCTCCTACCAATGGAAGCATCTTCCCAACATCCACTCTGTCCTGGCTATTCAATATTCTGTAAATTGTGTTGTAGATCTAATTTGAAATCCGTTGCATTCAGCACAGAGGTGGTGCGATACAACAAGGATATCCTCAACATGAAGACAGGACTTTGTCTCCAGAAGGGTTCTGTGATGGTCACTGTTACTGATACAGTCACAGACAGATACAACTGCAGCTGGTAGATTAATGAGGATGAGGCCAAGTATGGTTTGCCCTTTCATTAGTAGCTTTACTGCCTGCGAGAGGCCTAGTTTAGCTGCTATGTTCTTTAGCACTTGGCCAGTGCAGTTCATTGTCATGCTACTAAGGACGTTGAAAGTTTCTCTCCCAGCATACATTCTGTATTTTGCTACCTTCATGGCATTTTCTGATCACCATTCAACCAGGAGGAGTACTGATTCATCAATGAAAGGGTGTAGGGCAGCACGGGCGGTGGTAATCTACAAGAGCTCTCCTTGCCCATGTTTGATGCTATGCCATGAGATTTCAGTGCGTCTGGATACAGTGTTAAGGATTACCTGGGCAAACTCTGTTGGATCATTCCTGTCAGTGGGACGGGCATCTTCAGGGATGGCGATAGCAGTATCTGGGCCATTGACTGTAAGGTGCAATTTTGTGAATATGACTGTGTTGGGCTGTTGCTTGACCAGTCTGTGAGACAGCTCTCTCAAAATCGGCATTCTCCCCCAAATGTTAGTAAGGAGGAGTTTACAGATGTGTGGGTGATGTTATCATTTCCAGTGTCTTTGTGGATGCCAGATGGCCATTCTGGTTTCGCTCCTTTTATTAGGCTTTTTGTAGTTATATAGTGCAGTGGCTCGCTAGGCTATTTCAGAGAGCTGTTAGGAATTAACTGCTTTGCTGTGGGTCTGGAGTCACCTACAAGTCAGACCAGGTGAGGACAACACACTTTCTTGCCCTGAGAACGCTAGTGAAACAGATGGATTTTTGTGACACTTGGGTCACAGATGGTTACCGTCAGTCTTGCTTCTAATTTCAGATTCTGTTGAATTAAAATTTCACCATCTACTCTGGTGGGATTCAAACTCGTATCCTTAGAGCATTTGCCTGAGTCTCTGGACAGTCCAGTGATATTTTAATTGAACAGCAGTGTATTGTTCCAAGTAAAACAGTTCCACATTCAAGACCAACATTAGAATAAAGATGTCTCTGAGATTGAATGAAATTGGGGTGCTATCAGACAGAATCAAAACCTCCTTAAGTTGCAGTTTCAGACTAAATTGAGAAAGCCATTCTGCCTAGTTTCCATTGTAGATTGTTTTTGTTTTTGGTTCCTCTTTGGAGACTTACACTGATTTATCACAGGCTTTTTCCACCACAAGACTCCCACATCACCTCTCCACCTCCACATGCATGATCCTGGTCAAAAATAATTTGGAAACTTAAAATCTTGCTTTCACTGCCTTTACAGTCACTGATGCAGACATATGAGACTGGTTAGTTTAAGAATGTGATTGACAGAGTAAGATTTCTGTAAATAATAGCATTGGTTATTTGCAGCTCTGATTGAAAACCAGATTTAGCATTATAGATTGTTGGATTATTTTCTTGTGAACAGTAAAACTCAGCTTGTCAGATGTCCTGTGGAAAAGGTCTTTGCTTGAACATCGTTGTAATTTATTTATTAATTTCACTTTATCCAAAGAAGAACTTTTTTTCCAATAACCTATGATAGAAGTGAGACAATTTTTTTTCTCAGGTAGCCAGCCCGCTCATTGCTATTCTTTGCCACCCTGGCTTGCTGTGCATGACTAAGATCAGGAACGTGCGTAGGAGTATGTCATCACTAGTTATTTTGGAAAATTGCTAACATTGATATGTAGCAAATGAAGGCATTTACCTTGACTGGGTATAAGGCTTGAAGCTCTGTGGCGTGTGATTCTGTTTCAGTGCATTCGTTCAGTGGTGCATTTACTGAAGTTCTTTAAGGTACTTTCCTTTGTAAGATGCCTTCTGTTAAATGTTCGCAAGCACAGTCACCACATTCTAAGTGAGTTACTTTGTATGTGGTGGTTGTGCTGGACTGAGCAGCACACAATGTGGTTGGCTTCTGAGCTTGCCATTTCCTCTTTGCCTTCCTGTGGGATGATATAGCATCAGACAGCTGGCTTACTGCAAGGTATAGTCAAGGCTTTGGGGTTCAAATTTGTCTCAGGCAGTGACATGCAGCAGGCACTTAGACTGATATTTAGTAATATTTTATAGAGTTCCTATAGTGTGGGAACAGGCCATTCGGCCCAACAAGTCCACACCCACCATCTGAAGGGCATCGCACACAGATCCAGCACTGACCCAATAGTTGACATGACTAATGCATCCAGCTTACACACCCCTGGCCACTACGGGGCAATTTAGCACGGCCAATCCACCTAAACTGCACGTCTTTGGAGTGTGGGAAGAAACCTGAGCACCCGGAGGAAATCCACACAGGCCACAGGTAGAATTTGCAAATTCCACACAGTCACCCAAGGGTGGAATTGAATCTGTGTCCCTGGTGCTGTGAGGCTGCAGTGCTAACCACTGAGCCACCGTGCCACCCCAAATGGAAAATTTCAGTTCAATGGAATGACTCCTTTAATTCTAAAACAAGAAATGCACTATTGCCCTGATAATTTGAATCATGTGAAGGTGAAACTCTACAGTTGCTGTTTTTCTTCTAAATGAAGGGGTTGTTTAAGAAACAGCAGCTTGAAAGGAGTCAGCTATTCCCTCAGCTAGTTGGGATAACTATTTATGATTAGGCAGGGTAGAGACTCCAGCTGAACCGTGGGAAATCTTTTCACTCAAACCTGGAAGTGTGGCTGGAGTACTGTGGCAGTATAGAGACAGTGGCTGTCACTGACTGCATTCTGACTTGCCATATGAATTTTTAGAGCTGAAATATTGCCAAATTTGGTTATCAGTGATCTTTTATCTCCTTATAGTTTGAAAAATGAAACTAAAGTGTTGCTTTCCTTTCCGATATGATCTCTCATAATGAGGCACGTGGCTCAACGAGCCCCAGTGGTCAACACCATGCATTTTTATAGCGCCTTCAACATCACAAACATCCCACAGCAATTCACAAGCCGCGGTAGCTGACTTTCTGACACCAGGCCACTTAAGGCAGGATGAGGACAGATCACCTAAAGCTGGCTTGTAGTGGAAGGTTTTCAGGAGGAGAGATTGGTGGAGGATCAGAAAGCGAACTCCAGATTTTAGGCCTAAGGTTGACTGAAGACGGGATCACCAATGGCGGAGTGAAGCATGTTAGGGATGTGCAAGGGGACTGAACAGGAGGAATGCAGATGGAGGGTGTAACTGCAGTTTGTCTCTGTTCTCTCTGTAGGTGGCCTATTAATCTCTTAATTAGAACAATTTCTGTCTCTGTCTTGGCAAGTACTTTCTGTTTAATCAGAATGGAAATTCAAATGCTGAAAAAAATGCAAGCATTTTCAGTTTGGTTTTAAAAAAAGACAGTAAAATCCACGTTTTAAAGAGAATGCTTCACGATGGTTTCCTTTGAATGCAGTGTTGCGTAAATTTCAGGTTACTTTTTACCTTTTTTCACAAGGGGTTAGTTTTAGTGACAACATTTCAAACCCGTGCGTTAGCTGCAGTTATTTCCTTTGCAAAATGATGATGTGTCACATCCGTAAATACTGCTAGACAATTATTAATCTTGTGGTGACTGCCTGTCTCAGACCCAAAACTGTCCCACAGTTTTGGTATTGATATCTTCACCAATGCATTTTCATTCCGCACTTAAGATAATGAAATGTGAGGCTGGATGAACACAGCAGGCCCAGCAGCATCTCAGGAGCACAAAAGCTGACGTTTTGGGCCTAGACCCTTCATCTGATGCTCCTGAGATGCTGCTGGGCCTGCTGTGTTCATCCAACCTCACACTTCATTATCTTGGATTCTCCAGCATCTGCAGTTCCCATTATCACTGACACAATTTTAACCTCACTGCGAAGCCTCTTCCAGGGATGCCTAACCTGAAGAAGTTACCCTCCTCCCTCCGGACCAACCTCAGGGAATCTCTCTCCCACTGCAACTCTCTTGTAATCCACCTATCTTCTTTTCTCTCCATCTTCGGTCTGCCTCCCCCTCTCTCCCTATTTATTCCAGAACCCTCTCCCCATCCCCCTCTCTGATGAAGGGTCTAGGCCCGAAACGTCAGCTTTTGTGCTCCTGAGGTGCTGCTTGGCCTGCTATGCTCATCCAGCCTCACATTTTATTATCTTGGATTCTCCAGCATCTGCAGTTCCCATTATCACTGATTCATTCCGCACTTGTCAGGTTATGTTGAAGTAAACAATTGTGTTACCAAACATCAAGCGAGGTGGAGGACAAGCTTCTTGTCCCTTCCTCCTCCTGCATTGCAGATAAACATAATGCTGGCATCTGAGGAGGGAAAGAGAAATTAAACAAGGAGCAGAACATCACTTGAGTTGTCAGGAGAATGCTGGACACTATTAAGTCTTAACAATGCGTTTAAAAGATATTGTGATCAGGCAGAAAATCGTGCTTGGCCAATTTATTAGAGGTTTTTTTTGAGGGATGTGACGACAGAATTTATTTATAGAATCCTTACAGTGGAGAAACAGGCCCTTTGGCCCACAAAATCCACACCAACCTTCAGAGCATCTGCTCCCCCCGACTCATCCCCTATGACCCACCTAACCTACGTATCCCCGAACTGTATGGGCAATTTAGCACGGCCAATCCACCTAGCCTACACAGCTTTGGACTGTGGGAGGAAACTGGAGCACCCGGAGCAAACCCATGCAGACACGGGGAGAATGTGCAAACTCCACACAGACAGTTGCCTGAGGCTGGAATTGAACCCAAGCCCCTGGTGCTGTGTGGCAGCAGTGCTAACCACTGAGCCCCCATGCCGCCCCTAGTAAGTTAGATACAGTCAGTAAATGATTTTGATAAGGTGCCATACAACAGGATAAAACCTCAGGAAGTCGGGCAATGTGTTAAAAAGGATGCAGGGTTATTTAGCGGTCAGGAATCAGAGAGTGGGGATAACAAGGAGATTTTCTAGATGACTGGCTGTAACTAATGGAGACCCACATGAAGCTGAGGCAATGGTTATTTTATGCTTTATGTGAAAACAAGAGAGAGCAGTGCAATCCAGGGTTGCTGATGATCACATCCAAATTGGAATGCATGCAATTAGGGTGCAGGTTAACCCAGAACACGTTGAATGGCAGAACAGGCTTGAAGGCCAAAACGGCCTAGCCTTGTTTCTCTGTTTATCATCTCAAGGCTTGTTTCCAAAAGTATTCTTCCTGCCACTGCCTCCAGTTGCCACCAATTGCCCCTCATCCAGAAAACTTGGGTTAGCAACCTCATCGCATTAAAACTCTTCATTTCCGTCACCCTTATCAAGCTCCTAATGTCCTAACCAACTGATTTGAAGAATATTGCCTTCGCATTCCAGATCCCTTTGTAGCTTCACCCACTGAGGTTTAATAATTCAATGAGATCTTGGTGGATCTGCAACTTAACTCCATGTATCCATTTTTATCCTGCATCCTTTACTGTTACAAAAATCTGTTAATCTCAATATTAAAATTAATTCACCTAGCAATACCATTTTTAGAACAGAATTCTAAACTTCTCCCAACCTTCGCTGAAGAAGTGTTTCCTAATTTCTCTCCTGGAAGATTTATTTGAGTTGCGTCCATGCCCATCCCTTGTGTACCATCTCTCCGATGCCAACTTATCCTCCATTCACCATGCCCTCAGGTCTGTCATTATAAAACATGTGAGTTGTGATATAAATCAAGTGAATTTGACATTGATTTGCTCTAAACAGTGTCATAAGTGTTGCCTCATAACATTATAAGGAAGAAATGCCTCATTAAGAAGCATAATGCTACCTTATATTTTAGAAGCAATTTTTCCAGAAAAGCCAAAAGGACGTATGCAATTACAGAAACTTCCCAGAGACTACTAGATGGCATTTGTCTGAAATGCCTTGTGATGCTTTCATACATTAAAGGAACATTTAAAAAAAACTCTTTAAGTTTATATTCATTCCTGAGTAGTGTGAAGTTTACAGTAACCATCTAAGTATTCTGACAGAAAAGAAAATAAAAGTTTGAACGGTTTCAATTGTGCTTTATAAGTGGCTATCACAGGAAATAAGAAAAGATGTAGATCCTATAACAGGTCAAGTTTACTCTGACATTCACTATGGTCTTGGCTGACTTTCGGTTTCAACTCCACTTTCCCACTCATACCCCCATTTATAAAAATCTTTCTGTCCCAGCCTTAAGTGTTTTCAACAATGGATCATGCACAACGGTCTAGGGAAGAGACTTCCATCAATTCTTGAAATCTGACTAAAGTTATTTGTTCCTCATCTCACAATTATTCATCATGTTTCAACTGCCTGTATTGGATTAGGTCCAGTCCCCATTGTTAGTTATTTATTCCCTCTAAACGTCCATCCCCCATTGAGATGTTCTGAAGGTTCTCCAATTCTTACTTGTTAAAAGGCTTCACAGTCTCCATCCACCACCATTCTTTGTTTGGCTGAGCTTGTCCTCACTTTAAGCAACTTTTCCTTTAACAAGCCTCACTTCCTCTCGGCCCAAGGTGTGACTATGGGTCCCTGTGTCATGCCTGCTTCTTTGTGGGGACCTTGGTCCAGTCCTACTTGGATCCCCATTCACAAATTTGCCCCTTCTGGTGCATATATAATATCACATATAATGTGGGCATTCCTGTTCTAGTCTGGACTTGGAAACTTTTGCTTTCAATTTTCATCCTTCTCTCACTTTCGCATTATTCATTGCTGAATTTCAGATCCTGACCTTTGACTTCCAGTCTGGTTACACTTTACTCCCGACCCTGACTTCTCTATATCTTGTTGGCTTTGTTCTGGGCAGCGTTTCTCCTTTTGTACCTGTCACTTTCAGCTATTTTATATCTCTGTCGTGCCTTTCCACCTTAAGCACTTCTTTTGACTTTTGCTTTGGCCAACTCCACCATCTGTTCAACCTGCTTCTCCCAATCCTTCTGGTAACGGCAGAAAACCCACCATTTTCCACCTATTCTCAGTTTTGAACAAGGGCCGCTGTCCTCGAAACATTAACTTAGTTTGTCTCTGCAGACGTTGCCAGATCTGCCGAGTTTATCCAGCATTTTCTGTTCTTATTGTAATTATGTCGACTTCAGAGCAAGATTCTGGCAGTACTAGATTTCGGTTAGATATCAAAAAAACCATCAGGAGCTTTATGTTTAATTGGTGTTTTCCTCAGCTAATTTGAATACATGACACTTCTCCTTTTGAGAAAAACAAGCTGAAATTTGAATATATTTTTTGATTAATGAATCACAGCAACTGTGCTTCAAATAAACAGAGCCCTTTTGGCCCCAGTACTATGCATGAGGTTAAGAAATGTATGTGAATAGTTCGCTTGCATGGAAATCTTAGCATGGCAATTTTAACGAACATGCCTCATGGAATCAAAATTATAGACAAAGGGCAATTTTTTTTTACACCAAGAGTAGTTGGTGTGTGGAATGAACTTCTTCAAGAAGTGCTGGATGCAGGTACAGTTACAACATTTAAAAGACATTTGGATAAGTTCATGAATAAATGTTTGGAGGGATATGGGCCAAGCGTGTGGTGGGTGGGATTAGTATAGTTTGGGATTATGGTTGGTGTGGACTGGTTGGGCCAAAGCTCTGCTTCTGTGCTGCGTGACTCCATGACTCCATGTGTTCAGATCCCTCCTTGTCAGATGGTGAAATTTGAATTTGATAAGGATCTGGAATAAAAGGCTAGTCTAGCAGTGAGTATGCGGCTAGTACTGATTGTTGTGAAGAACCATCTAGTCTACTGAGGTCCTTTAGGGAAGGAATATATCATACTTACTTGTCCTTTCAGGCATTAACCCAGCCAGCTTGTCAGCAGGCCATTTGGCCCATTGAATCCACATTGACCCTCAGAAGAGAAACCCCTTCCCTAACCTGTCCTATTTAACCATGCATTTCCTATGGCAGACCCACCCTGCCTGCACATCCCTGGACTCTATGGGCAATTTAGCGTGGCCAATCCACCTATCTTTGGACTGTGGGATGAAACCAGAGCACCCAGAGGAAACCCATGCAGACACAGGGAGAATATGCAAACTCTGCACAGACAGTTGCCCTGATGGTGGAATTGAACCTGGGTCTCTGGCACTGCCAGGTGGCAGTGCTAACCACTGAGCCACTCTGCCACCCTAGTGATACCCATATCTACAGAACAAAACAAAAAATAAATGCAATAGTTTGTACTGCCTACGTCATGTTGGAAATGACTCACATCACCCAGGATCTACTCCGGAAGATAAGATTGCTTCTAAACTAGATGCTAATCTGGACTGAGATTGCCTCTAATAGCTGAAACTTCACAATTTCCTTCCAACAACAAATTTTTAAAACTCAGAATTGAAAGGTACTGTCAGTGGACATCTGAGAAAATCCCATCGGGCTAAGATGCAGTTTATTGTTCAAGGCATTGCAAAAATGGCATGGAATTTGTTTGAGCCTAAATTCCACCAGTTTTTTTTCTGCTGGTGCCATTTCTGATGGATGCATGTTTTGGAGTGTTATTTACATCCTAACAAAGTTGTAACAATGGCCTGAGAGCCCTGGTGAGACTCCAGACTTGTCAGTGACCGACTGTGCCAGAAAAATGTTTCTCATCACAGCAGTAGGCCCTATGAAATGATGGTTTCCTGGGTGCTCAGGCTGAGTAGCTCCTTTCTTGCTGGAACTGGCATGGCTGGCACTGAGGCCTGACAGGTCCTTGTCACTCTTCTAAAAGTGGAACACAGACTCCAAGGGCTTTTCCTTCAAGCTAAAGAGTAAAAGAATTCTTGTTGATACTTTGGGGAGCACTGCTTCTTGCTGGGTTTGCTTCGAATTCTGCAGCAAGGTAGGCAGTAAGTGACACTTTTATAGAGTCATAAAGTTGTACAGCATGGAAACAGACCCTTTGATCCAAATTGTCCAGGCCGACCAGTTACTCTAAACTAACCTAGTCCCATTTGCCAGCATTTGGCTCATATCCTGCTAAACCCTTCCTATTTATGCATCCATCCAGACGCTTTTGAAATGTCACTGTACCAGTCTCTGTCACTTTTTCTGGCAGCTCATTCCATTCGCGCACCACCTTCTGTGTGAAAAAGTTGACCCTGAAGTCCTTTCTAAATTTTTTACCTCTCAACTTGAACTATGCTCCTGAGTTTTAGGCTCCCCTACCCGTGGGAAAAAGACGTTGGCTATTCATTCTATCTAAGCTCCCATGATTGTAGAAAGTTCTACTACGTCACCCCTCAGCGTCCAACACTCCAGGAAAAATAGCCACAGCCCATTCAACCTCTCCCTATAGCTCAAACCCTCCAACCCTGGCAACATCCTGGTAAATCTTTTCTGCGCCCTCTCAAGTTTACCAACATCTTTTGTAAAGCAGGGAGACCAGAATTGAATGTTGTATTCCAAAACGGCCTAACCAATGTTCTGTACAGCTGAAACCTGACATCTTAAACCCCAATACTCAATGCACTGACCAATAAAAGCAAGCGTGCCAAATGTCGTCTTCATCACCTTGTCTACCTGTGACTCCAGTTTCAAGAAACTGTGAGCCTGCACGCTAAGGTCTCTTTGTTCAGCAACACTCCCAGGACTCTACCATTAAGTCTATAAGTCCTGCCCTGATTTGCCTTTCCAAAATGCAGCGCCTCAGATTGACCTAAATTAAAGTCAAACTTAAATGGTGTCCTCAGTGACTGTTACCATTCTGCATTATTCCAATTCATCCTCCTCCCTCTCTCTACAATATTTGCTACTGTCGACTACATCCTCATCCTGCAATGCCTTTTCTCTGTGGCCCAGCTCATTGGGATTTTTTCCCATTGGTTCCGCTCTTGTTGTACTGATCAAAACCAGAGTCGCTCCAGCAACTAAGCCTCTTATCACCCTGTGTCGTTATAAACCTTCTGCACATTCTTACACTTTTATCCGCAGTCTCTTTGCAACATCATTTGCAGGCATGGGGTTAGCTCCCACACATGCAGTGACAATTCTACCACCATTTCTCTCAACAGCTCCAATGCCTTTGAGCTATCGGACGCTAATTCAATAATTACAGCTTAAGTAGTCTTCACTTTTATCCAGCTAAGCACTGAGAAGATTGAAACCACAGCCTAGTGCCTCAGCCTCACCACCGTCTCTGTGCACTTCCAATTGACTGCATATTCTCTCCATCACAAAGACTACCTTCCTCAATTTCTGTAACATTACCCACCGTTCCCCTTTGCTCAGTTCATCGACTATTCAAACATTGATCCCTGCCCTTGTTCTCTCTCGACAAAGATGTTCCATCACTCTGCCTCCAGACACCAATTTTCCACCATTTAAGCTTCATCTTATCCAAATGGGCTCTGAGTAAGATTTTTCCCGTTCCCATTTGTACAGCATCCTTTTGATTCTTGGCCTGACAAGACTGTAAAAGTAAAATTCTTATTCCCATAAATCGTCTAGCCTTCCTATTTGATTCGACCCCTTTAAGCAAATAAACCCATCTTCTGTGATCGTGGCCTCTTGTACAATTCTTTGCTGTGTCTTTGGTGACCATATCTTCAGCTCTTTAAGCCCGAAGCCTTCCTAAAAGCCTTTTGGAAAGAAATTCATTCATCTGGCACCTTTCCCATGACAGTACTGGTACCTTTGAAAAGCCCCAGGCAGACTGCAAAGATAGTGACCCACGCCATTATCTGCCAGTCTGCACCTCGTTCCTCACCCTGGGGAACCAAGCACAGCACAGCCACAGAATGAATTTCTCCACTCTGACTCTGCACCTCAGCCTTCTTCTTCAAGACTCTCCTGAACTGAGATGATTTGATTAATTATTGCCACATGTACTTTTTTTTGTGTGCAGTACAGGCAGACCATAACATACAAATAGTGTGGAACATAAAGTTACAGCTGCAAAGAAGCTGCATAATAAAAACAAGAACTGAGGTTTGAAAGTGCAGACCTATTGTAAGAATAAGATCTGCTTTAGACAGCTTGCAAAGAGTTGCCCTGCGTTAGTGCTATCTTGAGCTTAGGCCCAGGTTGTGGTTTTGGTCACTCTCCCCAATAGCTTCATGATATAGGAGGCGATGCTGCATGGCGGTAATGTAAAATCACTTGTAACACACAGGCTCAGATTAATACTCGGGGAACGTATGTTCAAGCCATGGTAAGTGGTGGAACTTAAAGCACGGAATTAAAAACTGGTATCAGTAATTGTGACAATTGTCAATTGTCACAAAAAGTCCATTTGGCCCTTTAGGAGATGAAGTCTTTCATTCTGACTTACATGTGACTCCAGAGTCATAGCAATGTGGTCGATTCTGAAATGGCTGAGCAAGCTACTTGGTTCAAGGGCACTTAAGGATTGGCGATGAATACTGGCCTGGCAGTGCCCACATCCAGGGATGGAATAAAGTAAGTTCCATCTTGTTGCAGCAACTTATCTTACATCTTTGGCCAGGTGAAAATTCCCAGGATGCTTCACAGGAGCATTGCAAAGCAAAATCATCCCTATGCAAGAATTATTTATAAATATGAAGTGATTTTAGTTTCAACTCAAAGGGGTGGTTTTGAGGTTTGTCTTAAATGAGGGTGGCGAGACAGAGAGATGGAGGAAGGGAACTCCTGGGATTGAGACTTAGGCAGTGGAAGGTACGACCACCAATGGTGGAGTAATTCATTCAGGAGGTGCACGGAAGGCCGGAATGAGAGGGCAGCAGATATCCTGGGGATGTAGGGGACTACAGGGATAGGAGGATGACAGCGTGGGATGGTTAGGGAACTTTAGAATCAAGGTTCTACCTGTGGGAACCAACATAGACTTGCTGTGAGCTAAGTAGCAGGATTTTGGTAGACATTAAGTTTATGAAAGATAGAATATGAGATTCCAACCAATTTAGGCAACCATCATCTTACTTGTGGGTCTGTGAAGCACCTTGGGCCATTCTCATTACTTCAAGAAGCTGAATAAATGGTACAACATACAGGTCCTCTCGAAAGGAAATGAAAGCAGCAATTTTTGGTGGACACCTCGAATTGCATTAATTTAGACTTTAAATCCCTTACTTTTTCTTTAAGCTGGGAGATGATTCCAAGATCAGTGATGAGGGGAAGAGAGGGGACATCGAATTAAGGGAAGAGAAAAGGGCTTCTTCAGCTATTGGTTCACTGCATTCATTTCTGGTCTCCCTGCTGGAGGAAGGATGTTGTGAAACTTGAAAGGGTTCAGAAAAGATTTATACGGATGTTGTCAAAGTTGGAGCGTTTGGGGTTATAGGGAGAGGCTGGGGCTGCTTTCCCTGGAGCATCAGACGCTGAGGGTTCATAAAATCATAAGGGACATGGATGTGGTGAATTGCCAAAGTCTTTTTCCCAGGGTAGGGTAGTCCAAAACGAGAGAGCATAGGTTTAAGGTGAGAGGGGAAAGATTTAAAAGGGACCTACGGGTCAACTTTTTCACACAGAGAGGGTGGTGTGCATATGGAATGAGCTGCCAGAGGCAGTGATGGAGCCTGGTACAGTTACAACGTTTAAGAGGCATCTGGGTGGGTATGGATAGGAAGGGTTTAGAGGGATAATAAAATGTGAGGCTGGATGAACACAGCAGGCCAAGCAGCATCTCAGGAGCACAAAAGCTGACGTTTCGGGTCTAGGCCCGAAACGTCAGCTTTTGTGCTCCTGAGATGCTGCTGGGCCTGCTGTGTTCATCCAGCCTCACATTTTATTATCTTGGATTCTCCAGCATCTGCAGTTCCCATTATCACAGGGTTTAGAGGGATATGGGCCAAGTATGACTAGATTGATTTAGGATATCTGATCGGCATGAATGAGTTAGATCAAAGGGTCTGTTTCTGTGCTGTACATCTCTTTGACTCTATGATTCTATTGCTTATCAGTGCTGACTGAAGTGTACTTTAACATTTATGAATGGCATCATGAGATTTTGTTCCTGTCTAATTTGCAGCCAGCTCTTCTTGTACTGCTATGTTACTGAAAGTGTTGGGCCTAAGAACTGAGACTAGGTTATGCTTCAAGCTGAAATCTTACTGACCACAGTTTGGAAACCATTAGAAAGAATTGAAATTTCAAATGGCACTCTTCATTCTTCTTTGGAGTGTGGGTGGGGCATGTGTGAACCTGAGAATGAGGAACACCACAAAAGGACCGTAGATGGTGAGTTTACCATAAGATAGTACTAGTTTCAGTTTATTGTAACACAGTAATATATGACATAAAATTACAATCTCCAGCCTGTTTTCGAGTTTGATTCACCATGTCGATCAGTCCGGGGTCTTGGCTCACTGAGGAACCACTTCAGATTTCTTAAAATTCATTAAACTCTTCACATTTTAAGAACAAAGAACAAAGAAAATTATAGCACAGGAACAGACCCTTCGGCCCTCCATGCCTCCACCAATCCAGATCCTCTATCTATACCTGTCGCCTATTTTCCAAGGATCTCTGCTCCCTGCCCATCCATGTATCTGTCTAGATACATCTTAAATGATACTATCGTGCCCGCCTCTACCACCTCCGCTGGCAATGCATTCCAGCACCCACCACCTTCTGTGTAAAGAACTTTCCACACATATCTCCCTTAACCGTTTTTCCTCTTACCTTGAAATCATGACCCCTAGTAATTGAGTCCCCCACTCTGGGGAAAAAGCTTCTTGCTATCCACCCTGTTTATACCTCTCATGATTTTGTAGACCTCAATCAAGTCCTCTCTCAACCTTCGTCTTTCTAATGTAAGTAATCCTAATGCACTCAACCTTTCTTCATAGCTAGTGCCCTCCATACCAGGCAACATCCTGGTGAACCTCCTCTGCACCCTCTCCAAAGCATCCACATCCTTTTGGTGATGTGGTGACCAGAACTGTACGCAGTATTCCAAATGTGGTCGAACCAAAGCCCTGTACAACTGTAACATGACCTGCCAACTCTTGTACTCAATACCCCGTCCGATGAAGGAAAGCATGCTGTATGCCTTCTTGACCACTCTATCGACCTGCGTTGCCACCTTCAGGGAACAATGGACCTGAACACCCAGATCTCTCTGTGCATCAATTTTCCCCAGGGCTTTTCCATTTACCGTATAGTTCGCTCTTAAATTGGATCTTCCAAAATGCATCACCTCGCATTTGCCTGGATTGAACTCCATCTTAAAGCAACTTTTTTTTTGCATTTGCAGGAAAGTATTTCAAGAGAGAACACCCATGAAAAGAAATGAACAGGATTCGAGAAGGCTGTTGCATGAGCAAGATATGACCTTACGGACTGTACCCAACACACATGGCACTGTGGGTCTGACAGCATCCATGTTGAGAGTGCGAGCTAACATTTTTAAGACTGGTTGACTCTTCATCAGAGCTGATGTGAAGTGTGGAAGGGGCAGCATTAATGCCCTGATGGAGGTGGGGAGGTGGAGTTCCAGGGGTGGGGGAAAGATGTTGATAGCTCTGATGAAATGATAGGAATGTGAGAATGGCAGAACAATGACGTGGTCTAGCTGCCGGACTGGAAAGGACAGACCGTGTCTCACTGGGGTGGGATGGGGTCAGGAGAGAGGACATGGTGACAGAGAATGTAACAAGTAACGCCAGAAGAAAGGGATGGAATGGGCGTGGGTTCACAAGCTGAAGGTGTTGAACTCAATATTAAATGCAGAAAGCTGCAGAGGGCCTTGTCTGAAGGTGAGGTATTGTTCCTCCAGTTTGTGCTGCGATTCACTGGAACACAGCAGCACGTCGAGGACAGACACATGAGCATGTGAGCAGGATGCTGTGTTAAAATGGGAAGGTCGGGGTCGAGGTGTTCTGCAAAGCGTTTGGTTTCTCCAGTGTGGCGTAGGCCGCAGTGAATACAATAAACAAGGTTGGAGGAGATACAGGTGAAATGCTGTTTCACCTGAAAAGACAGTTCAGGACCTTGGATGGTGAGCAGGAGGAGGTGAAGTGGACACCTCCTGTGTTACATGGGAAGGTGCCATGGGGAGGGGGGACTGTGTTGGTTGTTATGGAGTGGTTTGGGGTTTCCTGGAGGGAATGGTCCCTTTGAAATGCATAAGAGAGTACTGCTGGAGTAGTCTGGAATAACGGAGAATGATCCTTTGAATGCTTACGCTGGTGGGACGAAAAGTGTTATGAGCAATAGGAAGGGACACGGGTGGTAGCTTGGTTATGGTTGAGGGCCCTGTCAATAAGAGCGGGTGGGAGACCACGGTTATCAGCAGCGCTGTTTTGGAAGGTGGCATCATCCAAAAAGATACGACATAGACAAAGGAACTTGGAGAATGGGATGGAGTCCTTGCAGGTCATGGGTGCAATGAGCTGTAGTGAAGATAGCTATGGGAATCAGTGGCTTTGTAGAGGGTGGCAGTGGACAGTTTAATCCCCGAAATGGAGACAGAGAGGTCAAGGAAAGGAAGGGAAGATAGACCACGCGAAAGTTACAGATGGATGGAATTGGAGGCAAAATGAACATATTTTTCAAGACCCAGGTGGGAACAGGAAGCAGCACCAAAACAGTTGTTGATATACCAAGAAAACAGTTGTGGGAAAGGGCTAGTGTAAGACTGAAACAAGGATTGTTCCACATACCCCATAAAGAGGCAGACAAAACTGGGACCCGTGTGGGAGCCCGACATTTGACTTGGCAGAAGTGAGACGAATTAACTGAGAAATTGTTCAGTCAGAGAACAATTTCAGCCTGGCAGAGGAGAGTGGTGATGGGTGGGGAGTGTTCAGGCCTCTGGTCGAGGGAGAAGCCGAGAGCTCTCATACCATCCTGGTGGGGAATGGAGGTATAGAGGGATTGGACACCCATGGTGAACTGGAGGCAGTTAGGGCTAGGTAGCTGGAAATTGTCAGTATGGTGGAGGGCACCAGAGGTATAGCGGATGTAGGTTGGCAGGATCTGGACAAGTGGAGAGAGGGTGAAGTCATTGTAAGAGGAAATGAGTTCAGTGGGGCGGAAACAGGCTGATACAATGGGTCTACTGGGGTACTCTGGTTTGTGGATTTTGGGAAGGAGATATTAGTGGGCTGTCCAGGTTTGGGAGGCTGTAAGGTTGGAGGGAGCAGGGCGGAAGATCTCTGGAGGTAACGAGGTCAGTGACAGTCCTGTCAACAATGGCTTGATTTTCGGATGTTGGGTCACTGTTTTGGGGAGCTATACATAATGACTTGTGAAATATGTGCATTAATATAAGATTTGGAAGGCTTGTGAATTTTTTCTTGGAGTTTGATTTCATGTCTGCAGTAGTTTTTGGTGCTTTTGAATACAGAGTAAAATGCAAAATTCAGGTCATGACTGAAATTCTAGTTGCAGAATTAAGCCCACTTTTTCACTTTTGGGACTCCCCAGTGGCAGCAAGGTATCGCTTGGGTGAATGTCCTGTATCCAGTGTGCATAAAAGATGCTGTTTGAAAGATTCACTACTTTGATACTGCGACAGGGTGGCTCAGTGGTTAGCATTGCTGCCTCACAGCATCAGGAGCTCAGGTTCAATTCCACCCTCAGGTGAATGTCTGTGTGGAGTTTGCACGTTCTCTCCATGTCTGCATGGGTTTTCTCCTGGTGGCCTGGTTTCCACCATGCGAAGGTTAGGTGATTGGCAGTGCTAAATTGCCTGTAGAGTTCAGGGGTGTGTGTCTGGGTGGGATGCTGTGAGGGTCACTGTGGTCTTGTTGGGTCAAAGGGCCTGTTTCCACACTGTAGGGAATCTATATATTAAAAAAAATGTCATTTGGACACACATTGCCCAAAAGGAAAATGCTAATGGTCTTTCAGTAGCCATATGGGTTCGGAGATACTCAAGGCCAATTCAAACACTGAAGGCAAAAAGTTAGATGAGTTAATTCCAAGTTTATTACTGTGCAGAGATGCATCAGATCAGTCACTGAATAGCAGAGTAGTTTGATGGGCTGAATGGCCTGCTCCAAATTTGTTATCTTCTTGCCAGTATCTGTTTACTGTCATAATAAAAGCAAAGCACCATGGACGCTGAAAATCTGAAACAAAGACAGAGAACACTGGAGAAACTCAGCAGGTCTGGCAGGATCTGCGGAGTTAAAGTTTTGATCCAATATGTCTCCTCTTCAAGACTGTTGAGTTTGTACAGGATGTTAGTGAGGCCTCTTCTGGAGTACCGTGACCAGTTCTGGTCACCCTATTAGAGGAAGGATATTGTTAAGCTGGAGAGGGTCTAGAAAAGATTTACCAGGATGGTGCTGGGAATGAAGGGTTTGAGTTAGAGGGAGAGGCTGGGACTCTTTTCACTGGAACGTAGGAGGTTGAAGAATGATCTTATAGAGATTTGTAAAATCATGAGGGGTATAGATAAGATTATTGGCAGGTATCTTTTCCCTAGAGTGGGAGATTTCAAGACTAGGGGTCATATTTTTAAGGTGAGCAGTGAAAGATTTAAAAAAGGCACCGGGTCAATTTTTTTTCAGAGGGTGGCACCTGTGTGGAACGAACTTCCAGAGGAAGTGGTGGATCTGGGTATACATACAATATTTAAAAGACATTTGGATAAGTACATGAATAAGGAATGTTTGGAGGCATATGGACCATGCTTAGGCAGATTGGACTAGTTTAGTTTGGGATTATGTTTGGGATGGACTGGTTGGATCGAATGGACTGTTTCAGTGCCATATGACTCAGTGACTCCCCTGTTAGGTGAACATCTGTCTATCTCTAACTTAAATTACTGAATGACTCTGCCCCCATTATTCACTGCACAAGAGTTTCAAAGACTCACGACTCTCTGCAAGACAACAAAACTCCTCTTTTTCTTCAACTGAAATTGCAGCCCCTTGTTTTTAAACATCGTCCCTTTGCGTTATCCTTTCAGCTTCCACCTGGCCAAGTTCCCTCAGGATCATATAGGTTTTAACGAGATCACTTCTCATTCTTTTAAACTCCAGTGCATATAGACCACTAACTTCATAACCAGTTCTCCCATTTCTGGCTCTGCTACAGCCCATGATCTTCATTTCTGTTCTGACTACCTGCCCTCCCTCTTGACCTTGTCATCTTATTTCCAGCTTACTCGACAAAACGCACCAAAAACCTAGACTGAGTCTGCTTTCCCCCTCACTCTTTTCTCCCTTCCTGTTTTGGTCGATAACTGCCAGTGTATAATGCGCACCATTCATTGTTTCTGGGACATCTTCCAGATAGTGCATTTTCGGGAACAGGGAGGCCATGGAGGTGAGGCTGGTAGGAGAGATGTCCTTATTTCCCTGCTTCTCTCGGTTGGGTCTGTCTCCTGCTTCTGGTCCTGCATCCGATCCGTAGATTTTCTGGGCAGGACCTGGAAAGGGTGGGGCTGCAAGATGAACACCTATAAAATCGCAGGTGACCTCAGCTGATCAGGTGGTGTGCAGGCTGATAGGATTTTTCCAGTCGGGGGCAGCAAACCCCCTTGAGGCCAAGACATGGTTGAGTAACTTTAGGCAGCTCTTCAATTGACCATGAAAGGCCATAAGAACTGAAGATAGAGGTGCAGGATTAGGTCATCGAGCCCGCTGCACCATTCAATCCAGGCTGATATGTGTCTCAAACCCATTCTCCTAACTTCTCCCCATAACCTTGGATCCCCTTACTAATCAAGGACCTATCATCTCGGTCTTAAATGCTCTCAATGACTTGGCCTCCACAGCCTTCCGTGGCAATGAAATCCACAGATTCACCACCCACTGGCTGAAGAAATTCCTCCTCATCTCAGTCCCAAAGAGTCGTCCCTTCACTCTAAGGCTGTGCCCTCGGGTCCAAGCCTCCACTAGTGTGTGGAAATGTCTCCATGCCCACTCTGTTCAAACCTCTCAGTTTCAGTGAGATTCTCCCCCTCGTCCTTCTAAACCCCATTGAGTACCAACCCAGAATACCCTCATAAGCCCTCATCCAACCGCCCATCATATGTCAAGCCTGCCATCCCCAGGGTTTGGATGTGGGAGTTTGGGCGGAGAGGTCCTAGCTCTCCAACCAGTGAGAAACATCTGTCATGCCACCCCTTGGAGCACGCACCACAGGCAGATAATTGGTGCAATGGCCACTTCAGGGTACAGATCCAGGTTTGAATAGAATAGAATCCCTACAGTGTGGAAACAGGCCCTTTGGCCCAATAGGTCCACACCGAACCCTGGAGCACCACACCCAGACCCATTCCCCTATACCTGCCCAACCTACCCCTCCAGAACACTACGGTTAATTTAGCATGGCCAATCCACCCAACCTGCACACCTTTGGACTGTGGGAGGAAACCAGAGCACCCAGAGGAGACCCATGCAAGACACAGGGAGAATGTGCAAACTCCGCACAGACAGTGGCCGGAGGCTGGAATTGAACCTGGGTCTCTGGCGCTGTGAGGCAGCCGTGCTAACCACTGTGCCACTGTGCTGCCCGTTTGGTAACTGGCAATTTCTTTCATGGTTTTGGAAATCTCTTCAGGGAACACCTCCATTTTGGGGCATCCTCTGTCTCTCTTACCTACGTTGGCATTGTTCACTCTCACCCTGTCAGAGATTGTATGGTTACCATCTGCACCGAGAATGGATGATGGATTGGGTCCAGGAAATGGAGCCCATTTTGGTCTTTCGACCCGAGTGCAGAAATCCAACCCAATGTGCCTTAAGTGCCACACCAGCAAAGCACAGCTCTATGGGCACTTTTCCACTTCATCTGAATGTTCTCTTTTGCCACCTTTTGGAATGTGCCAATCAGCTGCAAATCTATGCGAAAACATGTGCCACGGTTGTTTCCGATTCTCTGGAAATGTAAGTCTAATTACAGTACTCAAGTTCACTTCATGTGGGATCCTTCCACGATCTCCCTGCTGACAACCCTTTCCTTCTCTTTCAAGTATGTTGGAGCTTCCCATGTGTTTGCTAAGAAACACAACTATGAGTTTAACCCAAACAGTAAAACCTGACTTGGGAATAACAAGTACCTTTTCCTGGTGTAAGGTACATCATGCCTCTCTCTCTCTCTAATATCATGGAGGTCGAGGGCAGCTGATGTGTGGAAATAGCACCACTTGCAAGCTCCCTCTGAATCACACACCACTCTGACACAGGGCTATGTCGCTGATCCTTCATTGTTGCTGGGGCAAAACCCCGGATTTGTAGACTTGCGCTAAGGTCTGACGATAGCTGCAAAGTTTCACCGGCCTTGGGAATTCAAACCAACAGAAAGAAACGCGAAACATTCTTCCCTATTCTCTGCGAAGCCTGCCTATGCTCTCTCTTTTTCCTCCCCTGCTGTGTGTTGTAGAGATCTGTACCCAAAGCAGAATGTTGAATTTCAGAGATGGAGGTCGCTACCAACTGAATCGTGTTGGTGATTTGGAGAAGTGTTGGGCAGCAACTAACCCGCTGTGCTGACATCTATTTGCACTGCAATCTCCCTGAATGGGGCATGTAGCTAAAAAAGACTCAACCTGTTGCACAGAAGTCTGGTTTTGCTGTAATCAATTTTACAAGCATGAATTTTCATGAAATACGGTGTTAACTTCAGCAGGTGACTTTTGTTCAAATGTGGAAGCCTTCATACCTCTCAATAACGAGGACAATTAGATTCAGTTTTGTTGACGTCTCTTTTCCACTTGTGCATCAGTTTAACATTTCTTTATAAAAACAGCCTTCTCTGACTAGGCGCAGCTGAAATCAGTCCATACAGAGTTGCAATTCAGTCTGGGCCATTTCCTGTCAATCTGGCTCTATTACCCAGCCACCAAGAATGGGACAGGAGAGGACCAAATAGGAATTTATGAGTTAGTGATAATTAAAGCAATAAACGAATAATTAAATAAACAAAATAAATTGCTTGTAATTTCTTCTGGAGAATTCAGAATACTTGAATCTTGAAATGTAGCTGTGAGTTAAATTTAAATATGAATGAAGAGTGAAAAATAACCTGAAAGACTTGCAATTTTGTAGCACCTTTCAAACTCAGGTATTTTGTGCAACTGGACTGACTTTAGCCCATTGGTGATAGAACTGGTATGAGCCTGGGACTTGGGACTATGTGGGCAGCATCAGGGCTCCAACAGAATGAAATCTCCAGTAGGGTAAGGTAATTAACAATAATTCATGTTTTGTTTTCCTGCGATTAAAATTGATTTCTTTGTGGTTAATAGTAGTATCTTGCTAAGTACAGAATTCCGGTCATTGCTTTCTGTTAATCTGAAACTATCAGACAGGTAAATAAGGAGACTTTGAGTAATTTGATTAAATATTTAGTGATGAGCCTGGGAGTAGTGGAGTTTGAGAAACAGTTCATTTTCCAAAGGGTTCATGGCACAATGTATTGTATAGGGTATGAATTGTTGGAGGTGATTCACTGCCATCTTTCCTCATTGTCTTTGTTTTCATAGAATCCCTTCTGTGTGGAAACAGGCCCTTCAGCCCAACAAGTCCACACTGAGCCTCAGAGCATCCCACCCAGACCTATCCTCCTAATCGACACATCCCTGAACAGTATGGGCAATTTAGCATGGCTAATCCACCTAACCTGCATATCTTTTGACTGTGGGAGGAAATTGGAAGAAATCCACCCAGACATGGTGAGAACGTGCAAACTCCACACAGACAGTCACCTGAGGCTGGGATTGAGCCTGGGTTCCTAGTACTGTGAGGCAGCAGTGCTAACCACTGAGGCATGGTGCCACCCTATAAACGTTGGCCCACCAAAGGGAGAACTACATGCACTTCTGTAAATGGTATTGTAGCATCTTTGGCAATCACTTGAACAGATTCAACAGGCCATTGGCTTTTATAGAATAGATTTGAATCCCTATGGTGTGGAAGCAGGCCACTCATTCGATCAGTCCTCACTGAACCTCCAAACAGTATTTATCTTGGGAATGTCTAGTGATTAGTGACAGAGTGTACACCACCATAACGAATCTACAAAAGAGGCACTATTCTTAGATAACAGGATAGCAACATATACAATTTTATTTGGTCGGACATAATGAGTAGGGCCTTGGGGGGTTGATGCTAATACATCTGTTCCCTCCAAGAGCTGGAGTAGAATTTCAGGTTTCTGTGTACAGATTGTGCCATCAGTGAAAAAGGTGTAGTAAATGTAATATTAACATTAGCCCCTTCAGAACCTTACACAACCTTATAAAGCAGTAAGGAGAGCTGAGTACTGTTAAGCTAATATGCCCTGGCATTTCCCACCAGTTGTCACTTTGAATTAAGGCAGACAGATGAGGAATGGCACATAGTTTGGGGGTTCATAAATTTTTCTTCAGTATTGAAGGTGAGGGGAAGGGAGGCCAGACTCTGGGGCTGAATGATCTAGAATTTGAGTTAGCTAATATAGGCAGTTGATCATTTGCAAGTGATTTTCGGACAGTTTACTTAGTTTATTAAAACATGCCAATTTAGATATGATACATTAGTTAATTAGACAAAGGAAGGTCATATAAAACCTGAGACAGAAGAGAACAGCTTACTGATTCTAAGGATGTTTTGTGGAATGGAGGGGTAGAGGCGGTCTGCCCTCACAATTTAAAGTGGTCTGGTGGTATTCATCCCTGATGTTTCAATGTCTTTGATGGTAACAGTGCTTGCTCTCACTTCAAACCTCTGGTATTCTCCCAAGAAGGTGATGGCTAGTCTGCCCTCTCTCTAAGTCGCTTCCCACCTACCCCCGTTAATATACCTTAGTTTCAGGGTTGACGGTCTATACTGTGTCATTCACTGTTCTGAGCCCTTTTGGTTAATGACCATGGGTAAGTACTCAAGATGTCTGGATGGCTGTTATCATCTTGCCCACCTTCACCTGAAGGTTACTTTACCATTCTTTCTAAGAACAAAACCTTCTTATTTTTCCAAACAATGCGTTGATGCTATTCTATAAAAGCCAATGGCCTATTGAATCTGTTCAGGTGATTGCCAAAGTTTCTACAATACTATTTATAGAAGTGCATGTAGCTCTCCCTTTGGTGAGCCAACGTTTATAGGGTGGCGCCGTGCCTCAGTGGTTAGCACTGCTGCCTCACAGTACTAGGATGCTAGAGTCCATACATTATTGAATAAATCATTGACACCAGTTCAAGGGAATATCATGACCTGCGTGACCCTGATAATTCTTGAGACCTTTCCTTTTGTTTTTACATGCTAGAAATTTGGAAAGCTAGTTCTTGGTGTAACAGCAGTTAAGTGAAATCTTGTGATGCACAGTGAATTCTAGCAACATTTAGTTTTAAAGGGACCCAGTTTCGACAGTGGGTTGTGGCAGGAAGTGCCTTAGGATACAGCCTAGGGTGGAAAAAGACTGGATCTCCACATGGTAGCGACATCCACAATCTTATTACCTCTGGGTAAAGCGGTTTCTCCTGATTTCCGTGTCGGAATGCTTGGTGACTCTCTTACGTTGACAGTCTCTAGTTTCGCTCTTCCCCACATCTTCGGGTCGGATTTTAAGGTCCTGTTGCTATTAGGCGCAGTACAGTCATGGAGTGATATTGCGCAGGAAGCCTGAAGGAAGTGTAGTTGGACTGCCTTTTTGTAGAGTCGTAGTGTCATAGAGCACAGAAGCAGACCCTTTGGCCCATCCAGTCCAAACAAAACAGCCGCCCCTGTCTGCCACTTGGCTCATATCTCTCCAAATATTTCTTATTAATGTACTTATCCAAATGTCTTTTAAACCTTGTAATTGCACCCACATCTGCTTCCTCTGAGAATTCATTCCATACACGAACCACTATCTGGTTAATTAGCCCTTGTGTCTTTTTTGAATCGTTCTCGTCTCATAAAAATATGCCCCCTAGTCTTGAAATCCCCCACCCTAGGGAAAAACCACCTGCCATTCACCTTATCTATACCCTCTATGATTTTATAAACCTCTACATGGTCACCCTTCAACCTTCTACGTTGCAGTGAAAAAAGTTCCAGCCTATCCAACCTTTCCTTATAAGTCAACCTCTCCATTCCCAGCAACATCCTGGTAAATTTCTTCTGAACCCTCTCCAGCTTAATAATATCCTTCCTCTGGCAGGATGACCAGAACTGGTCACACTACTCCAGAAGAGGCCTTACCAACACCTTGTACATCCTCAACATAACATCTCAACTCCTACACTCAAATGTCTGAGCAATGAAGGCAAACATGCTAAATGCCTTCTTTACCACCCTACCTTTATGTGATGCAAACTTCAAAGAATTATGTGGTTAGACCCTGTGGTCTATTTATTCTACAACTCTACCAAAGGCCTTACCTTTTATTGTTCAAGTCTTGCCTTTGCTTGTTTTACCGAAATGCAACACTTCACATTTATCGAAATTAAACCCCATCTGCCACTTCACAGCCCATTGAACCATTGATCAAAGATAATGAGAACTGCAGATGCTGGAGAATCCAAGATAACAAAGTGTGGAGCTGGATGAACACAGCAGGACAAGCAGCATCTCAGGAGCACAAAAGCTGATGTTTCGGGCCTAGACCCTTCATCAGAGAGGGGGATGGGGAGAGGGTTCTTGAATAAATAGGGAGAGAGGGGGAGGTGGACCGAAGATGGAGAGAAAAGAAGATAGGTGGAGAGGAGAGGATAGGTGGGGAGGTAGGAAGGGGATAGGTCAGTCCGGGGAAGACGGACAGGTCAAGGAGGTGGGATGAGGTTAGTAGGTAGGAAGTGGAGGTGCGGCTTGAGGTGGGAGGAAGGGATAGGTGAGAGGAAGAACAGGTTAGGGAGGCGGGGACAAGCTGGGCTGGTTTTGGGATGCAGTGGGGAGAAGGGAGATTTTGAAGCTTGTGAAGTCCACATGGATACCATTGAGCTGCAGGGTTCCCAAGCGGAATATGAGTTGCTGTTCCTGCAACCTTTGGGTGGCATCATTGTGGCACTGCAGGAGGCCCATGATGGACGTGTCGTCTGAGGAGTGGGAGGGGGAGTTAAAATGGTTCGCAACTGGGACGTGCAGTTGTTTATTACGAACCGAGCGGAGGTGTTCTGCAAAGTGGTCCCCAAGCCTCCGCTTGGTTTCCTCCATTTTCTCGCTACTAACCTCATCCTGCTTCATGCTTGATTATCGTGAACAATTGATCAAGATCTCTTTGCAATCTTCGATTAACCTCCTTCACTGTCTACCTAATCACCAGCCTTGGTGTCATCTGCAAACTTACTAACCATGCTTTCTATACTCTCATCTAAATCATCTATATAAATGACAAAACAGAAGTGGACCCGGCCTTGATTCTTGTGAACGCCGCTGGTCACAAGCCTCCAGCCCGAGAAACAACCTTCCACTATCAGTCTCTGTCTCCTGTCGTTAAGCCAATTTTGTACCCAATTGGCAAACTCACCTTGAACCCCATGACTTCCAACATTACTGATTAGTCTATCTTGCAGAACCTTATCAAAGGCTTCACTAAAATTGAAATGACCAATGTCTACTGGTGTACTCCCATCAATGTTCTTGGTTACTTCTGCAAAAAAACTCAATCAAGTTTTTGAGATGCAATTGTTATCAATATTTATATTATTATCATCATTTTTTTTCAGATCTCTTTAACATATGACTTGAGTCAATGTGATGAAGATTGATGTGATCAAATCCAATATTGACAGAACATCCCAGCCATCAAATTTGATGGATTTTGGATTGGGAGAATGGATAGAATTGGTGAAATGGAGCCAATATTTTCAAAGATCACATTTTGCCAAAATGATGTGCCTGGGTCTTGTCAGGAGATACTCTCCCATATTAATGGAAGAAAGCAGCTTTCAGGTGAAACAAAGGAGGTAGGGCCATAGAGTCTGTATCTGAAATGGTTTGAGTATCTGAGCTGGTGGGCAAGGTGGCAAATTCAACTATGTCCTGATATTTAACACAGTGGCACAAGAAAATAGGACCTGGAGGAGGTCATTTACCCCTATGGGTCCTCTTCGCTATTCAACATGATCATGGCTGATCCTCTTTTTCATTGCCATTCTCCCACTCAGTTGCCATACCACCTTAGACCCAAGGAGATTATGTCTTTGCTATCTACTAATTGAAATGATCTAATTACCTATTTCTTTCTGAAAAGTATTCAATGATTTGGCCTCCACTTTGGTAGAAAATCCCACCGGCTCACCAGCATCTGAGTGAAAAACGTTCCTCCTTTTCTTAGCCCAAAATGGCTCACCCCATATCCTGAGACAGTGACCCCTTGTTACCCCCGGGAAGGAAAAATCACCATCCCTTGTTTGTATCACAACATTTCCCCCCCTTACTCCGCTCAACCCTGCTCCTCAAAGTCATCCACCATAGAGCACTAGCATCCCTCTCTGTCTATGCATTTCCTTACGTTCCCATCTAACCACTGATGCTTACCTTCATATTTAAGTAACGTCGTCCCTCTCTATCATAGTCATTTTCAATAAATGATCTCTGGCAATCCATTTAATGTATCCAATTATTTTCACTCATATGTCTCAATTTTCCCCCTCTGGTAGGGAGAGCAGGACAAAACATAAGGGAGAGGGACAGCATTGGAGGTGGGACACTAGCCATCTCACATGTGCCAACTGTAAATGACAGCGTGCTGGATATGAGTAGAATTTCTGACCATTGTAGAATGGTGTTCAGCACTGTTCAAGGACCTGGTAAGAGAATTAAGTATCAGGCAGTCACATGGCAGACAGCACCCAAATCACCTCGACTTCATTATAGTGGCAAGTGCCGGTTCGAGATTCCCTGAAAGAATTGAGGGGAAGATTGGTTTGATTCAGAACACAGTCAAATCTCACAGAAAAGCTCAGGTTCGTGGCAGTAAAACAGTCAGTGATTTGTTTGTTGACTAGAATAGTGAGTTTTGAGAAGATTTGCAGCTCAGGTTGAGTTTCTGGATGAGTTTCCTCGCTGAGCTGGAAGGTTAGTTTTCAGACTTTTCGTCACTTTTATTTGAAAAAAATACTTTATTCATAAGATGTACAAAAAATAAAACATATTTATACACCTACCCAGTCATGCAAGCCGCTCTGGGTTACCCAAGGCGTACGTACACCAACTGAAGGGAAAAAAACAAAGCAAAGAAAATACCCCGGCAGTCGTCTCCCCGCACAGTAACCGTTGGCCCCCCCAACCAGTTGGGGAAGGCGCCAGCTGGGCCCAGTCACCAGATAGGGCCCTTTTTTCTATTCTGGACGAGGGGTTTCATACGGTGGTCTTTCCCCACCGCGCCTTGGCGGCGGCTGCCCCAAGATTTAGCGCGTCCCTCAGCACATAGTCCTGGACGTTGGAGTGCGCCAGTCTGCAACACTCGGTCGGGGTCAGTTCTTTCAGCTGGCAGACCAGCAAGTTGCGGGCAGACCAAACAGCGTCTTTCACCGCATTGATGGTCCTCCAGGCGCAGTTGATGTTGGTCTTGGTGTGCGTCCCGGGAAACAGTCCGTAGAGCATGGAGTCCCGTGTCACGGAGCTGCTCGGGATGAACCTTGACAAATACCACTGCATCCCCCTCCAGACCTCCTGCGCATAGGCACACTCCAGAAGGAGGTGATCGACAGTCTCGTCCCCCCCGCAGCCGCCTCGAGGGCAGCGTGCGATGGTGCAGAGATTCCGGGCATGCATAAAGGATCTCACTGGCAGAGCCCCTCTCACCGCCAGCCAAGCAATGTCCTTGTGCTTGTTTGAAAGTTCTGGCAATGAGGCATTCTGCCAAACGACTTTGGCAGTCTGCGTGGGGAACCACACGACGGGATCCACCCTCTCCTTTTCCCGAAGGGTCTCGAGGATACTACGTGCTGACCACTGCCTGACGGCCTTGTGGTCAAAAGGTGTTTCCCTTCAAAAATTTCTCCACGAAGGACAGGTGGTACGGGAGGGTCCAACTACTCAGAGCGTTCCGCGGCAATGAGGCCAGGCCCATCCTTCGCAACATCGGGGACAGGTAGAACCTCAGTAAGTAGTGACACTTGGTGTTTGCGTACTGAGGATCTACGCACAGCTTGATGCGGCCACACACAAAGGTAGCTATCAGGGCAAGGGTGGTGTTCGGTACGCCCATCCCCCCAACCGTTTTCCAGGTCTTTGTACATGGTGTCCCTGCGGACCTGGTCCATCCTCGACCCCAAATGAAGTGAAAGATGGCCCGGGTGACCGCAACGGCACAGGTCCAGGGAATTGGCCAGGCCTGCGCCACATACAACAGTACCGAAAGCCCCTCGCACCTGACAACCAGGTTCTTACCTGCGATGGAGAGGGACCGGAGCGTCCGCCTGCCCAGCTTCTGCTTCAGTTAGGTGATACGCTCCTCCTAGGTCTTAGTGCATGCCCCAGCTCCACCGAACCAAAATACCCAGCACCTTCAGGTGGTCTGTCCTGAGGGTGAGGGGGATGAAGGAGCGGTTGTCCCAGTTCCCAAAGAACATGACCTCGCTCTTACCCCTATTGACTTTGGCACCCGAGGCCAGTTCAAACTGGCCGCAGATGTCCAACAGCCTACTCACTGACCGATGATCGGTGCAGAAGACAGCGACATCGTCCATGTACAGGGAGGTCTTGACCTGAAGGCCTCCGCTACCTGGGATAGTCACGCCCTTCAGGCTCACGTCCTACCTGATGGATGCAGCGAAGTTCTCCACACAGCACATGAACAAGGCAGGAGAGAGCGGGCAGCACTGTCTGACTCCACATCTGACGGGAAAACGGTGATTCCCAACGGTTGATCGAGACTGCTCTAACGATGTTGGTGTAGAGCAGCCGGATCCGATTGCGGATGCCCTCCCCGAACACGTAAGCATGAGAGACCCTGTCGAAGGCCTTCTCCTGGTCCAGGCTGATGAGGCAGGGGTCCACCCGCCTGTCCTGCGCGTAGGCAATCGTATCCCTGATGAGCGCGAGGCTCTCAGCGATCTTCCTGCCCGGCACAGCACAGGTTTGGTCAGGGTGAATCACCGACTCCAGGACAGACCTGACCCGGTTGGCCTTGACCTTGGCCAGGATTTTGTAGTCCACGTTCAATAGTGAAATGGGAAGCCAATTCTTAATTTCTTCCCTCTCCCCCTTCCTCTTGTAAATGAGGGTGATGATGCCCTTCCTCATGGACTTGCACATTTCCCCTGCCTGAAGCGCACTATCGTACACCTCCAGCAGGTCCTGGCTGACCAGGTCCCACAGAGCGGAATACAGCTCGACCGGTAAGCCGTCGCTCCCGGGAGTCTTATTCCTCTCCAAGGGCTTGAGGGCTCTGGTCAGCTCGTCCAGGGACATCGGCCAGTCCAGCCACTCCCTCGTGCCGTCGTCTAAGACCTCCGTGATAGACGACAGGAATGACTCGGAGGTCATGCTGTCCATGGGCTTCGCGTTGTACAGTCCGGCATAGAAGGATCTGCTGATCCTCAAAATGTCAGGCCGAGACGATGTTACCGAGCCGTCGTCCTCCTTCAGCTGGCTAAGCACAGAGCTCTCTTTGCGCACCTTCTGAAAGGAGAAACACGTGGCCAGCAGGGGTGGAAGCCGCTGCAGGATGGCCAACCACTCACTCCGTACCGCTGGGGCGTACACGTTGATCAGCCTCAGGGCAGCGTTCCTGTAGGTGACGTCAGCCACTAGGAGGCGCCCCCCCCCCACCACCTCCTGAACTTGAGAGATGGTGAAGTCACGCCCCCGCAGCAGAATAGCCAGGCCCGAGGATCGACAGTCGTTACCCCCGACCAGATCGAAGGCCCACAGGTCCAGGCACCGGACCATTTCCCGTACCTGCTGAGGTGCGGTATCCCACACTCCTGCAGAAACAGGAGGTCTGCCTTGATGGTGGTCAGGTAGGCCAACGTGGATACACAGCTTGCGGTGGACTTGACACTGCGCACATTAATGCTCACAACTCGTACCCCCATTGTGGGCAGTGACCGCAGTACCCTCCCCAAGTCCAAGGTCCAGCCCCTCCATCTGTCCCTTCATGCCCATTGCCCGGGCTAACTGCTGGACGCTCTCCGGGCTCAGGAAACCGTCCGTGCTGCCTTCCGGGTGGCATCCCCCCGTCAGGGGTGCGGAGGCAGGAGGGTCCGGCTCTGGGTCAGGCTGGGGACACGTTGTTTCCTCCTTCCCGCCTGGAAGTTCCGGGGGGCCCTCCAGGGCCCCAGTGGTGCGTGGGTGGGTGTCGGAGGGAGCCTCAGGATGCCTCCCGTCACCTGGAAGCGGAGTGCTGCTTTCCTTCTCCCTCGAGATCTTTAACTTCTGCTTCGGGCGGGCCCTCTCTGAATGTCCCTCGTCAGAGGAGCTCTTATAGCCCCCCCTGTAGCTGCCTCTTTCTGCCTGATGGTTGCGGTTCCTGGGCACGTCGATACACCTTCCTCCTTGCTTTCCGGACCGTCGTCCACTCCCCTGGGCCGCCTGTCACCGCCTCCATCGACTCCCGGTTGTCGGGGGTGGAGCGGAGCCTGCAGGGGCGCTTTGCTGGCCTCGGGCCCATCCTGCAGGTCAGGTTCCTCCTGCACGACCTGGCCCTCCTGCACATTGAGGGGGTCCTTCCAGGGCCCTGGTGCCTTCCTCTCCTCCGGGGGGGCTGGCCCTGCATTACCCCTGCCAGTAACCTGGGCATAGGTGGCCCCCTGCCTCGGGCATGCCCTATAGAGGTGGCCCGCTTCCCCGCAAAGGTTGCAGCTTTTTTCATGTGGGCTATCCTTTCCAAGGTGTCCCTCCTCCCTGCAGATGGTGGCTTTGCAGTCGGCCGCCACGTGACCTGACCTACCGCAGGCATGGCAGACTTTAGGTTGCCCTGTGTAGGTCAGGTAGCCCTTGGTCCCGCCGATCGCGAAGCTGAATGGTGGGTGTACGATGTTCCCGTCCACGTCCGTCTTCAGCATCACTTCGATCTGCCTCTTACTGCTCCAGATCCCAAAGGGGTCCACGATGTCAGTTAGGTCCCCTTCCACCTTCACGTACCTTCCAAGGAAGGTCAGGACATCAACTGCTGGCACATGCGGGTTGTACATGTGTACAGTCACCATACGGCTCCTCTGCACCGGCATCACAAACAGCGGGACAGCGGTCAATACAGAGAGGGGGCCCTCACCTCCTTTCTCCTTGAAAACCTCCAGGAAGCGCTCGCAAAGCTTGGGACTCCAGAAGGTTACATTGTAAAAACCTCCTCCGGGGAAATCCTGCAGGCAATAAATGTCCGTGGCAGTGACCCCACAACAGTCCAACAGGACCCTCTTCACAAAGAAGGTGCGGTCCACAGGTGCACCTTCATCCACCTTCTTTACAGAAACACGGATTGTGTTCCGGACCCCCTGACCTGGGGCTGAGCACTTGCCGCAGCCATCGTTGCAGGTTGGCTGCTCCCCTGAACCAGCGTTAGGCCAAAGCCAGCATTAATATCCACCGGTTGCAAGGGTGCACAGCCAACCTGGCGTCTTCCTTCCACCTCCAACACAGTCACACTCTCCTCCTCTCGGTCCACAAGAGAGTGGGTCTTTATTTTGTCCCGGATGTAAGCTGGTTCACTGAGCTGGAAGGTTTGTTCCCAGGCGTTTCATCACCATTCTAGGTAACATCATCACTGAAGCGCTGGGGTTATGTCCCACTTCCTATTTATCTGTTTAGTTTTCCTTGGGTTGGTGATGTCATTTCCTGCATCAGTGATGTCATTTCCTGTTCTTTTTCTCAGGGGATGGTAGATTGGCTCCAAATCAATGTGTTTGTTGATGGAGTTCCGGTTGGAATGCCATGCTTCTAGGAATTCTCGTGCGTGTCTCTGTTTGGCTTGTCCTAGGATGGATGTGTTGTCCCAATCAAAGTGGTGTCCTTCCTTATCTGTATGTAAGGATACGAGTGATAGTGGGTCATGTCGTTTTGTGGCTAGTTGATGTTCATGTATCCTGGTGGCTAGCTTTCTGCCAGTTTGTCCAATGTAGTGTTTGTCACAGTTCTTGCAAGGTATTTTGTAGATGACGTTTGTTTTATTTGTTGTCTGTATAGGGTCTTTTAAGTTCATTAGCTGCTGTTTTAGTGTGTTGGTGGGTTTGTGGGCTACCCTTCCAGCTCAGCGAGCAAACTCACATGTTGAATATAATCATTATGCCCAATTAACAGACGCTGTAAATGAATGAGTTACAGTAGTTTGAAAGACTAACGTTGGCAGGACAAGCTATGTGCTGAGATTATGCTACATGCGAATTTGTCATGTGAGAGTTTCCCAGATTCCCATATCTGCAGCAAATGTCTCTTGCCTTTCATCACCCTGGCAGCTCTGATTGACGCTTCTATACCTCAGCCCCCTGGCAACGTTTGTGTAACCCTCTGGTTTTCTGATACTGCCTTGTAGTAGTTTCACCTCAACGCCCTTGACCGCGTCTCCCGCATTTCCCGCAACACATCCCTCACATCCCTCACACCCCGCCCCCGCCACAACTGCCCCAAGAGGATCCCCCTCATTCTCACATACCACCCCACCAACCTCTGGATACAACGCATCATCTTCCGACACTTCCGCCATCTACAATCCGACCCCACCACCCAAGCTATTTTTCCATCCCCATCCTTGACTGCTTTCCGGAGAGACCACTCTCTCCGTGACTCCCTTGTCCGCTCCACACTCCCCTCCAACCCCACCACACCCGACTCCTTCCCCTGCAACCGCAGGAAGTGCTACACTTGCCCCCACACCCCTAACCTGTTCTTCCTCTCACCCATCCCTTCCTCCCACCTCAAGCCGCCCCTCCATTTCCTACCTACTAACCTCATCCCACCTCCTTGACCTGTCCGTCTTCCCCGGACTGACCTATGCCCTCCCTGCCTCCCCACCTATACTATCCTCTCCAACTATCTTCTTTTCTCTCCATCTTCGGTCCGCCTCCCCCTCTCTCCCTATTTATTCCAGTTCCCTCTCTCCATCTCCCGCTCTGATGAAGGGTCTAGGCCCGAAACGTCAGCTTTTGTGCTCCTGAGATGCTGCTTGGCCTGCTGTGTTCATCCAGCTTCACACTTTGTTATCAACTTCTGCTTTATCCCAGTTCTCACTCTCTTTTGTTCTCCAACCACAGATAGTCCCCAATTTCTGCTCTTTCCTCAATTTATTCTTGCTCCCGGTCTCATTCATTAATCCCAGCTCCCACTCTCACTACTTCATCCTAGCTCCTGCTTTTACTTCATCCCAGTTTCAACTCTCACGACAAGTTCCCAGCTCCCACTTGCACTCCTTAAAACAGCTCACACCCATTCAGCTTCCATTTTGTGCTTTATCCCAGCTCCCCCTCTCTGTTTTATCCAAATTCTCATTCCCTAATGTTTACGCCAGCTCCCTCTCCGCTTCATTTCAGCTCCTACTGTCTCTGCTTTGACCCAACTTCCACACGCATTCCTTATTCCACAATCTGGGAGAACATAAAAAGGAAACACACAGAAAAAGAACTTGCTCACATCTGAGATGTCTGGCTACTGTGCTGATTTGATATATGTAAGTTTAACCTAAAACTATGTTTGCAGATTGTTCAGTCTCTGAACCCATACATTTAGATTCTCGGTTCCACCATCCCTTATAAAAACTGACAGACAATGTTTACTTCATGCTTCACTACAACTCCTTCTTCACCTTCTTATTAACAACTAGTGTGCTTTCATTATGTTTATAAACAGTGCTGCCAATTCCTTGTATATTGTTTGCAAATTTCTCTCAGATTTACTTCTGCTTCTTCATTGCATATGATCATACCTGGCAATTTTCCTCATTCTTTTAGTTTCATCATAACTGTAAGTTTTAGCTTTTTCTTTACCCCATCCTTTGGTGACCCTATATTTTTTCTAGGAATACATCCATGTTGCATTTTAATAACGGGATAGAAAGATATAAGTCCAAACTTGCCAATGACGCAATCGTGGCTGGAAATAGATGAAAACATAAAAACCATAGAGAGGCATGAATAGATTAAGTACATGAGTATTCATTGAAGTGAATGTAAGACCATGCTGTTTGTACATAAGAAGCAGACAGCTTTTAAAGTTGTGAATAACTTAGCAATAATCAAAGTCTAAAGAGATATGGAAGGCCCATGTACATAGATAATTAAAAAGTCACAAATAGGTACAGAAATAGTCAAAATCACTATTAACATTTTGGCCCTTATGTCTGGAGGACTCAGGTACAGACGTGTAAAAATTATGCTACAACTATAAAAATGTAAAGTTGCTCTGACCCCAGAGGACCATAGTGCTGCTATCTCATTTGGTAGAGAGGTGGAGAGAAAGATGACTGATGATGGTCTAACCTGTGGGTCTCCATGTCTTATGTGAGGGACAAGGTCAAAAAGGCAAGACCGTCATGATGACATCAGCCATGAGAAAAACCCCGCTGTATTGTAAGTACAAAGTACATGCAGATTTAGACACCACATCTTATGAAGGATGTATTAGTCTTAATTGGTGGGGGTGTTGTCTAGGTTGTCTCAAAGACTGGACTTCATCAAGTATAGAGTTGGGCCCGTAAGAATTTATCAGGTTAACGGGTGATTTTATTGACACTTTCAAGATATTTACGCAAACTGATGATAAATAGAGGAAACTACTTCCAATTGTTGAAGAACATTGGGTTAGGGATCGTGGTCTAAAAATTAAAAAAAAATTAAACAAATCCTCATTCTCAGTATTATATCTTGTATTGTTATTTGGTCATTTTGATGACCTTATTGGATTGGAATAGGTTAATAAAAAACATTGAGCATTTCAAAGAGTCAAGAAAGAGCCTGATCTTCTCTGTCATTTCCTTTTTAACCCACGTACTATACAGAATAAAAGCAAAAAGCACTATAGAGGGTAATTCCTTTCTAATTAAATTCAAATAAAAATGAAGAGCTCCACAAAAGCCTTTTTTTAACTAAAAGCAAACTAAAAACTGCCATTGCATAAAAAAGTATACAAATAAATTAAACAAAGAATTAACTTATCAAAGCAAACGAATGATCAGAAGATGTAATAATTTGCAGCGGGCAGCATTACAGTGACGTGCAATAATGTGGTTATCGTTTTGGGTCTTGTGCAACTGTTTGCATCAAAAGGAGGAGATGTGGGCTTTGAGTCTCAGTGCACTTCAAACAAACTGGGCCCACGTGTCTCTGTTTTAAAAAAAAGGTCATCTATCTATAGAGAAAAAACAAGGAAATAAATCAGGCCACTATAAAACAATACACAGGTCAGCAGCTTGCTCACCAGCGGAGCAAGAACCAGCATCTATAGGGAGCAGAACATCCTGTGCCTGTTAGCAAAATCATTTTCTTTGGATTATGGAGCAAAGGAACCTCTATTCCATGCAAATGGTGGACAGAGAGAACTGTCCTCCATGTCAGCCCTCGGCTGCGTGGCCGGTGGCCCTTCAAGAACAGGGGCTCAAGAAGAAACTGGGCTGGCTGAAAGTGTGCCATGCTCTGACTGTCATCATGTTTTTTCTCATTCTGGCTGGCCTACTGTCTGGCATATGTTATTTACACCGACTCCAACGAGAAGTTGAACAAGTGAAGCAGGTAAGTTATCAGTTTACGGGCTTCTGAAAGAAAACAAAAGCATAGACACGAAAGAAAAAAAAATAGAACCAATTACACTGAACACTTGTAATATTTGCAGATGATCGACGCCCACCCACAGAATAGTGCTAAGAAGCAAATTGGTAAGTACAAGCCTTTCTTTCTGTGAAGAAAATGTCACAATAAGTGAGAAAATCATGCGATGGATACGTTTATTTCTCTTTGGGGAATTTTAAGACTGTCCACGAAACCAATTGTCATGGTCTAAATGTGCTGTGTTTTAGGTGCTGGGAACATGACCAAGCCAAAGCATGTGGTTAAAATGGCTGCTCATCTAACAGGTCTGTGGATACTTTTGTATCTTTCGTGCAGATGAACAAGCAAAAAAAAAGAAACCAGTTACTGGGAAACAATGGGGGGGGCGGGGTGCGAGCGGTGGTGGTATATGTGGATTGGAGAGAAAGAAATAAAATATGGTAAAAGGAAATGATTTTTAAATGAACACAGCATTAACATGTTAATATCTTGAAATTCTGAGCAATTGTTTCAGCTTGTTGACCATAATTGACAGGTGTGTGTGTCTAAACCAGGTTATTCTTCATGTTTGTGGCCATGTTACGTAATATATTTATCTCGCTTTGAACTGCAGGAAAAGCATCATCTAATCATTCCAATAGATTGACGTGGGAGGCATCCCTGGGCCATGCCTTTACAGATGGGATTACGTACAAGGATGGAGCGCTGATCATTAATGAAGCTGGAGAGTACTTTATTTACACAAAAATCTTTTTCCGCGGAGCACAATGTGAGGCTGTCCCGCTGTCCCAGTCTGTAATCACGCGTAATATTAATTACCAGAATGATCTGAGCTTGATGGAAAACATCCTGCTAAACTATTGCAGTGGCACTGGACCATGGGTGAAAAATATCTTTCAGGCCGGAATATTTCATTTGAATCGCGGAGTACAGCTATTTGTCAGTGTGTCCCATCCAAAAATGGTTAGCACTAATGAGCTAATGACTTTCTTTGGACTCTATAAGCTTTAGGGCATACTTGTATTATCCAAATGACCGCTGAACACACCAATGGCCTTTGAACTTCAAGTCATGTGACACAGGGACGTTCAAATGTTTGATGAATCTTTGGCCTTTTGTTTTTCTTGCAAGCTTTTAAGAAATTTCTGAAACAGCATAGTATTTGAAGTTTAAGAAGTCTATGAAAGATTAAAAAAACCTAGCAATTGAAATGTGAAATGCATGCAACTATAATATTTAGTTCCAATTTTCATTCCTCCTGACTTAAAGTTGAGGTACAGTTCAATGGATGTGAATAGCCTTCCAGTGTCTCATATAAGTGATTATTTTTCATGTGTGAGGCTAAATAGTGTGTACTATGGAACTATTTTTCTTCAGAAGTGAGGCGCATCATCTTTGAATCCCTTCACCTGACGTTCATCTCCCACCTCAACTCAATAATCCTTAAAACTTTTGCCTAACAGAAATCTAACAGTCGCAGTGTTAAAATTGTCATCTTTATGTGGGAGAGATTACCTCCTGTGCTTTCTGATTTCAGCCTTGAATGACCCGATTCTAAATTTAAGGTTAAACCCTCTTGTTCTGGTAAGTCCGACACAGAAGAAACAGCTTGTCTCCACCCTGTTGAACTATCTAGTCTTCTTAAAAATTACCGTTATGCCCATCACGTGCTCTTAGGATCCACAACTGACCTCTTAATTTAACCCCTTTACCCTTAATATCATTCTGGAGATTCTCCAGTGCCTGCAATCCAATGCCAATATATCTTTCCTAAGGTGTCGTGTCCAGAAATGAAGAGGCATTTAATCAGAACATAACGTCTACTCCTTGTACTCTAACTCACTTTAGACAATTCTATGTTGATTTATAATTACATTCCGCATTGGCCCGCCAGCTTGGATATGTGGGCCTTTAAATGTATCTGTTCTTTCACTGTTCCCACCTTTTCACAAAGTGCTTCATAGATGATCAGGAGGACTGAGTAATGTAAAGATGGACACTCCACCTTGACACATGTGGATAAGGAGCACTAAATCCTGTGAAATTTAGGAGTTTACACCATGATGGGATTGCCTCAGAGTAGTGTGCAGGCAATCTCATTATCGCAAGTACAGTTTTTTGATTTCTGTTTTAGACACAATAGGCCAATGGCCCACCCTTTCCTACTGCAAATGTCAACAGTGTTTCTGTAATTTGATGGTGGGAAATGTCACAAATTCAAGATTAGTTTTGAAATTTTCACAAAAACAGTTGAAGCAGGAATTCATCACTTTATATATAAAACATGTCACACCTTCTTAAAGATTTAGTTTGAAATAGGTTTATGAAATCCAACTGCTTTCCCCTCTTTTTCTTCAGTGAAGGACTTTCAAGGCTTTCCAGTTCTTCTACTTTCTACTATTGTAAGATGTGGCACCATGGCAACGTCTCTATCCTTGCCCTCTGCAATTGACATTCACTCAGAGCCTATCCATGTCTGCTTCACTCATGCAGTGGCATTGCTCGATGCATCAGGACGCTGCACCATTGCATTGTGTGTCTTGACATTTAAGGTACCACACATCAGATTTTGCTTAAATGCACCCCGTGTGAACCAAGTAATGATGTTTTTCAACATCAACCACATTCCACACAAGTGAATGTCGAGATGGAGTTCGGGGCTGATTTTCATACTGCTTTTTAAGTGTAGTAAATTTAACCATTTTGCATATGTTGGTTAAATGTTAAAGGAAAGATTTCAGTTTTATTTTCACTTTATTCTTCATTTTACAGTTGCAAAAAAGGTTTAGAACCAAGTTCGTATAATGCTTGTAAATCATTTTATAATTGGAAAAAATGTATATATATTGTTTCAAATAAAGCTTTAATGATTACATTTACGTTTACATTTGTGTGTGAAAGCTTGGAAGATACCTATTCAAACTAAGCTAGCAGCAAGTTAGATGCTATATGGACATTAAATATTTAGAAATGAAGGCAACAACTGTATCTAGGTGGAGTTTGCCCAGCTTGACCTTTTATACATCTCTGTTTCAAAGCAGATTCCTGGCCCTGGGGGTTACAATGTTCAGATCAAATGGTAATATAATCGAAGGAATCCAAAAATCATCATCTGTTGTATGACATGATGTGAATCTGTACGGCGTACCAGAAAAAGAAATTCCTGTGTATAACGATTAAAGAGGGCAGTTTGACACAAATACATATATCGGTATATATCGCCTCCCCATGCCACCTGCAAAAGCTTTTGTACATACATGTCCAGTTGCTTTTGTATCCATATTCTCTTTAAAATTCTACCACTTTAGCTCCACACTTTGCTATCTCTTGCCAAGCCTCTCCTCACCTTCCCTAGGAAAAAACTATTTTAAGGGTATAGTTTCCTCTGCAAATTTGTAATCTTACCGAGAATACTCAAGTCAAGGTTATTAACATGTGCATGTTATATATTCGGATGAGGGTGCATTTTCAGGATAGCAACCTGTAACTAGAGCAGTCCCACAAGGATACTTGTTGGGAGCACAATGTACATTCACGAGGTAGATGACAGCAATGAATATACTATTGACAAGTTTGCAGATGGCGTGGAAACAAGTAGGAAGGTAAGCAGTGAGGGTAACACAGTAAGCCTACAGTGGGATGAAGACAAGTTAAGCAAATGGCCCAAAACATGGGAGATGAAATATTATGTGGAAAATTGTGAGGTCATACACTATAGTAGAAAGAATAGAAAGGCAGAATATTATTTAATTCTAGAAAGACCACAAATTGCAGTAATGCAGAGGGATTTGGGCTCCTCAAGCATGAATCACAAAAAACATATATACAAGTTCAGTCAGCAATAGAGAATGCACATGGTTTGTTGGCTCTTATTTCATAGACAATGGAGTGTAAAAATAGAGAAATCTTGCTAAAGCTGTACAAAGCACCAATGAGACCACCCTTGGTACACAGTTAACAGTCTTGAGTGTCTTAACGAAGCAAAGGTATACCAACTTTGGAGGCAGTTTATCTAAGATTCACTAGATCAATCCGAGATGTGGATGGGGCTTCTTATTAGGAAAGGCAATGTAGGCTGGGCTGGTAGTCATTGGAGTTTAGAAGAATGAGAGGTGTCCATTTTGATTCTTTGGGGAAAAAAAACCCAGAAATTTCTAGAAAAACTCAGCAGACCTGGCAGCGTCCGTGAAGACAGATCAGAAGTAACATTTTGGGTCTGAGTTCTGAGAGAGGGTTACCGGGCCCTAAACTGTAACTCTGATTTCTCTTCGCAGACGCTGCCAGATCTGCTGAGCTTTTCCAACGACTTCTGTTTTTGTTTCTGATTTACAGCATCTGCAGTTCTTTTGGTTCTTATTTCAGATTCTTTGGGGACTTGACAGGGCACATGTGAACAGATTGTCTCCCCTTGTGGGAAAGTCTGGATCCAGATGGCATACTCTCAATAAGGGCAGACCCATGTAAGGCATAGATGAGGGAGAATGTCTTCTCTCTGAGGCTAATGTATCTGTGGAATTCTTTACAACAGAGGGCCATTATGTATAGTCAAGGCTGAGGTAGACAGATTTTAATCAGTGAAGGTCCCAAGTGTTATGGAGAAACAGCAGGAAATTGGAGTTGAGGATTTTCAGATCCGCCATGATCTCACTGAATGGTGGAGTAAATGTGATGGGCTGAATGGCTTACTTCTATGTCTTATGGTCTTATGATCTATCTAAAAATTCAATAGCCCCAAAACTGACCCTCGGGGAACACTGCAGCACATTTCCTGATGATCGTGCAAGTAATTGTTATTGGTACTGTTTACTGTTCCTTAGTCAGGCAGCTCCATTCTTCCTTTTCAAACAGTGTGGAAACAGGCCCTTCGGCCCGACAAGTCCACACCGACCCATAGAGCATCCCACCCAGACCAGTCCTCATAACCCACCTAAACTGCCCAGCCCTGAGCACCAAGGGAAATTTAGCATGGCCAAGCCACCTAAACTGCGCATCTTTGGACTGTGGGAAGAAACCAGAGTACCCAAAGGAAACCCATGCAGACATAGGGAGAACATGAAAACTCTACATAGACAGTCACCTGAGGGTAGAATCAAACCCATGACCCTGGTGCTGTGAGGCAGCAGTGCTAATCACTGGCCCACCATGCTGCCTCATTCATTTTGTAGAGTTTTATTTTCCTTACAATTCCGTGATACTTTATTAAACAGTTTTGCAAGTTGATATACACACCTTCAACCACACATCCCTCATTGGCCTTGTCTGTGGATTCATATTATTTGGAAAATCAGAATAACCTAAATGGGGTTGAGAAACAAAGGAACCTGTGAATGTAAATAAACAAATCACTAAAAGTTGTATTCTAGAGATATTCCACAGAAAAATTAGAGAAATCATTTGGAACTTGAAATCAACTGTGTCTGGGCTACGCTGGAATACTGGGTCCATTTCTAGTTGCCACATTATAAAAGGTTAGTGAGGTCTGGTTACAAAATAAGCTTTAAAAAAGCTAAGCCCAAATTTTTGAGGTGACACCAAGCAGGAAAGGTTGAATCCATTAAACTTGTTTTCTCTTGAAAGGAAAGGGCTGGCGGCTAATAGTGATCTTTAAAATAACGGAAGGTTTGGATAGAATGGATAGGGTGTGGTTCAACTTCAGGAAAATGGTAACACCAGGTGCCAACAATAGGAAGTAGTCACCAAGGAGCCAAACAGCGAATTCAGAAGAAACTTTATCTTTTTTCTAGAGAGTGGCAAGAATGTGGCACTCACCACAGCAGCGAGTAGCTGAGATGAACAGCATAGGTGCCTTGAAAGGCAATTAGGAACAAGTTGGACAGGTATAGGAGGGAGAAGGGATTACAAGGGCTGGGTGAAGAAGAATGGGAGGGGGCTGAAATGGAGTATTGACATTGGAATGGGTTGGTTGAATAGATGGCCTGTTTCAGTCAGTGACTTTTGTGTAATTCATCAGAGAAACATGTTAAACATTGAAGGAAGAATGTAAGATTTCAAGTGTCAGAGCTCCTGAATTATATGAATACTCTTGTAACAGTGACTTTATGAGGATTTGCTGTGCATTTCTGTTCTTGATCATAGATCCTGAAGTTAAATTTTGACTCAAGGCAAATCATGCGCTCTATCACTTATGTTGGGTTTAATATGAATTATTTCTCCACACTTCAAGTTACCAGAGATCAATAGTCATCCGCAGCACCAGACGTATAGAGTCAGAGACTCATGCAGCAAAGAAATAGACCCTTTGGTCCAACCAGTCCATGCCGAACATAACCTCAAACAAAACTAGTCCCACCTGCCTGCTCCTGGCCCATATCCCTCCAAGCCTTTCCTATTCATATACTTATCCAAATGTCTCTTAAATGTTGTAATTGTACCCACATCCACCTTTTTTAAATGTCTCTCCTATCACCGTAAAAATGTGCCCCCTAGTTGTGACATCCCCCATCCTATTCGGGAAGTATCTTCCGAGAAGGAACTCTGAAGGCATTATTAAGTGTCGACTTGTTCAATGACCTAAATTCTGGCTCAACAAGGCAAGAATTTGTGCATATTTACCATAAACTGGGCTCCTCATGCTTCTCAATGCTGTGATTTCCTCATTGCTTTTGTCATTTTCCATGTGAACAAAGCACACTTAACCAGCATGGGGTTCTCCTCAGGTGCAATTCTGGGCTTCAGAATTTTAAGATTTCAGTCGCATTTGCGATCATCCCGCAATATGATTTACATTTTCCATTCAAAGAAATTACAACGAGCCCCTGGTAAGTTAATTGAGTCAGCAACGATAATGGTTAACCCGCAGCATCCTGACAATGCAAGCTTCTGAGTATCATAATTTTGACCTACATTGTGGACCCTACTTATTTAACACTCCATTCCCTCTCTACATAAATCTGTTTTACAGTGTTCTACTTCCCCGTATTCACTGGATGATCAAGTTAAGACTCATCATGTTATTTCTATTCATTGATAGAATGAAGCTATTTTTATTGAGGGCAAAAGCTATTGCACCTCCCCATAGACAGCGCAGTAACATAACTGGTTCAAACTCAGTTCTAAAACCTAGAATGGGTCAAGAGTATGGCTGCGTTTTCTTGTTTAAGTTGCGAAGCCTGAGTGAAGTGACATGACCCTGCATGCAGGAGGACATTATGATTAAAAAGTGGTAAAATAGTCAGCAAAGATGAGATGGCACCAAGATTTAATGATCTAAAGGCTTCAGGAAAATAGGAAGATGATGAGCAGGTCTATAGTTTTGAACTGGAAAAGAAAAGTGCTGGGAAAACTCAGTGGGTCTGGCAGCAGCTGTGGAGAGAGAAATAGAGTTAATGTTTCGAGTGCTGTCGTGGCCGGATTGGGTGACTGCTTTGCGGAACACTTCTGGTCTTTCCAAAGGAATCACCCCGATCAACCAGTTGCTTGCCATTTGAACAAACCGCCTCGCTCCTTTGTGAACAATCCAATCCTGAGTCTGCAACAGTGTCCCAGCGAAGCTCGGTGCAAACCGGAAGAGCACCACCTCATTTTCTGCTCGGGCACTTGGCCGTCTCCAGGACTCAATTTTGAATAAAACAACTTTCAGAGCATGACCTCTGTCCTCCATTGTTCTTACATATCCAACCTTTCACTGACCATGTTTTGTTTGTATCTTGTTAGCTTTGCTTTCAGCAGATTGGATCCTCTTTCTCCATTTCTCACCTTCATTTACACCCATTTTAAATCACAATCTCTCCTTTTCTGCTATTACCATTGTCCTTTGCACTGGGCATGCTCACCATCTGCTCCACTTGCTCCTCTTCTCCCTCTGTCTTTGGCATTTAAAATAAAAAACACCATTTTCCCAGTTCCTTTCAGTTCCTGCTGAGTTTCTTCAGCATGTTCTACTCTTATTTCAGATTTCCAGCATCCGTTGCATTTTGCTTTTATTATTGTTTTGGAATGACCATTTAATTTTGTAAGAAAGTGCTTGTTGGTGGTGGTAGTATATTTTAGAGTCACGTGATTCTGTTCTCAGTTTCTCTTCATAAGTGTGTCTGTCAGTGCTAATAAGCTGTAACTTTTACAAACTCAAAGAACAGTAAATTGCAGTGGAAACACTGCTAGTACGAATGCTCCTCTAAGTGGCATGTCATCCTGACTTGGAAAGATAGCGCATTTCCTTCACTACTATAGGGACAAAATCCTGAAACTCCTTCCAAATCAGTACAGGTTCAAACAAGGGGCTTACCACTAGCTTCACAAAGTGTAGAGCAATATAATGCCAACAATCCCTGAATGCCATAAGGAAAAGACAATCTGATTTGATCAATATTTATCCCACAATCAACATCAGTGAAAGAGATGATCAGATTATTTATGTAAATGCAGTTTGCAGAAATTTATAGCATCCAAGTTAGCACTAGTGTTATCTACAACAGGGACTACAATTCAGAAGCTAAAGTTGTGGGGCTAGGATTGCATCAAGGCAGATTGTGAAATTGAACTCAAGTAATAAATCTGGAATCAAAAGCCGATCTCATTGCGATGATGAAACAATTGTAAAATTCAAACGTCCTGTAGGGACAGAAAATTTGCTGCCCTTACCAGGTCTGGCCTACATCCCCAGTCCACATTAATATGGCTGACTCTTAAATGCCCTTTAGAGTGGCAGAAATAGCTGCTCAGTTGTCTCTAACTTCTTCAGAGTCTTACAAACTGAATAATTGGATGGATCAATCAACGTTGCTCGAAACGACAAAAATGGGAACTGTAAACACAGCCCTGTTGACCCTATAAAACCCTTCTTACTAACAGCCAAAGTTGAGAAAGTTGTCCCACAGACTAGTCAAGCAAATCAGCTTGAAATAGTCATGCTCATCAAATCATCCCTTAAAGACAATGACCAAGACTCGAATGTCCCGTCCTCACTCCTGGTTATGTCCTGTCCCACTGGCAGGACAGGCCCAGCAGGGGTGGCAGCATGATGTATACAGCAGGAGTCTTCAAGTCTCATGACATCAGGTCAAATATAGCCGAGGACGTATGTTGCTGATTGCCATGTACTGTTCAGCCCCCAGCTGATAAATCAGTGGCCCTTCAAGTTGAACAGCAATTGGAGAATGCAGTGCGGATGTTAAGGGCACAGAATGTAGTCTAGGCATTGGACTTCAATATCTATCTCTAAAAGTGGCCTGGCAGTAGCACTGATGTTTGGGCTGTTTGAGTTGCTGTCTGACTGCAGCGAGGGAAGAAACAACGGGAGAAATTTCTATTACCTCAGCTTCACCAATTTGCCTGCTGCAGATACATTTGCCCATGACAGCATTGGCAGGAGTGACCGCTGTACAGTTTCTGTATCCTCACATTGAGGTCATTGCATTGTGTGGTACTATCACCATGCTGAATGGGATAGACTTCAAACAGATCTAACAACTCAGTCAGAGATAGTAGGAACTGCCGATGCTGGAGTCTGAGATAACAAGGTGTAGAGCTGGATGAACACAGCAGGCCAAGCAGCATCAGAGGAGCAGGAAGGTTGACGTTTTGGGTTTGGACTCTTCCTCAGAAAATGATTTTCTGAAAACGGATCCAGGCCTGAAACCTCAGCTTTCCTGCTCCTCTGATGCTGCCTGGCCTGCTGTGTTCATCCAGCTCCACACCTTGTCATCTCTATCAACTCAGGGTTGGACATCCATGAAGTGTTATGGGCTGTGGGCCGCGGAAATGTACTCCAACACAATAAACAACCTCATGCTTCAGCATTCGCCCACCCAGCAATTACCATCAAGCCAGGGGATCAACACTGATCCAATGGAGTTTGCAGCAGAGCATGCCAGGAGGGGTACTAGGCGTTCCTAAACGCGAGGTGTCAACCTGGTGAAGCCACAACACAGGACCACTTGCATGCCAAAGAGCATGAGCAACATGTGATAGATAGAGCTAAGTGATCCCACAACCAATGGATTGGATCTAAGCTCTGCAGTCCTGTTGCATCCAGTTGTGAACGATGGCTGACAATTAAACAACTCACTGCAGGAGGAGTCTCCAAAAATATCCCCATCCTTGTTTAACAGGGGGTGGGGGTGGGAGGGGTGGGTTAGTTTATACATCAGCACAAAAGATAAACTTGAAGTGGCTAGAAGTGCTGAGTGGATGGTCCATCTCAGCCTCTTACAGAGCAGCCCAGCACCACAGGCGCCATTTACCTGGCATTGTGGAAAATTGTCCAGAATGTCCTGCACACGAAAAACAGTGTAAATCCAGTCCAGTCAATTACCACTACATCATTCTACTTTCAATCATCAGCACAGCGGTGGACGGGTCCTATCAGCAGTGTTAGCAAGTGGCAGTTACTTAACAATAACCAGCTCGCTGGGTCTGCTTTCTACCAGGGCCACTCAGCTCCTGACCTCCTTCCTGCTTTGGTCCAAGGACTGAATTCTGGGAGATGTGGTGCGAGTGACAGCCTTCGACTTCGAGGGCTGAATTCGACCGAGTGTGACATTGGGGATCCCTTGCAAAACTGGCGTCACTGAAGTAATATCTACCACAAAGGAAGATCGTTGTGGTTGGCTGTGAGGCACTTTTATGATATCCTGATGCCTTGAAAGGCATTAGACAGATGCGAGCTCTTTCTTTATGTTTTAAGTTATGGGGTGTTGGTTGTGTAGGTTTACTTTTTTTCTATCAGAAGATTGTCCCTTAATGTTGGGTGGGCCAATTCATCAGAAGATAACTTGCCACCTAATTTCCTTCACAATGGCCCGGTGATCACTGTACACCACGCAGCCTCTGGAAGTGAAACACTCAGTCCTGCCTGGGAAATAATCTTCAAACTGCCTTCCAACATCAGATAGGACAAGGGATTTGAGACTAACTGCTCGAAAAGAAGTGTTTCGTGATGAGGTTCGCAAATCCCCCACCAATTCCCCTCACAAGTCCGCCACAATCATGCTGTTGTGAACTGTGTGGCCGGAGCGGCAAAAGACATGCTGGACTCATATATCTGAAGTGTTACTTCATGGGTATCAATATGATTTGCGATGCTGTACTGATGCGTCAAAAACCACAGCTAGCTTGAGGCAAAAGACTGCAAAAACAGTGAAGGCACAAACCACAAGCCCTTATTACAAATGTGAACAGCGTTTCTAAAGTGCATTTTTTCTCAAGTAACTCGTGGAAATGTTTGGTCGACTGTTGTCACACTTCAATCATAAGTAAGTGTGTGCGTGGGCTAATACGCAGAACGCTATAAAAACCAGCCCTGGGCGGTTGGACCAACAGAACATCAAAGTGTGACCTGCAATACGTGTGCCAGTGGATTACTCTGCTCCTGCACAGGCTACTGAAGGACGGGTTCATCATATACCATTGGAAACACAGGCTTGTCTTTTGGGGAACTGAACCATGCAACAGAACTACCTATATCCACAAGTATATATGGTGGATGGCAATCCGAACCTCAATCCTTATGTGCCTGCACCTACCTGGGCACTGCCCACAATGAAGAAAAAGAGAAAACTGGACTGGAAGTCAGTGGGCATCATACTGCTGCTGAACCTGGTCCTTTTAACCTTGGCAGGGTTGGCTCTAGGCACAGTCTACGTCCTCGAGCTGAGGAAGGAGATCCAGGAAATAAGACAGGTACATCCCTATGGAAAATAACGGGAAGAGGGAGGTTGGAGAAGTAGGCAGTTGTTGGAATGTCATCTTTGTTTCTCTTTTTGTCAGGGCAATGGAGAGCAGGCTCCAATCGCGGAGAAGATTGTGGGTGAGCATCAGATTATTCAATGCAAATGTTCAACACTTCAACCATTTAGTATGTACATTTTTTGTTGCCTCTTTTGGGACCCCCAATATACACCAGATATAGAGAAGAACTTCAAAGTTCCAAAGAGAATGATAATGCAGTGTGAGCATCAAACAGAATGGAAAGTTACAGTGCAACATGGTCAGCCACAAACTGACCTTGATGTATTTCTGAATGGATGGGAGTGGGAAAAACACTTCTTGAAGTCTGACTGAGATTCCTCATTGGTGTACCGTTGAATTCAACTCTTTGATTCAGTCAGCCTAGCCAGCATGCATAAGTTAGCCAAAATGAATCTTGTATGGTTCGAAATTCTGAAGCTCTGACTGTTTTCTATGCATTTACCACTTGTGTCTTTTAATAGGAGTCCAGAATATCTCAAAGCCACCCAAAGATTTAAGAATAGCTGCACACCTCACAGGTCAGTAACTATTTATGTCTATGCAGGAAGAATAGAATGGGCAGTATAAGGGACAAACAGTGGAATAAAAACTAACAACAGAGATGCAAAGTGCTGTCAGAATGGGCAGTGAGTCAAGTTGGGAAGGTAAACAAGCGAAGATATAGGGAGGAGAGCATCAAGGAAAGGAAACCAGGGCGTATTTGATCTAAATGCACTATGGGAATAAGGTGGAAAATGTAGATAACTAATTTTAAAGTTAATTTTGTCTTGAATGATTTGAATTAGCCTCAGTTTAAGCTGCAGTCCAAGTGTTTAGTGTATTTGATTAGACAGCAAACAAATAGTCTTCTTGCCGTTGAATTCGGGCAAGATGGGGCATCAAAGCAGTTTCCTGCTCTCAGGAATTGTCTGATGAAAAAATTTTAAAGATTTGTTCTCACTTGGAAAGGAGAGGCTTCAGGCGATCAAACGGAATTTTACAAAATCATAAAGGAAGCTTGACAAAATGTAACCAAACTCATTCCGCCGATGAAAGTGCCAGCCACTAGGGGGCAGTGTCACTTAAGATTTCAAAAGTTATATTTTCACCAAAGTGGGAAGGGACTAAATTGTAAAGGAAACTCTTTAATAGAACAGACAATTAGAAGAGAAAACTAAGCATGTTATTGTCTAGCGTGTAAAGCAATTGTGCGATAACAATGATGAGGAAATTGGGTTCGTGTGAACAAACTTTGCATTAACTTTGTAGAACTTTTCTGTTCCTAATCATCCCACATCTGAAATCAGAAACTTTCCACGTACGAAAACTCAAACATTGTTGCAGTATTGGAGCCTTGCCACTAGCTGTCACCAAAACCGCTAATAACTGTCGTACAGTATGCTTTGACTATATCAGCTCTCCCACTCTTCCCAACCTTAAATCTGGCATTAGATTGATGAAAATTGTAAATTTAAGTGTGACTTATTTCTCATCAGTTTACATTTTAAGGACAAATTTTCTTTAGATTGTGAAAACAAAAACAGAATTTATGGGATTACTGACAGATACAATGATTACTCCTTCCCACTCATTGTAAAAGGGATGGGATAAATTTTGTTAGCAGTCACAATGTTCGTTTTAATTTCCAGGCCTGTGATTTAGCGGAATTGAATATCTTGATGTGTTTGTGTACTTACCCAAATGCAGGTTACTAATGCCAGGGGAAAGAATAGCCACATTGCGTGTTGAGGAACATATAATACCCTCGATTCCTGTAACGTTTAGAATTGTAGCATGCTTAAAATTCCATTCAACTGAACATAACAGTGGTATTAAAATGTGAGGCTGGATGAACACAGCAGGCCAAGCAGCATCTCAGGAGCACAAAAGCTGACGTTTCGGGCCTAGACCCTTCATCAGAGAGTCTCTCTGATGAAGGGTCTAGGCCCGAAACGTCAGCTTTTGTGCTCCTGAGATGCTGCTTGGCCTGCTGTGTTCATCCAGCCTCACATTTTATTATCTTGGAATTCTCCAGCATCTGCAGTTCCCATTATCTCTGATAACAGTGGTATTGTAGTGCAAACTTAGTTCTTACCAGTTAGGTGCCAGTCTCTGCTATCCTGGTGACCCATCTAACATAAATCCTGTATACAGCAGAAAAAAAGTGTTCAGTCTATATGATTTGTTTTTTTCACCCTTATTTGCAATGACTTTTATTGCAGGAGACTCAATCACTGCAGGTTCCAACCCACTTATATGGGATGATCGGAGAGGCCATGCCTTCACCAGGGGTGTGGTTTACAAAGACAGAGGTCTAGTTGTCAATGAAACTGGGATTTTCTTTGTTTATTCCAAGATCTACTTCCGATCGTATACGTGTGAAGCCAAGAAGAATTTAGAGCATATTGTATTCAAACGAACGGACCGTTATCATAAAGACATGATTCTGATGGAAACCAAAAAAATAAACTATTGTTCCGAGAAGGAAAGGGAGTGGGCTACCAACAGCTACCAAGCAGGAATAACGCGCCTCTCTAAAGGTGAATCCATTTACGTCAATGTTTCAGATTCCAGATTAGTTAACTTTGACGAGACGAAAACTTTTTTTGGATTGTATAAACTTTAGTTCATGTTATATCTTCCTGGAGAGATGAAAGAACTCTATTCAAAAAAAAAATCAAAAGTGCATTTAACGCATTCGTGTCCCAACCACCACCAATTAAAATCTTTAGGCTTTGATTTTTTTTCCAAGTCCTAGAATATCATTTCCCAACAGCTTTGAAACAGCAATGCACCTGGTTTCTTTCTCCAGAGGACAAAACGCTTCCCCGCCTTGGCGTCGCCCAAGTGACCCAGCCTGAGAAAGAGTAATTGCCGTGTGGGGCAAACACAAGAAGAGGGGATACAGAGTGAATAACAGGTGGCATTTGTATAGTAGGTTGATGCACTGATACCCTGTGCTGCTACACCTCTTCCAGCCAATTATTGTTTGTGCACACATCAACTTCAGTGAAAAGATTGTAGGTAAGGAGAAAATAAGAACGGCCTGGATATGTTATAAATGGCATCCTTGCACACTATTCGAAAATATGATGAACATATGTATGCAACACCAGGAAGGACCAGTTGATGACTTGTTGACAGACAGAATTGTAACAGCAACGGTTGTGATTCGTGATAAACCTCTAGGCCTTACAAATGACTAAATCATGTCCAAATCCTGCTTTTAAATTAGGTTTGAGTGCAACCTGAATTGTCTGTTTATACAGTGCAAATTTATCCCAGTGAAATGTAGAAAGGCTTTGCCTGAGAAATGTACCATTGTGCATGGATTTTATGATGTAGTCTTCTTGCATTACGGATTTGTGATTGTTCCATGTGAAAAAGTATCTGTGGCAGAAAAGTGTGTCCTAATGGACAGACTCTTCGATAATATGTCACTTTCAAATACTGCACACTATGTTAGTCAATTTAGGATAACAAATATTTGTGCAATAATAATTTCACAATGACAATTGTAGAATGTAATTTTTAGATCTGTTTATTTTTATAAAAGGCAAATTATTTATAAATAAAACTCAAGTTTAGAAATAAACATAAAAGCTAGTGAATCTTTGCGGTTAGTTAATGACATACATTTCATTTTCTTTCCTTTTAAATAAGGATGCAAAATCTTATTTATTTCATTCCATTCTTAATGCCAATTTGTACAAGTGTCTGCCTGAACTATTTATTTTCTGCAGCCCAAAACAGAGTTCTCTATGACAATCTTTGGGCTGTGATAGGAGGTCAGAGATACAATAACATCCATTCAACTTGCCCTATCCCCTTCCCATCTGTCCCAATGGAAAAGGCCTTAGCTTCCTCACAATGACTTTGCAAAGATCAGGAATGAATCCTTAGCGGTGGGATTGCAGCCAGTGGCTCAGAATGCTGGAAGCCAGTCTAGCAACACCATGGTGCAGGCAGAAGATGACATTGTCGCTGCACCGCACACAGAGATGATGTTGTCGTAGGCCTCCCACCCAGCACCCCCTGCAGGCTGCAAATAAATAATAAGGAACAGCTTGCAAAACTGTGTAGCGTGGAATACGCAGAGGGGGTCCGCCAGGGTTTCACTTTGGCAGGGTGGTCAGTGTGAGGGCACAGGCGCAGTCCTCCAGTCTGTCCACCAAAACGACACCTTTCACTGTTATTTTCAGCATTGTCACTTGTGGCTTAGTTGGCAGCAATCTTGCTTCTGAAGAAAGGCTGTGAGTTGTAGTCCAAGCCCAGATGACCCCATTACGCTGCTGAAGGAATGCTGCACTGCCAGAGATGCCATCTTTCTGATAGGACTTTAAACTGATGCCCTCTCAGGGAAATGTGAAAGACCCCATTACGCTGTTGCATTGTGGAAAAGAGCAGCTGGGTTATCCCTTGCCAAGTGGTATTTCTCACTCAACATCACATTTGCTGTTGTCGCTTCGATGTTGGTGGAAACTGGTCGTGCACAAGTTTGCTGGATTTCCTATGTCCAACAATGTCAACACTTCAAAACAACCTCATGGGCTTTGGGAGACGCAAGGGTTATGGAAGGTGCTATATGCATATATGCAGCTATGCAGGTGTTGTAGTGCAGCTGGTACAGCTTTCCTTCTGAGCTAGAAGCTCCAGGGTTTGAACCCATATTCATATTTGGCTCTGGCAGGTAAGTTTGAATATCAACCTGCAAATAGCACCCATTACAGGTGGTATGAAGGGGAGATCTTCTGGGTCAGCTGGAACCAGGTAAGACCTGGAGTGTAAGTATCCCACCCACGTTACAAGAATCCACATGGGTTGCACTCCATGATACACATCCTCCTCACTTCAAATAACTACACATCAGCTAAGCGCAAGTCTTTATATTGCACGCAGGGAAACCCTTCTCTAATTGTCTGAGCTGCTGAAAGTGTTGAAGTACCTTGGGCATCTAGATTGGATTAAACATTAAAAAGAAATAAAGCAGCTTCCAAATACATATAGGAATAAAAGACATACAGTTATGTTCTAACTATACCTCAGTGTTCATATCTGCACCCCTCTTCTATTATATTTCATCAATTTCAAATCAGCTTTCAATCTCGCATTATTAAACCACTCAAGGGGCCAGTATTCAAACCCTGTACAAAATATTATTTCCCATTCCAACAATACCACAAGATCCTCAGGAATAATGGATGGTGCACATGGTCACACGGTGTCATTGAGTGATCCAGCATGGAAACAGAACTCATGGTTCAACTAGTCCATGCCAACCATGATCCAAAACTAAACTAGTCCCACCTGCCTGCTCTTAGCCTATATCCCTCCAAACATTTCTTAGTCGTGTACTTATCTAAATGTCTTTTAAATGTTGTGACTGCGCCTGCATCCGCCACTTCCTCTGGAAGTTCTTTCCTCACATGGACCACTCTAGGCGGAAAGAAATTGCCCCTTTCTCTTCCCCCCTTAAAAATATGCCCCCATATGTTGAAATCCTGCACTGGGGAAAAGACACCTCCCATCCATTTTATCTATGCCCCTCATGATTTTATAAATCTTTATAAGGTCATCTCTCAATGCCCTATGCTCCAGTGAAAAAGGTCCTGGCCTTTGCGGCGGCACTGTGGCACAGTGGTTAGCACTGCAGCCTCACAGTGCCAGGGACCTAGGTTCGATTCCAGTCTCAGGCAACTGTCTGTGCGAAGTCTGCGCATTCTCCTCATGTCTGTGTGGGTTTCCTCCGGGTGCTCCGGTTTCCTCCCATTGTCCAAAGATGTGCAGGCTAGGTGGATCGACCATGTTAAATTGCCTGTAGTGTTCAGGGGCGTTTGGGTTATAGGGGGATGGGTCTAGGCAGGATGCTTCAAGGGGCAGTGTGGACTTGTAGGGCTGAAGGGCCTGTCTCCACACGGTAGGGAATCTAATCTAATCTATCCAGCCTCTCCTTATAACTCAAGCCCTCCATTCCTGGCAACATCCTGGTAAATCTCTTCTGAACCCTCTCCTTCCTATTATGGATTCACAGTGAGTTTGGTTCACAAGGTGCACTTTATCAAGGACTAATGGAGTGTCAATGTTTCACCCAGGAAAATAGCCACATCAGGGTTGCCCACGCTGGTTGTGAGATTTCAATCTGAGACCTCCCACTTCTTGCATTGTCAAAAAAGCCTTAATTCTTCACTTTCAATATTTTTGCAATGAAGTAACAAACCTTTCATAGGAAATGGAGAAAACAAATCTCTCCACCTATCTTCCTTTCTCTCCATCTTCGGTCCGCCTCCCCCTCTCTCCCTATTTATTCCAGCACCCTCTCCCCATCCCCCTCTCTGATGAAGGGTCTAGGCCTGAAACGTCAGCTTTTGTGCTCCTGAGATGCTGCTTGGCCTGCTGTGTTCATCCAGCCTCACATTTTATTATCAATGTCCAGGAGATGGGTTTTTAATTTGTGAAGACTTTGGGGCAGACCTGAAGCATTCAAAGCCTCACCACACAATGGATTATCAGCACTTGTCATTGCTGAGGCAGGATTCGTGAATTAATAAGGTCGATTTTGAAGCTTTTTTGTGCTTTAATGATCCGTTTGCTGCATTTTTCTTCAAACATATTATGTTTTGCTGGATGATTCTTGCTATCGAATAGAATCATTGAATCTCTACAGTGTGAAAGCAGGCCATTTCAACCCATTGAGCCCATACCGACTCTCAAAGAGCATCCCACCCAGACCCGTACACCGCACCCACCCTCCCCATCCCCGCAACCCTACCTCTTTAATCCTGCATTTGCCAAGGCCAATCCCCCTAACCTGCACATCCTTGGGCTGTAGGAGAAAGCCATGCAGACACGGGGAGAATGCACAAACTCCACACAGACAGCCGCCTGAGGCTGGAATCGAACCTGAGTCCCTGGTGCTGTGAGGCAGCATTGTGGCATTGGTTGATCTACTTCATTACGAAGAGGTGAGGAAGGGCATTTAGATGTTGTGAATGCTCCCAGATGAGATGAGAAGCAGCAGACCACAAGATCAACTAGCACAGGGGGCAAAAATTCTAAAGATTCTTGGTTCATATCAGTGCATCCCTTGGACTGACATTTGGACTTACACAAGAATACTTTTGTTTCCTGCCTTCACTTCATTAAGACGGCTGCATTACAACCAGGTAATGAGGGGTGAATCAATTTCCCTCTCTTTGAACCTCCTTGATCAGAGGTACCGATGAATTCAAATCCCTCTCGGCACACAGCTATCACATTTCAATTAAAATGTAGCCACCAGATCAGAATTAAGGGATCAACCCCAAGGTTTCTTTGAGTGAAAGAAATAGGGACCTCATTACCTATTATTGCCTAAAAAAAGAAATAAAACACTACATCATATTCGAAAATAGCAGTAAAGTATTTAAAAAAAAGGGAGGCCCCAGTATAATAGAAACATAGAAATAGGCCGTTGTAAAAAGTTCTTAGAATCCTCAAGTTGCTGTAGTTAAGCATGAAGTTGGCTCTTTGGTTGATGTCTTGTATCCCCAGCAGGACTGAATTTTTAGAATTCATGAGTTCTCAGTGAATGGATGTGGGTGCCTCTGGCTTGACCAGCATTTGTTGTCTATCCCTAATTGCCAGTTAAAAGTTAATCACATTGATGTGGGCTTAGAGTCACATGTAGGTTAGATCGGCTAAGGATGGTAATTTCATTTCTTAAAGGATATTAGTGATCCAGACGGGTTTTTCCAACAAGTGACAATGGATTCATGGCCATTATTAGACTCTTGATTCCCGATATATGTGGAATTCAATATCGAGATCTGTCACAGTGGTAATTGAACCCTAGTCCCCAGAACATTACTCAGAGAGAGAGAGAAAGAGAGAGAGAGAGAGAGAGATGTGCATGTGAGAGTGAGACACAGAGAGAGAAAGAGAAACAGAGTGTGTCCGAGAGAGAGAGAGGAAGAGCATGAGAGAGAAGGAGAGTAAGTGAGAGAGAGTCTTTGAGTTTCAAGGGAGTAGAGAGGAAGAAAATAAACATTATGAGAAGAGATTGGCAGCTAATAGTAAAGATAACCTAAAACAGTTCTGCAGGTATATAATTGTAGTGAGAGGAGGACTGGGTCGGTTCAGGATCTAAAAAGGGGATCTATGCAAAGAAGGAACTGCTGATATACTAAACGAATGCTTTGCATCTCTTTAAGCTAGGAAGATGATGCTGCTAAGGCCATTGTGAATAAGGACCTAGTTGAGACACTGATTGGAATAAAAATTGACTAGATTATGAGAATAACTGGCAGCAATCCCCATTACCACCAATGCTCAATAGTGATGGTGTACACCTGACAAGCTGCAATGCAGCAATACTCTAAGCCTCCTCTAACAGCATCTTTCAGAGCCTCGCTGTTGCCATCTGGAAGGACAAGGACACAAGATACATAGGAAATGCTATCACTTGTAAGTTTCCCTCCAAGGGATATATCATTCTAACCCTGGACTATGTCGCCATTTCTTCAGCATCATTGGGATATTGATGGAATGAGGATGTCACTGGATAGACCAGCATTGATTGCCCATCTCTAACTGCCCAGAGGACACTTAAGAGTCAACCACATTGCTGTGGTTCTGGACTCATTTGTAGACATGTTTTCCTCTCTAAAGGGCATTAGAGAACCAGATGAGCTTTTTTTGATGATCAACAATGGATTTTTATAAGTCTGGCAGTGCCTGTGAAGAAAAATCAGAGTTAATGTTTTGGGTCTGGTGACTCTTGGCCAGTTCTGAGGAAGGGTCACCGGGCCTGAAACGTGAATCCTGACTTTTTTTTTCAGGTGCTGCCAGACCTGCGGAACTTTTCCAGCAACTCCTGTTTCTGTTCCAGATTTACAGCGTCCACAGTTCTTTCGGTTTTTAATGGATTATTAAACACATAATTCCAGATATTTATTGAAGGTTAAAAAATGCACTGATCTGTCATGGCAGGATTTGAACGCCAGGTCCGCAGAACATTACTTAGGTGTCTGGATTAACATCGGATAAAGCCACTCGACCATTGCATCCCCATTTAGCCAGCACATGGACTGCAGACAAGTGGCTGTCCAGCACATCCACAAATGAACGATAAACACCGGCCTTACCAGCAATGTTCACATTCCATGAACCAGTAAAGAGAAAATGATTGCAACTTAACCAAGGAATCTAATTAAGTTTCAAAATAGTTACGTTGGACTGACAGCAATTCTGGAATGCTCTTTGAAAGAAAAATAGCCATTCTTTCCCTCTCAACAGTGGATGTGCTGGAAGTTTATATGTTTGGATGATAGATGAACAGATAGCAGGGCCATCCTTTACAGTTGTTCCAATACCCCACCAGCACCGACTTTCCAAATCTCATGTAAAATCACAAAATAGGTCCTTGAAAATGCTTCTAGGATTGAAGCAATTTAACCTCCCGGTGGCGATAACATGCAAAATATGTACATTATGCAAGATTAATGGGTTGAAAACTCTAAGTTTTGTCCAGAATGTGAGTGCCACATCTATTTAGGCTGAGACTGGGAAATGTGGTACCAACTCTTAAAGTTTTATCACGGTTGTTATAATATTGATACCATTCATTACTATAGCAAAGAGAAGCCTTAGAGGGGTCCTAATAGCGACCTTCAACACGATGAGGTGATTTGATGCAGCAGACGTTCATAAGATGGGGATTCCATTTAACTAGGATTCATAAATATAAGACAATCACCAATAAATTCAATAAAAGATTTAGGAGAAATGTCCTCATTGAGAGAGTGATTAGAATTTGTATCTTGCTATCCCATTAAGCCATTGATGATTATAACACAGATAACTTGAAAGAATGTTAGTTCAGGACACAAGGGAGAAGGGAAGAGAAGGTGATGATGACATGTTTGACGAATAAGGAGGGAGGATGCTCATTCGGAGTGGAAAGACCAGCAGTGACCAGTTTGACCAAATAGATGGTTTCTGTGCTATAAATTACAAGGGACAACATTAAAGTTATGGTTGATTTATTTGAACTAAACAATACTCTCCGTTTCTACTTCCTCCACAGCCTCCTTTTTATTGCTTTCTTTGTTTGCCCCTCTTCAAAAAAACAAATGGCATTGAGCTTTTTGCGTATTGTCGGAGTTGGTCCATCTAGGAAATTAAAGTGTATTCCATCAAACTGCTGGCTTGAGCCTTGTAGACAAGTGGACAGGCTTTGGGGAGTCAGGAGGTAAGTTACTCACCACAGAATTCCTGCCTTTGTCCGCCTTAGAGAACCCACTGGTTTTTGTAGCTATCCTTGTTGCTAGGTGTCATTTGGAGCCATAGTTTGCAAGTGATGGAGTATCTGAGCTATTAGTAACTCCAGAATCCTGACAGTTCCACATACTACTTCACTCTGCTCTTAGCTCCTGTAGGAAAGAGAATGATTTCTTTCCCTTTTTTTTAATGACATTTGTCATCTCTAGGAAGCTGCAATGAACTCTGCGATGCAAGCTATTTGTGACGTCTCTTTGTACACCTGAAAGGATCTAGGAGAGTAAAGCATGGGAGTGATGGCAATCTTCATGACCACTTGGAGAGCTGTATTCTCTGTCTCTCTCTCGTCTGAGGCTTCCACCTGCCAGCACAGCTCCGTGAGCACCTCTTTTGAGAATCAGGGATTCCTCCGGTTTTGCTCCTGGATCACACGAAATGTAGGGCTAATGCTCCCAGAATGCCAATGCTGGATGGAACCATCATGGAAAGCCTTCTTTCTGCAGACTCCTTCCCCTTTTGGTCCCCTCTGTTGTAGCTGCTGGTCCTGTTGCAGATCAAGGCACACGATTCAACTCTCTGTTCCTGACGGGGAGTACAACTGCCAAAAAAGTTCCTTTAATGCCATAAGGATCTAAGACATGGTGACAGAAGTAGACCATTCAGCCCCCTCAGCATGTTCAATCATTCATTGGGATCATGGCTGATCTCCTACTTCTAATCAGTTTCCTCCACTATCGCCGTATCTCTCAATGCTCTTAATACGAAGAGGTCTACAAACATGCTCAATGACTGAGGAGCCATAAGCCTCTAGGCAGAGAATTTCTAAAATTCACCACACTGTGAGTGAAAAATTTCCTCCTCATGTCAGTCCTAAGCATTTTATTCTGAGACTGTGTCCCTGGTTTTAGACACCAACCAGGGGAAGCATCCTTCCTGCATCTACCCTGCATCTATAATTTTGAATGAGATCACCTCCTATTCTTCTAAACTCCAAAGAAAGTAACCCCAGTTAATTTAACCTTTTCACAGTAGACAATTCCTCCATTCAAGAAAATGGGTTAATGAATTTTTTTGCCCTGCTCTTTGTGGCAAATTATCTTTCCTCAGGTAAGGAGTCCAAAGTTTCTCACAATACACAAATGCGATCTCACCAAGGCTCTACGTAATTGCAATAATGCAGCTTTGCTTCTATTCTCAAATCCTACTGTATTAAACAAGGCCAGCAATGATCGAGCAGATGGTGGAGCAAACTCGATGGGCCGGGTGGCCTACTTTTGTTCCTATGCCTTATGGTTTTGAGGACTGAAAAAAACCCCACTCGTCTTCTTAATTGCTTGCTGCACCTTTGTGTTAAATTTTGATTAGGTTTTAAGTGCATTTCACTGACAGCCCAGTGTGAGCGCACTGTATGCAGTGACCTCCATCCTCCTTCCGGGGGGGGGGTAATGCATGCTATGCCAGTGGTGTGGGAAGCAGTGAGTCGCTTGGCCCACACTTACTAGGCAGTCCCTGCCTCCCCAGAAATGGATGTGGCTCAAACTGGCAGTCTGGGGGGGTTCCAATTTGCCACACCCATGGTGCCTTCCTGGCACACCTCAGATTTTGTCTGCTCTAGTAAAAGGCAAAATATTAAGGCAATTCCAGTGTCTGCTCTGAGTGAGAGAAGGGTCTACAATGAAAGTCCGTAGGTTTTTCTTTTGCACAGGCCCCAGCACGCCCATTAGCATTATTGTAAACCATATCAAGTGCAGACTAATACGCAGAACTGTGCGACATAAATAGCCATCTGATCACCCAGTTTACTTGTAAAGTATCCAATGTGAATGACATATTAAATAAAGGTCATGCTATAGCAACTCTGGGTCATTCATATCTTCATCGATGATTGGGTCATGCAAATGAAGCTCGGTAAACAATTAAAAAGAAAACTCCTTCTTTTGCCTTTATTTACAATTTGATTTTGCACAGTATGTGAACTTGAGAGCTGAGTACAAGAAAGGCACCACATCTGATATAGTCAGGGCAATTATATTTATGATTGACCTGTGGCCTATACTCCTATGGAGATGTGCTTAATTCTTAACCAGAAGCAATTCATTTTATTTCAAAATCCCCAAATTATCCACTGAGCTCACAAATAAGATGGACTTAACATGCCAAGTTAGCTACTGCACTGCGCCCATGTTACTTATTAGAGAATTGACATGCCTTGACTTTTGCCCAACCATCTCCCCACCAAGTCAGTGTCCATCCTGTGACTGAGGTTGTTGGTTGATGTCAGTCCCCTGCCACTCCCAAAGTGAGTCCTCCAGAGGAAGTGAGTCAGTGTGGACGAGAAAGAGTACTTCTCCCCTCGTGAGAAAACGAACAGTCATCCACTTGGTAAAGACCTGCTGTACAACAGCTTCTGCACTGTAAAGTAACACGTTAAAAACAAATTATTTTACATTGATACTTAGAAAAAAGGAACGAAAGCAGGCCATTTGCCCCTTTGAACTTGCTCCGCCATTCAATATGATCATGACTGATCATTGAGCTCAATACCCTAGTTCCACTCTTACCACTCTCTGGATGAAGAAAATTCTCCTCATCTCAGTTCTAAAAAGTTTACCCTTTACCATTGAATTATGCCCCCCTGGTTCTGGACTCACCCCCAAACATTGGTAACACCGTTCCTGCATCTAACCTGTCTAGTCTTGTTAGAATTTTATGGGTTTCTATGAGATCCCCTCCATCATCCTCCTAAACTCCAGTGAATGCAGTCCTAACTGACTCAAGCTCTCCTCATATGTCAGCCTTGTAGCCTCAGGGATCAATCTGGTGAACCTTCACTGTATTCTCTCCATAACACCCTTCTCAATATTAAGGAGACCAAACCTGTACACAATATTGCCAGTCTAGTCTCACCAATGTCACTCTTGGCACATTTCTGTGTCAGATAAAGGCAAGCATCTGTCAAAATATGTGTTTACGCAGCGTCTGTAATAGCTGGCTTCGATCTTACCATTAATAACTGTCAAAGCAATAAATATCACCAGCCACTTTAAAAAAAAAGTGATATCTGAATCAGATCTTTCAGCAATTGGTAAGTAGCCAATAAGTAATCTCAAAAATAGAAATTAGGGAGGAGTGGTTTGGTGGGGAAGGGAGAGGGAGCTGGAGAACTACAAGGACAAAGCAGAGAATGAAAGCTAGAGGATAGAAATTGGGGATTGGGAGAAAGAAGGCGGAGATGAAGAGGCCAGGAAAAAAAAGGAAAAGTTGGGAGATGTGCTTGGGAGGAACATGGTTAAACAGGCAGTGACTCATGGGTAATGTTAGGGGTTTGGGAAGGCAGGATTGGGAGAAGAAAGGAGAAATGCACAGCCACAGTTTAATGGGAAGCTTAATTGGGAGCAACGTGCGTGGGATGGGGAGGAGGTGGAATCAGCATATTTGAAAAGAGAAGCTGGAGTTTTTTCAGGATGGCATATGCCACTGGTGCCAGGCTGTCGGTGGCCAGAGCTAGTCTCAGTTACTCCACCATGTGCCCAGTGCAGTGCCGAGGGTCTGATACACTGCCTTTCGAGATGAGATGATCTGCCCTCTCCCTTCAATGTATATAACCCCATGACCAGTCTTTCAGAGAAGGGAAAATGGCCTCTTCTTAGTGAGGGTCAGCCCAATACTTGTGTCTAATAAAAACCTCTTAAGCCATCAGGTCATTGCTGATTGTGAAATCCCGCTGTGCACAAATTGGTTTCTGCTTTTATGAGCATAGAAACATTAGGAGCATCTTTTAGGAAAACCTTTTGTTTCCTTGAGTCTGCTCTGCTATTTAATAAGATGTCAAACATTAAGATTGATAAGTCGCCAGGCCCGGACCAGATTTGTCCTCGGCTGCTTTGGGAAGCGAGAAATGCAATTGCTTCGCCACTTGCGAAGATCTTTGCATCCTCGCTCTCCACTGGAGTGGTACCTGAGGACTGGAGAGAGTCAAATGTAATTCCTTTCTTCAAGAAAGGAAATAGGGAAATCCCCGGCAATTACAGACCAGTAAGTCTCACGTCTGTCATCTGCACGGTGTTAGAAAGGATTCTGAGGGATAGGATTTATGACCATCTGGAAGAGCATGGCTTGATCAAATACAGTCAACACGGCTTTGTGAGGGGTAGGTCATGCCTCACAAACCTTATCGAGTTTTTTGAGGATGTGACTAGAAAAGTTGATGAGGGTCGAGCTGTGGATGTGGTGTATATGGACTTCAGTAAGGCATTTGATAAGGTTCCCCATGGTAGGCTTATTCAGAAAGTCAGGAGGAATGGGATACAGGGGAACTTAGCTGCCTGGATACAGAATTGGCTGGCCAACAGAAGACAGCGAGTGGTAGTAGAAGGAAAATATTCTGCTTGGAAGTCAGTGGTGAGTGGTGTTCCACAGGGCTCTGTCCTTGGGCCTCTACTGTTTGTAATTTTTATTAGTGACTTGGATGAGGGGATTGAAGGATGTGTCAGCAAGTTTGCAGACGACACAAAGGTCGGAGGTGTCGTTGACAGTATAGAGGGCTGTTGTAGGCTGCAGTGGGACATTGACAGGATGCAGAGATGGGCTGAGAGGTGGCAGATGGAGTTCAACCTGGATAAATGTGAGGTGATGCATTTTGGAAGGTCGAATTTGAAAGCTGAGTACAGGATTAAGGATAGGATTCTTGGCAGTGTGGAGGAACAGAGGGATGTTGGTGTGCAGATACGTAGATCCCTTAAAATGACCACCCAAGTGGACAGGGTTGTTAAGAAAGCATATGGTGTTTTGGCTTTCATTAACAGGGGGTTTGAGTTTAAGAGTCGTGAGATCTTGTTGCAGCTCTATAAAACTTTGGTTAGACTGCACTTGGAATACAGCGTCCAGTTCTGGTCGCCCTATTTTAGGAAAGATGTGGATGCTTTGGAGAGGGTTCAGAGGAGGTTTACCAGGATGCTGCCTGGACTGGAGGGCTTATCTTATGAAGAGAGGTTGACTGAGCTCGGTCTCTTTTCATTGGAGAAAAGGAGGAAGAGAGGGGACCTAATTGAGGTATAGAGGATAATGAGAGGCATAGATAGAGTTGATAGCCAGAGACTATTTCCCAGGGCAGAAATGGCTAGCACGAGGGGTCATAGTTTTAAGCTGTTTGGAGGAAAGTATAGAAGGGATGTCAGAGGTGGGTTCTTTACACAGAGAGTTGTGAAAGCATGGAATGCGTTGCCAGCAGCAGTTGTGGAAGCAAGGTCATTGGGGTCATTTAAGAGACTGTTGGACATGCATATGGTCACAGAAATTTGAGGGTGCATACATGAGGATCAATGGTCGGCACAACATTGTGGGCTGAAGGGCCTGTTCTGTGCTGTACTGTTCTATGTCCTATGTTCTATGTTCTAAGATCACGGTTGATCCAAATACTCTGCTATTTACCTAACTACCTCTGCTTTATACAGGTGCAAAGATTCAGCTTGTGCCGCCTTGTGAGGAAGAGAGTTCCAAAGACCTTTGGTGAGAAAAATTTGGCCTTTTCTCTGTTGTAAGTGGGCGACACCTTATTCTTTAAACAGAGACTCGTAGTTCTAGATTCTCCCGAGGCAAACCATCTTTTCCACATCCAGCTTATATGCCAACAGAAGATGGTGGAATTCCTCTTTGTTTTAGCTCACTCGTCCTTTCTCATAGTTCGCCTTTGCTTCTGTAATCGGTTTATTCACCTCCCCGCAACGATACCTTTGGAATTCCTGTTGGATCTCAATTGAATTTATTCTGCCTGTCATTTGTTATAAACTAAGATCTAGTCACAATGCAGCGTGACAATAAAGGGGGTGGCCATGGGTACCTGCATGGGCCCAAGCTATGTCTGCCTCTTTGTAGGTTACGTGGAACAGTCCCTCTTCCGCACCTACACAGGCCCCAAACCCCACCTCTTCCTCCGTTACATTGATGACTGTATTGGCGCCGCCTCTTGCTCCCCAGAGGAGTTCGAACAGTTCATCCACTTTACCAACACCTTCCACCCCAACCTCAAGTTCACCTGGGCCATCCCCAACACATCCCTCACCTTCCTGGACCTCTCAGTCTCCATCTCAGGGAACCAGCTAGAAACTGATGTCCATTTCAAGCCCACTGACTCCCACAGCTACCTAGAATACACCTCCTACCACCCACCCTCCTGCAAAAATTCCATCCCCTATTCCCAATTCCTTCGCCTCCGCCGCATCTGCTCCCACGATGAGGCATTCCACTCCCGCACATCCCAGATGTCCAAGTTCTTCAAGGACCGCAACTGTCCCCCCGCAGTGGTTGAGAACACCCTTGACCGCATCTCCCGCACTTCCCGCAACCCATCCGTCACACCCCGCTCCTGCCACAACCGCCCCAAGAGGATCCCCCTCGTTCTCACATATCACCCCACCAACCTCCGGATACAACGCATCATCCTCCAACACTTCCGCCATCTACAATCCGACACCACCCAATTTTTCCATCCCCACCCTTGTCTGCCTTCCAGAGAGACCACTCTCTCCGCGACTCCCTTGTCCGCTCCACGCTCCCCTCCAACCCCACCACACCCGGCACCTTCCCCTGCAACCACAGGAAGTGCTACACTTGCCCCCACACTTCCTCCCTCACCCCCATCCCAGGCCCCAAGATGACCTTCCATATTAAGCAGATGTTCACCTGCACATCTGCCAATGTGGTATACTGTATCCACTGTACCCGGTGTGGCTTCCTCTACACTGAGGAAACCAAGCAGAGGCTTGGGGACCGCTTTGCAGAACACCTCCGCTCGGTTTGCAACAAACAACTGCACCTCCCAGTGGCGAACCATTTTAAATCCCCCTCCCATTCCTCAGACAACATGTCCATTATGGGCCTCCTACAGTGCCACAGTGATGCCACCTGAAGGTTGCAAGAACACCAACTCATATTCCGCTTGGGAACCCTGCAGCCCAATGGTATCAATGTGGACTTCACGAGCTTCAAAATCTCCCCTTCCCCCACTGCATCCCAAAACCAGAACAGTTCTTCACCTTCCCCCATTGCATCCCAAAACCAGCCCAGCCTGTCTCCGCTTCCCAAACCTGTTCTTCCTCTCACCCATCCCTTCCTCCCACCTCAAGCTGCACCTCCATTTCCTACCTACTACCTCATCCTGCCTCCTTGACCTGTCCATCTTCCCTGGACTGACCTATCCCCTCCCTACCTCCTCACCTATACTCTCCTCTCTACCTATCTTCTTTTCTCTCCATCTTCGGTCCACCTCCCCCTCTCTCCCTATTTATTCCAGTTCCCTCTCCCCATCCCCCTCTCTGATGAAGGGTCTAGGCCGGAAACGTCAGCTTTTGTGCTGCTGAGATGCTGCTTGGCCTGCTGTGTTCATCCAGCTCCACACTTTGTTACCTTGGATTCTCCAGCATCTGCAGTTCCCATTATCACTGACAACAATCCAGGTTGTTCCCCCTCTCGCATCTCACATCCGTTTATTTCTCCTGGTTGTCCCACCAGAAATTGCATCCTTGGTGTGACCATTAGTTTGGAGCCTCCAGCTTCATTATCCTCAATAAAAATCACTTTCTTCCACAGAAATGTGTTGCACAACTCCAGTTACAACTTCTTCACTTACTAAGTCATTTTAAAAATTGTTCTTATTTAATGATATTATGATATTATTTATAAGGTAGGGGTGGAGGTAAGGTAGACCTTAGGTTTAGGGTAAGAGCTTGGCACAACATCGTGGGTCGAAGGGTCTGTACTGTTCTATGTTCTAACTTATTTTTTGAACCAACATGTTCAGAGATGTTACCACACCCCTCTGGAGTAGGTGGGACTCGAACATAGGCCTTCTGGTCCAGGGGTAGGGGCACTATGAAATCACTTCTTAATCCAACTCTCTATAATGGGAAAGGGTTCTGATACAGCTCCGTTGAGTATTTTCCCCTTCTTAGCCACTCTTGAGGACAACTTGAATCATCACCAGCATGAGTGAATAACTTCATCAGTTTACCACCTTGAATAAGGAAATGGTTTCCCTATGAAATAAAATATATAGAATGTCTAGAGATAGTGGGAACTGCAGCCCAGCCCAGTTCGTCCCCTCCCCCCACTGCACCACACAACCAGCCCAGCTCTTCCCCTCCACCCACTGCATCCCAAAACCAGTCCAACCTGTCTCTGCCTCCCTAACCGGTTCTTCCTCTCACCCATCCCTTCCTCCCACCCCAAGCCGCACCCCCATCTACCTGCTAACCTCATCCCAGCTCCTTGACCTGTCCGTCTTCCCTGGACTGACCTATCCCCTCCCAACCTCCCCACCTATACCCTCTCCACCTATCTTCTTTTCTCTCCATCTTCGGTCCGCCTCCCCCTCTCTCCCTATTTATTCCAGAACCCTCACCCAATCCCCCTCTCTGATGAAGGGTCTAGGCCCGAAACGTCAGCTTCTATGCTCCTGAGATGCTGCTGGTCCTGCTGTGTTCATCCAGCCTCACATTTTATTATATAGAATGTCTAATTTCTTCATCAATAATTAAGGAAGAATTTGCATGACTGTCCTCAGTCATCGCTCTTTTCTGAGTGAACACACCCTGCTTGTGCCACTGTTATGGTGTTAATACCCACTTCCATTCATAAATTCTCTTTTTTAATGATTCCTCAGGCAATCCTATAACAACAATAGGTCTTTCATTTAGTTTCCGGTAATTGGTCATGGTTTGTCCAGCTTTATAACAATGGAAACATTTTTATATCACATTTAGTTTCTGCTTTTTTCTTTCAATGTTTTGACATTCTTCTGTTTACTCCCTGAAACTAAGAAATTTTTCATTCCAGTTTGCTTTATTCCTGAAATTTCATCGCTGATTCCTGTACAGCCGCCTCTGAACAGGTGACTCTGCAAGTAACTTCCAAAACTCTTGCTTCTCAGATTTTAATAATCAGAATTTCCCTCCCGTTTTACTCAGGCCTGACCGTTCTTACTATTACCATAACAAGATTTTCCACGACGATTATGTTTTTAGCTCACCAACCGTATTGACCACACTTTGTGTGCTTGCACACATGGATTCTAAACCTGTCTTTGTGGACCTTCCTGGCCTCCCCATATCCAATATGGAGCTATCCCATTCTGTCATGTTGCCTAACACTCTCACTCCTTATTCCCTTTTCTCCAATATGCTGGCTCCTATCATTCTTCCAATTTAAGTTGGACCAATGCCGACCATAGACCTTCCAACGACATTGCTCCCAGCCATTATAAATCCTTTTTAAATCATTGCCTCCACCACCAGAACTGGGCCCATAGCCCTTCCTCTTGCACCATGCCTCAAACCATGCTTTTATCCATTCTATCTTCCTATTACTGTTCTTATGATGTATGGCACCGGATGTGATCCAGTGATTGGTACCCGTGAGCTCTGGGTAAATATTTACAGTGCTCAGAAAAGAAAATGAAAAAGCCAGGATGGGGGTGAGTGTACTGATGAGGGAAGACATTGCAAGGGGTATCCTTGAAGGAGCAAGAGCAGATTCGATTTGGTTAGAGTTGAAGTTCAAGATGGCACAATCGTGCTACAGGCCATTGCTTTTGAAATGGTGTGCTGCAACAAGCTGAGGAGTAACTTCAAACATTTCGGGAAACTGTGCTGTTTTACCTGTTGACATCAGCCACCTCTATCGGTTTGGGAGGTGGGGAACAGTTCCGTGTCAGATTAGAGCACAGCATGGAAAGGTGGGCGAGCCTGTCACCTTTGACCCATGTCCCTTGGCTGGGCTGAGCCAGTTGGATCACGTACCCCTGCTACTATGGGTCATCAGTGCCGGAGTGGAGCCAGGAATGCGTTGAACACAGGAGATGCAGAGTGCAGAGCTGGGCTCCTTTTGGTGGAGCTGAGCCCGAGGGAGGGGACTTTGTCTCACTGTCACACCTGCACGCTATGTAAAGGGTTGGGGGGGGGCGTGGGGAGCCACTGCTGCCACTAGTGACCAGGCTTCCTTCTCAGTGACTAGGCCGCACGGCAACCTCTGTAGGGCAGGCACGTGCTGTGAGAGGTGGGTTGGCTGGTTAGTGGGCGGGGAGTGAGGAAAGGTTAATAAACACTGATATAGGCTTCAGAGCAGTGGGAGACAGATTGAGGAGCGAGCCTGCAGGGAACTGGCAGAAACGTGCAAGGACTTTAGCCATCTTTAATTCTCCAAATATCACCTGAGGTATTGTTTGAGTAAAGTGAAGGAAGAGGGGGATAAATTTCTGAAATGTTTTCAGATGAATGTCCTTCCCAAATGAAGTCATACTTGGCATGGAGGAAGATGGCCATGGTCATTGGAGGTCAATCATCTCAGCTCAAGGATATCTCTACAGGAGTTCCTCAGGGTAGTTCCCTCGGCCCAAACATCTTCAGCTGCTTCATCAATGACCTTCCCTCCATCATCAGAAGTGGGGATGTTTGCCAATGATTACATAATGCTCAGCAACTCGCAATTCCTTACATACTGAAGCAATCCATAACAAAAACAGTAGATGCTGGAAAACCTCAGCAGGTCTGGGGGCATCTGTGAAGAGAAAATCAGAGTTAATGTTTTGGGCCTGGTGACCCTTCTTCAGAACTGAAATCAATCCTGAAACAATTCGTAAAAGCCAAAACAGCTGTGGATGCTGTAAATCAGGAACAAAAACAAAGTTGCTGGAATAGCTCAGCAGGTCTGGCAGCGTTTGTGAAGGAAAAAGCAGAGTTAACGTTTCGGGTCCAGTGACCCTTCCTCTGAAGCTGAGCTTTTCTTGAAACAACCCGTGTTCAAATGCAACAAGATCTGGACAATATCCAAGCTTGGGCTGTAGAGTGGCAAGTAACATTTGTGCCATACAAATTCCAGGCTATAACAATCTCTAATAAGAGATGATCTAACCATCACCCCATGACATTCAAAGGTGTTACCATCAGTCAACCATCCACTATCAATATCCTGAGGGTTACCACTGACTAGAAACTTAACTCGACTTGTGGCATAAACAGGTAGCTATAAGATTGGGTCAGAGACTAGGAATACTGCAGCAAGTAAATTTCCTCCTTACCCTCCAAAGCCTGTCTATTACCTACAAGACATAAGTCAGGAATGTGATGGAATACTCTCCACTTGCCTGGATAAGTGCAGCTCCAATAACTTGATACCATTCAGGACCGAGCAGCCCGCTTGATTGGCACCACATCCACAATACTCAGCAACTTGCAATTCCTTAGATACTGAAACAATCCCTAACAAAAACAGAAGTTGCTGGAAAACCTCATCTACTCCCCCCATCATCAACCCTTAGTAGCAACAGTGTGTTCTATCTACAAGATGCATTGCAGAAATTTGCCAAAGATGTTTGGGTCGCATCTTGCAAACCCATGACCACTTCCACCTCAAAGGGTAAGGGCAGCAGATGGAAACACCAAGATCCGCAAGTTCTCCTCCAAGCCACTTACCATCCTGACTCGAAATATACCATTTTCCTTCATTGCTGCTGGGTCAAAATTCTGGAATTCCCTCCTTAATGATATTGTGGCTCCTCATATGGACTGCAGCTGTTTCAGAACGCAGATCACCATCACCTTCTCCAGGGCAACAAGGATGTACGATAAATGCTGACCAGCCAATGATGCCCAAGTTTCATGAGAAAGTTAAAACTGCTCTCAGTCCAACAAAGAATGAGGCATCATTGGACGTGGTATAGGGAAATGATATGGGCAGTAGAATTTGTGTCTGTGGGAGAATTCTTGGGTCAAAGCAACCATTGTTCCAATTAGATCACTAATGTAGAGGAGCAAAAAACAAAGTCATGTTGGATTTCTAAATTGCTGGCAGATAAATTTCAATGAGGTGAGATGTGATCTAACTGGGATAAATTGGACTCAAAGTTTGAAGGCAGTAAAAAACGGTGATGAATCAAAACCTATACTCCTGGGATGACAAGGGAGATAGAGAATATGATAAAGGAAAGAAAAAGAAAGGGTAAATATTGCCTACCTGCTGAATTCTTCAAATGAGAAACAGGCCAGATACAAATGTCAAGAGGGGAAGTCCACATAGTACACTATAGTAACCCTAGCCAAACATAGGGAGGCAGGGAATTCCTAGAGGCATGGTTGTCCACTCACACTTCAATCGATGAACACATAGAATTGGACCATGTGTACAAACCCATACAGATTGAAACTGGAAATGACACCACTCACCACGATGGACAGTATAAAGTCCAAGCGGAGTGGAATAACATCGCTTGATCGGAAGTTCCACTCATGATGTCACCTAGCGTGGTGACGAAATGTCTGAGCAAAAACAAACCAGCTTGGTGAGCAACTCAGCAACCTCAAATTCTCTTCTGTTTCAGGTCCCCAGCATCTGTAGTACTTTGTTCTATTTTAGGGTTAGTGTTAACACCGATCAAAAAAACAGCATTAAAAGGTGATTCTTGGTAAATGGTTATTTTTCAGACTGAGGTATGTAGACAAAAATGTTCTCCAGGAATCAATATTAGCAACACAGCTTTCTTGATGCATATAATTGAATTGAATATTAATAGTCTCCTTTTGTACTGTAATATTATATGATTCCATGATTAGAATGCGGAGGAACAAACCAAAATTAACTTGCAAGTATCAAACTTGAAGTTGTCACAAGAAGTGTGGATGACAGCATTTACTTGCAATGGCTATAGGAGGTGCTAAATGGAATTGAATGCAGGGAGGTGTGGGAGATGCATGTCGGCAGAAGGGACAGAGAGAATTAACAGCAGCTAATTAAAGGCACAATTCTGATTTCTGTTGCAGGGGCATCTTGAAATGTTAATATTAAGTGCAAAATCCACAATGTTGCGCTGAGATATTAGTAAAAAGATTGTTGGGCCACAATACTGTGTGCAGTTCTGGTCGTAGCCACTTTAGAGAAGATGTGAGAATTTTTGGGAGGGCGTGGAGGAGGTTTATCAGAATGGATCCAGGGACTCAGGAATTTAGCCAAATTACATAGCGTCGTAGAGATCTACAGCATGGAAACAGGCCTTTCGGCCCAACTTATCCGTGCCTCGCAGACTTCAAAATTAATCTAGTCCCATTAGCCTGCTTTGGTTCGCATCCCTATCCTATCCACATATCTGATAAAACTTGTTTTACTAATGAAATTGTGCTCCTTTCCACCACTACCTCCGGAAGACCATTCCAGACACTCACCACCCTCTGAACCCTTTTGTATTTCTCTCCTCTCACCTCAAAATCTAGTTTTGGACTCCCCTACCTTGGGAAAAAGCTGTTGGCTATGCCATATCCATGCCTATAGACGTCTATATGGTCACCCTCAGTCTCATACAGTCCAGGGAAAAATGTCCAGGTTGTGTTGCTCGGGTTATTCTCTTTGTAACAAAGGAGATTCTGAGGAGATCTGACAAAGATGTATAAGATTATGTCAATGACAGATAAGGCACTCAAGAGGATAAAGGTTCCCTATAGCTGACAGAACAAGGGCTAGAGCACACAGGTGGAAGGTTTATCAATGTAGGTGGAATGAGGGGAATCAGTTTGGAACACAGTGAGTGGTACTGACCCGGATCCCACAAACAGCGAGGATGGTGGAAGTGGAGATGATTTCGAAAGGTAATTGGATAAGCATTTTAGGGAAATAAACTTCCATGGGCTATGGAGATATAACGAGGCGTGAGATTGACTGAATTGCTTCTCAGAGAGCTGGTATGGACTCAGTGGCCTCCCTCTGTCCCATAATGAGGATTTGATAGACTGGATGTCACAAGCCCTGTGCAGCTGAGCTGGGAGATATTGGTGGACCATGAATATAGGACAGGGGGGTGATTTTTGCTGTCTTCCTGTCAGTAGGAAAGAAGGTTGTGGATGGGCCTTCTACCCAAGGCCAACTGAGCCACTTTAAGGCCTCTTGCAACCACCTCTGACATTTTATATGACCGCAGGGCACCCCTCTTCCAGCAAATAAATCCTGGCAACACCTCAGCCAGCTTGGAGTGCATGGCACTCCCATTCAGGTTTTCTCTGGCTCATGCATTAATGGTTAATTTAAAAACAAAATGCATCTACAGGAACAACTTAACCTGGGCATGGTTGGGTCTGGAGCACAAGTCTACAGTACTACAGCCAGGATATTGCCTGGGTCCATAGACCTTGTTGTATCCAATGCTTTCATCCTCAATCTCAGCTGGAGGAAATGGAATAGCTTGATGGCTGGCATCCACAATAATGAGGGCTTCAGCAGAAGGCCACTTATGGCCTGAATATGGTTGTAAAAGCTTCAGCCTCCTTCATCATTGAGGATGGGGATGTCTGTGGAGTCTCCTTTCCTGGTCCCTGAATGTAATAATTTTAGGTGGGTAGTGGAATGCATGTGTTGGGATGAGTCAAATCATAAGCCCAAATACCAGCAGGTCGCCAACTGGGTGAAGTGTTAAATCCTGAAGGGGGTAATTTTTCCTGTGGGCTTTCTACGCAACAAAGAGCCCTCGAGTTTTCCAACCTTAACTTTGGGCTGCAACATGGACTTTATATTCACGTTCACCCCAAGGGACCATTCCACTTGAAGAATGGAACTCTTAATGGGAACAACCATGCTGGGAAGTTTAAAAGGGAAGTTGTATGGGCAACTAGCGCTCATTGGAGAAGATCCATGCTGTTTTTTGATGGCTCACATTGCAACTGATGCTCTCTCATGTCAGATTAGAACAAAAGAGGTTGTTATTGAGGATTCCAAGTCTTGGTTAGAAACAATGCCCAGCTTTTGCCGTTCACTGATATCAGCATTGGAACAGCCGTGATCTGACTGAATGGCAGAGCATCCTTGATGGACTGAATGGCCTCCTTGTTTGCAAATGCGCACTTGCTTACGGATGTTTTAAAGGAGATTTGAAGTGGCACCAGGATACCTTCTGGATCAGTTTGCCAAGAATTCACCAAGCTTCTATCAACATCTGTTCTGGAAATAAGTCCCTGGGTGTTTCAGCTGAAAGAAGGTACGGTGCTGCACTTCTCTCCCGTTGTTGCACACCTCAGCAGGGTCTCCATGAGCAAGGGAGAGCTGGGTTATGAGCATCATGCTCAGAGTCCCTGTGGGTCAGGATGAGGAGTGGGAGGAGATGAGGCTGGGTAGAACAACAGGGAGAGATTTTTTTGAAGGAGGAGGGGGTTTGTCAGGAGGACCAAGTAGGATTTTTTCCTCTCCTGTGAGTACAGGAGGGTACCCCCCCCCAGCAAGACCTAGTGCGCCATGCCTGAGGTCCTGGGCATGCTCTTACACATCCCTGAGACATCCTCACCACTGCTGCTATGTGTCACCCAACACACACACACACACACACACACACACACACACACACACACACACACACACACACACACACACACACACACACACACACACACACACACACACAGAAACAGTTCCTAAATCAGTGCCTGAACATTAAAGCTGTAGGTCGATTTTACTGTTTAGGTTCTTTTATGTGTTTTACAGGGTTTTTTAACTCTTCTCCTTCACAATAATTCTAAACAATATTGCTATTTTTCAAACCTAATTTTCAACCTATGTCCTGCTGTGCTTTCTTATATTTATTTTTATACATACTTGCCTCGTATTCAGAACGGTTTCTGAGTTGCTATCTGTCTGCACTGCTGTGTCTGATGAACAGATATATTTGTTCACCACTCCTATTAAAAAAAGCCTGCAGATTTAAATTTGATAACAACTTTGACATTTGGCCACATAAAAAGATATTGGGGTAAAAACAGGATTATTTCCATTGTGTGATCTGCGACTAATCTGCTCTTCATTCCCACCGAGAGCGTCAAGAGGCAGACTTTGTGCAGCTCCTCAGCTGTGTGATCATGCTGCTCGGTTGAGCATGACTCTGCCTGTTACCTGAATGCTCAGCAGGAGACCCAGCAGCGTAGACAGCAAACACAAACTGCAGTAAATCCCCAGCTCTTAAAGGCAGCTTACACAATGCACACAGCTCCACTCCTTGAGAGTCATGCTGACTGCCTGAAGTCCAAGTGGCTACAAGGAGAAAGACACTGAAGGGAGCATCTGTGGATAGCATTAAGGTTTCGAGTCCTTTATAACTCTTTTCTTTCCCTGTAGTCAGAAAGGAGAAGGATAATGGGCCCAAAATGTTAACTCTGTTCCTCTCTCCACAGATACTGCCAGGCCTGCCGCGTTTCTCCAGCACTTTCAATTTTTATTTTGGATTCCCAGCACCGGCAACATTTGGATTCTCTTTAATTAGCATTTGCATGGTGCTAGTGAGTGTTGTACAAGGGTCTGAAAGGGTTAAAAATGGGATATATTGATGAGCTTGGTGGCAGAACACAGGGGTAAGACCTGACGTCAACGACTTCCTCAAAATCTCGTCAATAAATATCTACTATGTCCATGTAGCCTGTAACCAGTCGCCAACATGAAATAAATGCTAATAAAATCAGAATTTTGGGAAAGTTGGAAATCTGAAAGAAGAAACAGAAAGTGCTGGAGAAACTCAGCCAATCTGGCAGCACCTGTGGAGAGAGAAACAGGGTTAATGTTTCAAGTCTAGTAAGACTCATCGTCAGAAGGGCCATAAACTATGCCATGTTAGCTGCAAGAGCTAATAGAAAACCCACTCCACGCTGAAGTGCTGACTTGGTTTAGCTGCACGCGCAATAGCTGCATCCTCTCAGCAGCTAAAATGCATGGTCAGTCAAGGGTGACCTGCTTGGTCCACCTTTGCAAAATGTACATCAAACCTCTGCAGCCATTGAACTATCTGGTGTCTCCCATTGCCCACTCTTCTTCTGGCACATGTCCATGGCATGCCTGTACTAGCCGCCTTCCAAGCACCTGGCGCTGTGAGGGGCACGCTGGACACAGACAGAGGTGCTGAGGCTACCATTTTGAAAGACACTGACTTCCTTAGCTTCCATGGTGCTGTGGAATCAGACTTTGCAATTTGGTAGCCAGACATTGGTCAAAGAGGCTGTTTATAAGCCTGAATAGAACACAGTGGTGGAGAGATAATGGGAACTGCAGATGCTGGAGAATCCAAGATAAAAAGGTGTGGGGCTGGATGAACGCAGTAGGCCAAGCAGCATCTCAGGAGCACAAAAGTTGACGTTTCGGCCTAGGCACTTCATCAGAGAGGGGGATGGGGAGAGGGTTCTGAAATAAATAGGGAGAGAGGGGGAGGCGGACCGAAGATGGAGAGAAAAGAAGATAGGTGGAGAGGAGAATATAGGTGGGGAGGTAGGGAGGGGATAGGTCCATCCAGGGAGGACGGACAGGTCAAGGAGGCGGGATGAGGTTGGTAGGTGGGAAATGGAGGTGCGGCTTGAGGTGGGAGGAAGGGATAGGTGAGAGGAAGAACAGGTTAAGGAGGTGGGGACGAGCTGGACTGGTTTTGTGATGCACTGGGGGAAGGAGAGATTCTGGAGCTTGTGAAGTCCACATTGATACCATTGGGCTGCAGGGTTCCCAAGCGGAATAGGAGTTGCTGTTCCTGCAATCAGTGGCATCATTGTGGCACTGCAGGAGGCCCAGGATGGACATGTCATCTAAGGAATGGGAGGGGGAGTTGAAATGGTTCGCGACTGGGAGGTGCAGTTGTTTATTGCGAACCGACCAGAGGTGTTCTGCAAAGCGATCCCCAAGCCTCCGCTTGGTTTCCCCAATGTAGCCGAAGCCACACCGGGTGCAGTGGATACAGTATACTACATTGACAGATGTGCAGGATAACATCTGCTTAATATTGAAAGTCATCTGGGGCCTGGGATGGCGGTGAGGGAGGAGGTGTGGGGCATTTCCCGCAACACATCCCTCACACCCCACCCCACAATAACCACCCAAAGAGAATCCCCCTCCTCCCCAATTACCACCCCACCAACCTCCGGATACAACACATCATCCTCCGACACTTGCGCCATCTACAATCCGACCCCACCAGCCAAGACATTTTTCCATCCCCACCCTTGTCTGCCTTCCGGAGAGACCACTCTCTCTGTGACTCCCGTGTCCGCTCCATACTCCCCTCCAACCCCACCACACCTGGCACCTTCCCCTGCAACTGCAGTAAGTGCTACACTTGCCCCCACGCCACCTCCCTCACCCCCATCCCAGGCCCCAAGATGACCTTCCATATTAAGCGGATGTCGCGTTTGGAAAGCATTGTCGTGGAATTGAGCAGCTGTGCCTTAGAATTTCCCAGGAGGCTGTTGACTCAATGAACTCTCACCCTTCCTTACAATGCACTTCCTTTCTTATGTTTTTTGGGATCTAGAACTGAACTTGTTCCAGACACTGGGGGAGATTTTGGTAGTGCAATTGCCTTTACTTAGGAACATAGGACTTACAACATGACAAGACATGATTATTCTCAGGTATATTCTAACTTGTTTAGTTGCATGATAGTGGAGTTGTTGAGTAATCATAGTTACCTTTTCAATCTGCTCTGCCAGGATATTGAGAAATATGAGAGGGAAAATCCCTCTCTTTGAAAGTAAAGTGCTTGACTTTATCATAATGTCTAAAAAAGTTAACAACTATTAGTTTTGATGTACTCATTGATATCTTTTTTGTCTTTCAATTTGAATTGTTGGATCCATATTTGAATCAATCTGGACACTTTCTTACCCTTAACCAGTCTCTGTTGAGTCATGTACCATGTCCTCGGCAGATTTTGTATACGTGAGAGAGGAAATGTTGCAAATCACCTACTTAATTAAACATTTTTGTTTGTAACAGGAAACACCAAGCAGCGGAAACAAGTTTGGAGGGGTGATCTTGCAACCAGTACAGCAAAGCTAATGTTCTTCAATTTGAAGTGAAAGTGTTCAGAATCAAATATAAACTGCCCTCAATACCTTTGCAATATCCATTGCATGTTCAATTAGATTGTAAAGCAAAAAGTAAAGCAGTGAAGTAAGAAAGGGCAAGGTGGAATATTTACACTTTCACCACTAAGCTGACTGGAAACATTTTGTGGCAGCTTTCCATGCTTCAGGAGGAAGAAGGCCATGTGTGGGCATAACTGACTGGGCCTTCTTATATAAGCAAAGGACACTCCTACTCAGAGTGAGACAGCAATTGCATATGCAGAGGACAGAACATCAGTGAATTGTTTGATGCTGAACTGAAAAAGGAGGAAGGCCCAGCAATTGCAGGCGACAAGCAGCGCTTTGGAGACTGGTATTTTTGGACTAATCATGGAGCCTGATTTCAGATACCCCCAGGTTTACACTGTGGGCAGTAATCTGAGCCCTGATTATTGCTCGACAGTTTCTGCGCTTCCAGTAATGGTGCCAACAATGAAGAAAAGGACAACTGAGTGGCAAAAAGCATGCACTGTTGTGATTCTGATCCTAGCACTCTTAATATTGGCAGGCATGGCATTTGGCAGCTTCTATTTGTTTCAACTCCATCAGAAACTCAACAAACTAAAACAGGTACGCACTTCTTCATTGAAATGCCCAACTGAATGTTTTCAATTACTTGAGGTCAGATTGTTCTGAAAGCAAAATATTGTTTTTCTTTCCTATTTTTTTTGATCAGGATCAGGACAGTGAAGGTCAACCAGAAAAGATTATCGGTGAGTAGAAAAGGATTAACTTGAATACAAAATATTTCCATTCTGTGCGTGATGATGTTGAACATGCCATGTCCATGAGTTATTTGAGACCAAATTACATGTGGAAGGATTCCAGTTGACTTTACAGTAAGTTGTTGAGAACGAGTCAGCATTCTTAAGGAACCAGAAATCAACAGATAATGTAAAATAATTATATTGGGTGACACTAAGTAGAGACAATGTATAGATACGGGGTGGCCAAACTCTAAACATGTGAACTTTGCAACATTTCAGGGTGGACTGTCGTCTGAAAAGCAACAGTTCTGAATTCACTCCTTTTTGCCTCAAATGCTTGAGTGAGGTTCATTTTAAAGTTAGCCATTGAATTGGGCCAGATGGCTGCTCTTGGTTTTATATCAGTCTACGATCTAGCGATTCAATCAGATTAAATGACAAAGCAAAAGATATCTGATTAGAACCAAGGCTGTTTACTGATGTTTGATTCTTACATTTCTCCACCAGGATCAGCAGAGACCAGTCAATCAACAGAGATTGTTGCACATGTTACAGGTTAGTGATTATCGTGAGGGTGCGAGGCAGGGTTGGTGCAGGTGGGTGTGGGGGAGAAACGGGAAATGCCATGAGCCATTTGGGCAATAAAAAAAAGATTGACGGTAAATAAAAACAGGATGCCCAAATGAAAGAACACGTGTTTAAAAAAAAAAGCACAGCGGTAAAACAATAGGCAGGATTTTCACCCACAAGAAAGTGCGATTGCTGGTTCAGGAGAGCCCAGAAATTTGCAATGCCAGTTGGCATGTTGGTTTCCCAGTTGCCACCTTGTTCCCAAACCATCTCCCTGGACGTGGAATTGGTGCCGGAGGAGCTACCTGGCAAGCAGCGAATAGTCAATTAAAGTGTGTAAATGGCCTATTCATCAACTACCTGGCCACACTTGTAGAGTGCGTTTTCTGTGAAACAAAAATTAGGGGAGGTTACTTCAAGATGGAAGATCCCTGTGCCTCGCCTGCAAGTGCATGCTGCAGTTTCTTCTGATCAGAATGGCTTCAGACCTCCCATGCTAAATTCGATAGCAGACACACTCTCTGACCATGAACGTATCAATTTATGGAACTTTATGGCCCGGAGACTGATCCTAAATCAGGGGAGGAGAAAATTTTGGAGGGACCAATGCTGGTCTTGGTAGCTGACTGGACAATTAGTGGTATCCCAGTGCCTCCTGCTCTTTGGCCCCTGTGCCATTCGGGTACTGAACAGGCTAGTGGTGGGTCTACTCCCAAGATCAACAACACCTCTGGTAGTCGAGAACGGGAGTCTGGTACTTGCCTTTCAAGGAGGGATTCCCAGCAAACTCAAGAAACCCATAATCAAGCACGCACACATTTGCCTATCGTGCTGGAAACATGATCGAACCCCTGCCCGCTGCGGGATCAATATCAGCTGCCCATGGACCTTTCCCACCACAGACTTAATTGGAACAACGTTGGGAAGATGTTGGTGTCCACCAAATCTGCCAGGTTGGAGGGCATGAGATTCCACCTGGCGTGGCTGTGAGACCTAGTTGTCCGGAGTATTCTTCCAGTGTCGGGCCAGTATCCCTCCATTGGTCAATGACACCAAGAAGAAACAATTGCTTGTGGAACTTTTAGGGTACAAAATGGCTGCCACGTTGGCCTTCACAATCACAGGTACAACACTTCAAAAGAATGAACTTGTCTTCTGCGTTGAGCGCCTGGAGCATTGTTAAGTTAAAGCTATCGGGAGGTCATGCTCAAATTGACAAAAAAAATGCACAAAACAGAAAATTTCAATGCTGAAGGAAGATGACAAACATTCTGACGCAATAAGCCTGCGTTGGGATTCTTTTTCACAAATGTGCGTAAGGACAATTATGTAGCATATGTTAAATTTTTGTTCAACAATCCACGGGTGATGTATTCATTTGTAATAACTTCTTTGCAACGATTGTTTTACAGGAATGAACGTCATTAGGAATTCCAATACACTTGTGTGGGATGCTGAGAAGGGTCTTGCCTTGACCAAAGGAGTAAGCTACGATGCAGGAGCATTGGTCATCAATGAAGCTGGAAACTACTTAATTTACTCCAAAGTGTTCTTCCGTGGGCAGGAGTGCAAATCGGACATTTCTCTGGAACATACTGTGTTTAAACGAACAAAGCTCTATCCTAAAGATATTCATCTCATGGTAAACAGCAATGGCAACAGTTGTCCTGACAATCGTGCACAATGGACAAGAAGTAGCTTTCAATCAGGAATTTTTAACTTGAAACAAAATGATCACATATATGTCAATGTCTCAGATCCCAAATTTGTAAGCTTTGATCAGTTTAACACATATTTTGGATTACATAAGCTTTAATTTGCATTTTGAAATGCATGTTTTCTTTTAGTCTGGCTCTCGGACCTAGGCATCCAAGTAGGCTTGTAATTTATTCTCTACATTAGAGAAGTACCTGGGAAAGAATAATTTAATGTCATGCCATAACCAAGCCTGTAGTGGAACTGTCTGAATATATATTGAAATGTATGGGATAAAGAGTGAGAATAATTCTGTCAAAGAAGATTCACAGTTTTATCATGGTATTAATGTATAATAAACTGATTAGAATTTGCTAAAGATTTAGTCATATCCAGAGTGTGCTTACACCGAATTTGGCAATGGCTGGATTTGCCTGTCTAATGTTCTGAGAAAGGGTCACCAGACCTGAAACGTTAACTCTGATTTTTTTCTTCACAAATGCAGCTAGACCTGCTGAGCTTTTCCAGTAACTTCTGTTTTTGTTCCTGATTTACAGCATCCGCAGTTCTTTCAGTTTTTATAATGTATTTGGGCTTTTATCTCATCACTTTATATGGATTAAATGAAGTTTCCAAAGGCTATTACTTGGTGATTTCTAATTTGTGGATACAAGCAACCTGTGAAAATAAAAGGTGAACCTAATGAGTAGATTATTTGATCTCATCCATTAATCGATCAGACATTAGAAATTTTAATTCTATAGCATCTATTTCTTTCGTGCGAGAAATGCTGCTGAGAGCTCATTGAGGGTGTGAGTGTAGGTGTTAGGAGTGTGTATCAATGCAGTGTAGCAGAGCTTCACAATGGTTAGCACGTCATTTGACTTCAATGGGGCCATTTTAGACCTGGCTGCTTGGACCACTGCTCTTTCCTAAACTGTCTGGTGGACACGTAGTAAAGTGCTAAGACTCCAAACCCTTTCATTCTCCCCACCCACTTTAGTCAAATTGTTCACCACCTACTTTCAGGTTCGATTTTTGTGGGCTCCTGCTGATTCAGAGGAAGTGTTTGATAGTGTGTACTCAGATCAGATATTAGTGGAATTTACAGGGCATGGGTGTGATATGTGGTAAAGGCCTTGGCTCATACTACACTGGTTCTTCTCACTTATTGTCATGGGGAGTTTCCAGTCCCCTCGGCCTGCAGCATGAGAGGGAGACTCAGTTGAGGCGACCCAGTGTAGGACAAGTTTCTTGAAGATGGAGGAAGTGGAGGAGGTGATGTTCTCTCAGTAGGATGTCCTATTTGTACAGTTTCTTTAGGGAATCCCATTCTTTTGTCTCAGTTTCAATGAGGAGCTGCGCATGATGCACAAGGAATGCTCAGTAAACGTTTGCCAGATCTATAGCCACAATGCAAGGAATGCATTACACATAATTTTATGGTGATCGTTACCATGGGCTTCTCAGAAACGTTCCAGGATAGAGGCTCTAACATATCTAACACTTTGCAGTTCACCAGCCATTGTTGTATAAAGAAGGTGATTGATGCTCCTCATGACAGGAGAGAGGAATATATCATACCCTCTCTTCTCAGAAAGAGAATTGGGCCAATAGGTGTTTTTTTTCGTAAAAAAGTGGGCTATTGACTGCACATAAGTCTCTTTACGGCCGCCACAAGTTATGCAGTTATATGCCACAAAGAGTTTCGCCCTCTGAATGAGCTCTGATCAGCTGTTACTGAGGGTAAGTATCTGGTATCCCTGAAGCAGTCATGATGCTTTCATTCTGCACACAATTCAATACTTGAGTCAACATGCCAAAACAGAGACTGGCTACTGGGAGATAGAACTTTCCACTGACCACTTGGTTCCCTACTCAAGGACATATGGGAAATGTGCATACAACGAGAGACGGATGTCCATGTGATACATCATTGAAGAAACCATTGGGATGCTGAAGCAAGGATTCTGCTTCCTGCAGTGCTGTCAAGAGTCACACGGTAGTCACCGGTGCATGTTTCCATTTTTTTTTAAAGCAAGTTACTACAGAGATGGTGGGTGCGCAGATAATAGTCTTTCAAAAAGATTAGAAACCAAAGAGGATCAGTTTTATTTTTCAGAAAAAGTCCTGGAGGATTGGAAAACTACAAATGTTAACACATTGGTTCAAAAAAGGATAGTTGATAAAAACACAGGTAAGTGTACACCAGTCAGCTTAACATTTGTCATTGGGAAAATGGTAGAGTCTATTCTCAAGAATGGAATAATAGGCCAATTAGAAACTGATAATATAACTAAGCAGAGTCAGCATGGCTTTAAGGAGTACAAAACTGAACCTGGTAAAATTTATGACAATTCTTTCAGGCAGTACCAAGCAGGGTAGATAAAGGGAAGCCAGTAAGTGCAACATATTTCCTTTCCAAAAAGTATGTTTGATAAGGTGCCGCATCTATAGGCTGCTGTAAGGATTCTGGTTTGTGCTCAGTAATCTGCTGATTTTTATGTGGTTTGAATCATCCCCAGCTTCTTGGTTCTGACACTGGACTTTAATTTTAGGAATGTGAAGCAAAGAAGGCAGTGGACGGGTGTTTCAGGGCAAAGAATCTCTGTATTTAATAAATGCAAAGGTGAGTATATCACTGGAAATAAAAAGGCAAAAGTAATAAAAAGGGAAATAACACAAAGGTGAAAAAAATACAAGAGATAAAAAGGCAAATTCAAAACAGTGAAACTGACACTATCAGTTATTAACTTAACTCAGGCTAATTGTGATTAGAAACTAAACAGTTGTTTCAAACACAGGCCCTGCAATGCCACCAACCCACCGTGCCCTCCTGCTAGCTAGGTTGGATACTTAGGGTCTCGAGGAAATAGGCTAACCAATTGGGATAAACACAATTTTGAAATACAGCTGGCTGTACCCACTTGCCGTAGCCAGTGATTTGCTGAAGACTTTGGTCAGTGTAGGTCTTCAGTCTGCTTTGAGAACTTGGGCTTTCTTACTTTTTGTGGTGGTTTTTTTTGAGCCAGTTTTCACCTCAGGATGTGTCTGAGGCCTTGTCGGCCATGTCGGTGGTTTTCAGAGGTCGTCGGTTGTCAGATCTGCCGGTCGTGGTCAGTTGCTGTTGGTTCCCCAGGTACAGAACAGCCCTGTGTCGGTAGGTTTCAGGGAGATAGCTGTGCAGATTGTTCTCGGGGAGAGCAGGTGTCTGGGATTCCTCTTCCAGAGATAACTGCTGGGGAAGGCTCTTTCTCTCTCTCACTCACTCTCTTTCTCCGTCATCACCTCTGTCATACCCTTTGTGGTGAATTGCCTTCCCGAAAGTCGAGAGTAGGTGAAAACGTATTTTGATTAAGTGGAATGTCCAGTATTTCTGCTAATAAATTTTAATTTATGTTGAATTGCTTGGTATCTGTCAAGGTTCCATAATGCCTGGGTTAAAATTTGGATTCTTAGGTCCAGTTTTGCAAAGTCCAGGATTTTGGTCCAGCATTTCAGAATATACGGATTGTTGCTCAATCCTTCACTACTTAAGAAGATTAGAGCCCATGATATTTTGAGGAAAGTATATTAGCATGGCTGGTGGATTGGCTAGCAAGTAGCGGACAGAAATTTAGGATAAGGGAGTTATTTTCAGGATGGCAACCTATAACTGGTGGAGTGCCATAATTGTTTACAGTACACATTAGTGACTTGGATGAGGGAATTGAATGTATTATCACCAAGTTTGCAGATGACTCCAGTATAGTTGGGAAGAGTTACACATAGTCTGCAGAGGGATATAGCCAGGTTAATTGAGCAGGCGAAAAGTTGCCAGATGGAATATAATGTGGGAGAATGTGAGGTTCTGGGCTTTTTCAGGAAGAATAGAGGAGCTGAATGTTATTTAAATGGATAAATAAGCGATGATCGGATGGCACGCTGGCTTAGTGGTTAGCACCAGGGACCAATGCTCAGTTCTACCCTTGGGTGACTATGTGGAGTTTGCATGCTTTTGCTGTGTCTGTGGGGGTTTCCTTCGGGTGCCCTGGTTTCCTCCCACAGTCCAAAGGTGTTCAGGTTAGGTGAATTATCCAAGGGAAATGCAGGATTATAGGGAGAGGATTGGGGAGGGTGGGTCTGGGTGGGATGCTCTTCAGTGCGTCGTTGTGGACTCAGTGGGTTGACTGGCCAGCTTCTACACTGGACGGATTCCAAGATAAAAACTGCAAAAACCTGCAGCAGAGAGGGACTTGCGATTCCTTATGCATTCCACCCAAAAAGCCAGCATACACATTCAGTCCGTAATAGGGAAGGTACTGTCGACCTTTATTTCAAAGGTAAAAGACTAGAAAAGTCTTGCGGAAGCTAGACAAGGTGCTAGTCAGACCACAGCTAAAATATTGTGAACAGTGCTGGTCCCTTTCTTGAAGGAAAGATATATTGGCACTGGAGTTGGCCCAGAGAAGGTTCACTAGGCTAATCCCAGGTATGGAAGGGTATTTTATGAAGAGAGATTGAGCAGGTTTGCATGTGCTCACTGGAGTTTAGAAGAATGAAATGTGATCATATTAGAACATAAACGATTCTGAGGGGCTTGACAGAGTAGCTACAGGCAGGTTGTCTACTTTTATTGGAGATTCTAGAACTGGAGGCATAGACTAAGGGGTCACCCAGTGAGAACAGAGATTAGGAGTAATTTCTTCTCTTAGAGGGGAGTGAATCTGTGGAATTCTTCACCAGAGAGGGCCTTCGACACTGTGGTTTTAAGTAAATTCAATGTGGAGAATGACAGATTTTTAGTCAGTCAGTCAATCAAGGGTTACAGAGATAAGGCAGGAAGGTGGAGTTGAGGATTATCAGATCTGCCATGATCTCATTGAAAAGTGAAGCAGACCTTGATGGGCCAAATGGCCTACTCCTGCACTGGCATTTTATGGTCTCATATTTCATGCTCCTGTCGCAATATTTTGCCATCGTGAAGGTAAAACACTTTCCACCAAGTGACAAGTAGCTGAGGGGGAAGATCAGGGATCAGGAGGAAGAAGCCAGGGTCTGAACCTCCTCTGGGGCACTGAGTGCCTTCTCCATATGCTGCAGTGGGAGCTGACAGCCTCATGTGTTGAAAATGTTCTCATGGATTTGGTCACCGCTTTCATCTTGGAAGGGACGCATCCAATGCTCCGCATGGAGTTCCATGCCAAGCTGGTGTCTGACTCTTCCTTGTTCCTTGGCAGTAACCATAGGATCTCTGGCAGCCTTGTCAATGCATCAAGCATTTCAGTGTCCATTTTCCTGTATTCCAACTGATTGCCACCCTCTTCAGCATCCTCAGCTTTTCTAACTCTTGTGTAACCTTGCCCTCTGGTGACCTCATACACACGCTAACCTTTCCCCTTGTGTTGGCTCCAATTTCCAATTATGCGCTGCACACAGCTCCCCCCTCAATGTTACCCTCAACTGAGGGTACAATATATGGATGATATCAACAGGCTCTTGCACAGAATGCAACGTGAAGCTACAGTGCAGTCTGAACAGTCTGCTTTTGGGATTCAGTGTGAAAGCACACTATGCTAAGGTGGATAACTCAGCACAAACCCAAAATGTTCCATGGATCTTTGGCAAAAATGGGAATTGGTTATAGGACAGGAAGTGTTCAGCCTGGACCAACATACGCTGATTGACACAGATTCAGGGACTCCTTGGAGATCCGTTACATTAAGAACTAGATGAAACAGTCAATGAGTAACAGGCTCATGGGCTGCAACTTGACTGGGTCATTAAGATGGCTAGCACCTCACAAATTGTGTCTTTGGCAGATCTGCCCACCCAGCTGAAGGCAGGTCCCTGAATCGAATAAATTGAACCATGGCATGACGCTGACTGTAATGTGTTAGCTTGAGAGAAGATGTTATTTTCAGATATTGAGGTCTAGTTTATACTCGGAGAGTTACAGACAAGCAAATATTGCTGCTCCTTTCATAGATAGGCCCACTGTTTGCTGGGGTGTGGTGTCAATTAGTTTTTTAACCAATGATAGTGCAATGACTCAACATCTTTGATGGCAGAATCAGACAACCCAGACCTGAGCCAGTCAGGTATAGCATATCGCACTATTACCTGCTAAGCTTTTCATCGCTGGGACCTGGGGGGTCACTGTCAACATGAGGTGAAGTTCCTACTGTTCATCTTGCGATATCTGTACAAGTCAATGGCTCCAGTGTGGGTGTCATCCTGATTGGATAATCAAAGGAAATCTTACCTAAAGTTCAGGGCTGTGAACTCCCCACTATTGAACAAATTTGCCTCAAGTTACAATACACTTTAAGAGTCCAAAGCTGAGATATTTTCCAAACGAAAAATGGTAAGTGAGTGGAGATCTTGCAGATTCTGAAATCTCTCGATGGAATAGACATAGAGAAGATGTTTCCACTGGTAGGCCAGAAGCCGAAATAGAGGCTGTATGTTAAAAATGTTCACTAAAATATCCAATTGGGAATGTGGGAGGAGTTTTATTAATCAGGGAGTGGTGAAAAAGTGGAAGTCTCCACCACAGGGCATCATTGATGCATTCAGAGAGAAATTGGAAGTAATAAAATTTACACATTTATGGGGTTAAATGAAGAGGGTAAGAAGAGATTTAAATGGAGCATAAACATCAGTATGGGAGGGATTCAGGGTCAGATGGTGGTGTCACTGGGCTGCTAATTTAAGGACACAGGTTAATGCTCAGGGGACAAAAGTTCAAAGCCCACCCTGGCAACTGGTGTCATTTAAATTCACTTCATAAATCTAGAAGCTTTCAGTAACAGAGTCTGGGAAATGTCATCAGCTGTTTGTAGGATCTATCTAATTCACTTCAGGGGAGAAGTTCTGCCCCATATGTCACCCCAGATCCACAGCAATGTGTTTGACACTTAACTGCTCTTGAAGTGACCTTACAAGCTTCTCAGTTTAAGGGAAATGATAGCCCAGTCAGCAAATAGTAGCCATATGCATGTTGACAAAACGATGGCTATGTCCACATTAGTGATGCTTATACCCAATAAAAAAAAGTCAAATGCTGGGTTAAATGGCCACCTCTTTTGCTAATGCTTCGGAAGATTTGGTTGCCAAAATTCCCTGAATTTTGAGTAGATTTTGAGAGATTGTTCACTTCAAATATATCTTAAAATAGATTTGATCAGACGGCTTGGTTTAAAGAATTTTCATTTCAATGTTGAGCTCTCATGTGTGTACACTCGAAACCGAGAAGTCTAAAACATTAGATTTGAGACTTGCCAGTTTGCTCATGTTATTTTTGTATAAGTTACATCCAATGTTTGAAACCTTGCTTGCAACCATGAAAAATATGAGAAGATGATGTGTAGGGTGCAGATTATCCATTGATCCTGGGCAGAAACAGAATTCATGTATGTATTGAGGGGAGAAATTCTGCCCCATATGTCACCCCAGATCCATAGCAATGTGTTTGACACTTAACTGCTCTTGAAGTGACCTCACAAGCTTCTCAGTTTAAGGGAAATGATAGCCCAGTCAGCAAATAGTAGCCATATGCATGTTGACAAAATGATGGCTATGTCTACATTAGTGATGCTTATACCCAATAAAAAAATAAAGTCAAATGCTGGATTAAATGGCCACCTCTTTCGCTAATGCTTCGGAAGATTTGGTTGCCAAAATTCCCTGAATTTTGATTAGATTTTGAGAGATTGTTCACTTCAAATATATCTTAAAATAGATTTGATCAGACGGCTTGGTTTAAAGAATTTTCATTTCAATGTTGAGCTCTCATGTGTGTATACTTGAAACCGAGAAGTCTAAAACATTAGATTTGATACGTGCCAGTTTGCTCATGTTATTTTTGTATAAATTACATCCAATGTTTGAAACCTCGCTTGCAACCATGAAAAATATGAGAAGATGATGTGTAGGGTGCAGATTATCCATTGATCCTGGGCAGAAACAGAATTCATGTATGTATTGCCTGCGCGGAGTTTGAGCTTTTACTTTTGGAAGAAATTTTCAGGTAAAAGACAAAATCAGTAATATACACAGAAAAGTACTCTCACAGTAATTCTGACATAAGCTTTAACACCACCTCAGGATTGTTTCAGACATGTTTCAGGGGAGGTCCCCACATTCTCTCAATAAGGCAGAACCATTAGCTTCGCTTTGGTTCAAAATCTCTGGGTTTGGAGCGAGGTATTAATCACATAACGTACATATTCATTCTACCCGTTCTGGTTTTAATAACTACCACAAGGTGAAATGGAAAGTCTTTCTGCACTCTGCTGCTCACTGAATCTCAGTCAGCAAAGGCTATGTTACTGATGCAGCAAACCAGCATTTGCAGCACTTCCTGCGATCTTGTCTCCCTTGAGAGATGAAACGGAGAGAGTGCAGAAGGTGTAGATCTGAAATGAAAATGGAAAATGACAAAAATGTGTAGCAATCACAGAATGTTTGGGTTGCAGAAGGAGACTATTCAACCCATCAAGCCCTGACTAGCTCTCTGTCAACTGAAACAATCCAATTCCCCTGCTTTATCCTTGTTTACATTCATATTTATCTCCCTTGTTGAACACATCCAACGAATTTTTGAAATAGCTGTATTCGCTTGCAGCACCCAAATATGCAGTGAGTTCCAGGTCATTGTGTAAAAAACATTCTTCTTCACATACCCTCTGGACCTCTTGCCAAAACGGTATGATCAGGCAATGCAAACAGTTTTGATTTGCCTACTTTATTTAAACCTGTCACAATTGTAGACACCCCTGACAGATTTCCCTCTTCAAAGAAGGGTCTAGGTCTGAAACGTCAGCTTTCCTGTTCCTTTGATGCTGCTTGGCCTGCTGTGTTCATCCAGCTCTACACCTTGTTATCTCAGATTCTCCAGCATCTGCAGTTCCTGCTATCTCTGAAACACGATTTCCCTGAGCCTTCACTGCTCCAAGGAAAACAACCACAGTTTCTGCAATCTAATACCTTGTAGCTAAAAATCCGTCATTCCTGGAATCATTCTGGTAGATCTTCTTTACACCTTTTTAAAGACCTTCAAGTTCCCCCTTAAAGTGTGGTGACAAGTAGTTCTGATCTGGAATGCCCTGCCTAGATCAGTGCTTGAGGTTGGCTCAAATGAAGCATTCAAGAGGACAGTAAGGAAATACTTAAGTAGGAACAATGTGTAAGGGTGTGGGGAAAGGCAGGTGAGGAGCCAAGTGAGGATATTCACTTGGAGAGCATGGCACAGACATGATGGGCTGAATGGTTTCCTTCTGTGCTGCAATACGTCTGTGATTCTGACTAAAATTGGGCACAATCCTGTAGTTTTCTATAGGTTCAGTATAATTTCCCTTCTTTATGTACCAACACAGTTATTTATGAAGCCTATGATCTCTTTGGCCGTCTGTTCTCTCAACGTATCTTACCAGTTACAATGACCTACATGCATGAATCTCCCAGGCATCTATGTTCCTACCTTCTCTTTAGAAAGTAAATTAATATTGCCTCTCCCTGCTCCTTCAGATGAAACCCATTACCTCATAATTCTCTGCATTATGTTCTAACTGCCACTTACCTGCCCGTACTGTGAGTCTATCTACGTCACAGAGTCACTTAGCTGAACAATATAGAAACAGACCCTTCGCTCCAATTCATCCATGCCAACGAGATATCCTAATAAATCCTGTCCGATTTGCCAGCATTTGACCCATATCTCTCTAGGCCCTTCCTATTCATATACCCATCCAAATGCCTTTTAAATGTTGTTGTTGTACCCATCTCCACTATTTCCTTTAGCAGCTCATTCCATACACGCACTACTCTCGGCATCGAAAAGTTGCCCTTTAGGTCCTTTTAAAATCTTTCCCCTTTAACCTTAACCCAATGCCCTTTTGTTTGGGGCTCTCCATCCTGGGGAAAAGACTTTGTCTATTTACTCTATCCATGCCCCTCATGATTTTATAAATCTCTACACGGTCACCCCTCAACCTCTGTCGCTCTAGGATAAATAATCCCAGTCTATTCATCTTCTCCTTATAGCTCAAACCCTCCAACCCTGGCAACATCCTTGTAAATCTTGTCTGAACTCTTTCAAGTTGCACAAGTTATAAGGAAAGGCTGGATAGACTGAGGCTTTTTCCACTGGAGTGTATGAGAGGTGACCTGATAGGGGCTTATAAAATAATGAGAGCTATTGATAGAGTTGATGGGAGTTGTTTTTCCTAAGATTGGGACTTTCAAGATGAGGGATCACATTTTTAAGGTGAAAGGAGACAAATTTAAAAAGGACACAAAAGAGGTGAATTTTTCGCACAAGAGGATGGTTCACACGTGGAATGAACTTCCTGGTGAAGTGGTGGACGCGGGTAGAGTTATAACTTTAAAAAGCATTTGGGTGGGTATATGAATAGGAGAGGTTTGGAGTGATATGGACCAGGAGGAAATTAGTTTAGTTTATGTTCAGCGTGGACTGGTTGGACCAAAGGATCTATTTCCTTGCTGTATGACTCCATGGCCCTATAACATTCTTCCCGTAACAGGGAGACCAGAACTGCATGTAGTATTCCAAAAGTAGCCTAACCAATGTTCTGTACACAGCCATGTGACCTCCCAATTCCTATACTGAATGCACTGAATAATAAAGGCAAGCATACCAAACACTTTCTTCTGTCTACATGTGACTCCATTTTCAAGGAACAATAAACATGCACTCCAAAGTTGCTTTGTTTGGTGACATTCCCCAAGACTTTACCATTAAGTGTATAAGTTCCCTCCTGATTTGCCTTTCTAAAATACAGCTTTTCATATTTATTTAATTAAACTCCACCTGCTATTCCTTGGCCCATTGGCCCTTCTGATCAAGATCCCATTGTACTCTAAGATAACCTTCATCACTGTCCACCACATCTCCAAATTTGGTGCCAGCTGCAAACTTACTAACCATACCTCCTATGTTCACATCCAAATCATTTACATAAATGACAAAAAGCAGTGGACCCAGCACCAATCCTTGTGGCACAGTGCTGGTCATGGGCCTCCAATCTGAAAAGCAACCCTCCACCACCATCCTCTGTCTCCTACCTTCAAGCCAGTCTGTTTCCAAATGACTGGTTCTCCCTCTATTCCACGTGATCTAACCTTGCCAACCAGACTACCATGAGGAACCTTGTTGAACGCCTTACTGAAGTCCATATAGGTCACTCTGCCCTCATCAATCCTCTTCATTATTTCTTCAAAAAACTCAATTAAGTTAATGAGACATGATTTCCCATGCATAAAGCCATGCTGACTATCCCTAATCAGTCCTTGCCTTTCCAAATAAATGTAAATCCTGTCCCTCAGGACACCCTCCTACAATGTGCCCACCACTGATGTCAGGCTCACCAGTCTGTAGCTCCCTGGCTTTTCCATTCCACCTTTCTTTAATAGTGGCACCATGCTAGCCAACCTTCAGTCTTCTGGCACCATATCTATGGTTATCGATGATACAACTATCTCGGCAAACAGCTCAGCAAACATTTCCCAACCTTCCCACAGAGTTCAAGAGTACACCTTATCAGGCCCCAGGGATTTACCCACCTTCATCTGTTTTAAGACGTCCAGCACCACCTCTTCTGTAATATGGACATTTTTCAAGATGCCACTATTTATTTCCCCACATTCTCTATCTTCCATATCCTTTTCTGCAGTAAACACTGATGCAAGATGCTCGGTTAGGATCTTCCCCATCTCTTGTGGTTCTGCACATAGGTGGCCTTGCTGCTCTCTTGTTAAAGAAGTTCAATATCATTCTAATTGCTTGATACACCTCGAATATTGATATCATCAGGTATCTGCTCTGGGTTCCACGTTGAAAATTCTTGACATTTATCTTGTTCACTGTGTTTGGTGAGATAAGAAGTTGAATATTAATGAGGCAGATTGACCCACTGATAACAAGCTATAATTCCCCTCACTTGACAACTGCCTAGCAAGAAATTTGTATTTCTGGCTTACTTTTCCTCACATTCTATTTTCTCCCTTCATTAACTTTTTTTTGGTTATTGTTTGCTGTTTTTATATTCTGTCCAAATTTCTGACATGCCATCAATCTTAACAGTTTTAGTTCAATGTGGTAGTGGGAATTTTTCTTACTGATTGGAATGTATCTATTGCGTTGATTCTGAAATATTCCCCTTCAATGTCTTTTACTGCATGTCAATATACCTATCCTTTAACCTAATTTGTCAATTCACTTTAGGCAGTTCTGATTTCATACCTTCATAACTGCCTGTATTTAAATTTAGAATAATGATCTTGGACTCACTCATTTCTCCCTTCAATGGACTGTAAAATTCAATCATCCTATGTTTGCTGCTACCTTACCCACACTATGAGATAATAATTAATCCCACGTTGTTGCACAATACCAGGTATAGTGTAGCCTGCTGTCTGGTTGGCTCAAGAACGTGCTGTCCTAAAGACAAAACTTGTGATCCAGGCTATCTTTTCCCGTCTGGCTTTTCCAGTCAATACCTCCACCAGAGGACGATCGCAAATATCAGCCTTCAGCCGATTCAATTCATTCCATGCAACATCAAAAAATGGCTAGAGGCATGGGATGCTGCAAAAAGCTGTGCGCCTTGCCAGCATTCTGGCTATAGTGCCAAGGACATGTGCTCCAGAATGTGCTGGTCCCCTGGCCAAGTCATTTGAGTACAATAACAATCTTAGATTCTACCCAGCAGTATGGAAACTTGCCCAAGTAGGTCCTCTACACAAAAAGCAGGAAAAATCTAACCTGACCAATTGAGCCTCCGTTCAATCATCAGCAACGTGATGGAAGAGGTCATCAACAAAACTATCAAGTTACGCAAGAGGTAAGTTGCTTACTGAGTTTGGGTTCCACCAGGATTGCTTGGCTCCTGACCGCATTACAGACTTGGTCCAAGCATGGACAAAAGAGCCGAATTGCTGTGGTGTGTGATGACAGCAACAGCTCTTAACAAGGCTGCATTCGACCAAGTGTGGCACCAAGGAGCCCTGGCAAAACCAGAGTCATGGAAATTGAAGGAAGGCTCTCCACTGGTTGGCGTTATAGTTAGGACAAAGGAAGATGGTTGTGGTTGTTGGAGGTCGGCCATATCAGCTACAGGGCATCTCTGCAAGAATTCCTCAGGATCATAGTCATGGCAAGACTACCGTCAGCTGCTTTATCAATAACCTTCCCTCCATCCATAAAGCTAGGAGCTGGCATGTTCACCAATGATTGCACAATGCTCAGCACCGTTGGTGACTCCTCAGATACTGAAGCAGTGAATATCTATGTGCAGCAATATCTGGACCACATCAAAGCTTGGGCTGATAAATGGCAGTAACATTTGTGCGAAATAAATGCCAAGCAATGACCATCTCCTACAAGAGATGATCTGTCCATTGTTCCTTGACATTAAATGGCGTTACCACTATTGAATCCCCCTCTATCAACATCCTGAAGTTACCATTGACCAGAAACTGGATTGTCCTAGCCATGTAAACACAGTGGCTATAAGGGCAGGTCAGATGTTAAGAAGACTGCGTCGAGTAACTCACCTCCTGATTCCTTAAAGCCAATCGACCAAGGCACATGTGAAGAGTTCAATGGAGTATTCCCACTGACATTCTAGAAACTTGACACTATCCAGGATAAAGCAGACTGCTCGATTGGCACCACAGCCACAAGTATCCATTCCCTCCCTCACTGAAGCTCAGTAGCAGCAGTGTGTCCTATTTTCGAGATGCACTGCAGAAATTCGCCAAGTGTCCTCAGACAGCACCTTCCAAACCCACGGCCGCTGCCATTTAGATGGATAAGTGTGGCAAGTTTGCCTCCTAACCGCTCACCACCTTGACTTGGAAATGTAGCATCTGTTCCTTCAATGCCACTGAGTCAAAATCCTGGAATTCCCTCCCTTACACTGTTAACACAGCATGTGGACAGCAGTGGATCATGAAGCCATTTTACCACTAGGTTCTCTAGGGAAACTAGGGATGGGCAATAAGTGCTGGTCCAGCCAGTGACCCCCACATCCCTTGAATGAATTTTTAAAAAAAGTAGATTAAATCTCCCATGATTACCTTTCTGATGAGGTAGCATTTTGATTTTATTTGTGCTTCACATGACTATGTGGTAAATGTTAGGTCAGGTCAATGTCCTGGAATTCCCTTCCTGACAGCACTATGTTTCAAGAACTGCAACAGTACAAGCATGCAGCAAACTATGGCCTTCTTCAGGTCTATTAGGAATGGCCTAGCCAGTGATGCCCACATTCTATGAACGAATAAAGTAAATTGGTACCCTTTAATATTTCTTAAATTCTTCTGTTTATAATAGGCTTCTATAATTTAAATCCAACCATACTCAGTGACCATTTATTTGATCAAGCAGCATGATATATTTTTAAATGCCACTAAAGGTCAGTGGTTGCATTGCACTGGCATTTGTACATCCTTTCACATTATTGTAGGCCAAAGAGTGTGGCCTGTTTCTTAGAACTCTCTAATAACAATAGCCAACAGGTAGCTTTTGGCATTAGCTACATGACAGCTTGCGTAGCCAACGTTTCCGGCAAATGGTTTTCAAACACACATCACTTTACAGTGTTTCTAGGTCAATGGTTTGGGCTGTATTTAATGTTAAGTAGGTGTCTAATGCTACAAAATGGCTTTAATATTTAGCAAAAAGATACACTGCAATGTAGGGCTTCAGTTCACATGTAAAACATTTTAAGGAATCAAAATTCGGGCATAATTTATTCCTGAGGCTGTTATAATCAAATTACAATTTGTCATTGGTTAGGCCACTTCTGGAATATTGCACTCAGCCCTGGTCTCCCTGCTATAGGAAGGATGTTGTGAAACTTGAAAGGGTGCAGAAAAGATTTACAAGGACGTTGCCAGGATCGGAGGGTTTGTGTGATAGGGAGAGGCTGATTAGGTTGGGGCAATTTTCCCAGGAGTTTCGGAGGCTGAGGGGTGACATTATAGAGGTTTGCAAAATCATGAAGAGTATGGATAAGGGTGAATAGACAAAGTCTTTTCCCCCCAGGGTAGGGGAATCCAAAACTAGATGGGAATAGGTTGAAGGTGAGAGGGGAAAGATTTAAAAGGGACCTGAGGGGCAACTTCTTCATGCAGAAGGTGTTGCACATATGGAACGAGCTGCCAGAGGAAGTGGTGGAGGCAGGTACAATTATAACATTGAAAAGGCATCTGGATGGGTACATGACTAGGAAGGGTTTTGAGGCTTATGGGCCGAATGGGACTAGATTTATTTAGCAGGATATCTGGTTGGCATGGGTGAGTTGGATCGAAGGGTCTGTTTCTGTGCTTACAACTCCGTGACTCAACCACTAAATGTTTCCTACCACTCACTGGGAAAAGCAGTGTGTGCTCCATTGGCTACAGCTTCAGGCCTAAGGACGTGTTGTGTCATGCACCATCTTACAAAGCCATGAGCACATGCAGGTATTGTCACTGGAGTTGGGCAGAATGGGCAGATCGCGGTAGCTACCGTACCCTGCTGATTTGATACCAACTGATATTTTCGACCTGGATGCTCCAGCAAGTGCTATCATTTAGCTGTCGCTGGAAGGACAGCCCATCAAGGCTATGTAAAACAGAGCACCATTCAGCGGTTAATTAATGTTTGGTTTTGTCTGACCCTTGGAGAGCTGAAACCCCTTTTTGTTCAAGGCTGTAACAATGGCGTTTCTCCAGTGTTATGGGTTTATCTTGTGTCTAAGGAGGATTGGAAAATTATAGTTAGCGCTTTCACACTTTTCACCATTACTTCCCTTGTTATTTCTGGACGCACTCCATCTGGACTCGGAAAACAAGCTTACTCTTGTGTCTTTTACCTTTCAGCTGTTCGAAAGACAAACCTACAGACAGTGGAAGAACACCAAGAAATGGTGATGCTAAAAGCAGGCCATCACTTGATTTCACGTTCGAGGAAATCAGAATGAACATAAGAAGTTTAAATGGGTCATTCGTCTCTTTGAACTTGATCCAGCATTGCAACAAGATCATGGCCAAACATCAGGGAATTTGTGGCCAATTTTTCATTATTATCTTTATTTATTCTAAGCATGTTGTGGAGGATGTTATGGAGTTGGTCTGGATGTGCTACTGGCCTGGGCACAAGTGAGTTACAGCAAGGCCACAGGACATGGATTATCAGTCTCCTATTAGGAAACAACTGGTTTATTCAGAAGCCTTGAGATCATCTTGAAATCTTTCAGCACCCACCATACATTATGCAGGTGACTGGCTCCTTCATGCTGCTTACCCTGTGTTCAGCTGTGACAAGTTCATGGAGAGTTAATGATAACAGCAGGCTTCCATCATGAATCTGTCTAACCTTGTTCATCGATTAATATCAAATCTGTCTCTTTGGCATACGTCCAGCAGACTTTAGATGTGGAACAACACTTTTATCAATATGAAATCCGTACAGATTTCCTGCAGAACTGTGTGTGCGTTTCTGCATGAATTTCTGCATTTATCTGTGTGTGAATGTTTGTGTGTCAGTATTGGCCTGTGTGTGTGTGTGCGCGCGCGCGTGCGCGTAGTACCTAAATGGCACCTGTAGCACTGAAACAGAGCCTATTGGTGCACTCTGCATCTCCTACCTCCCAGCCAATGACCAACCCATGCCACCAGGTTATCTGGAGTTACATTTTCATTTTTGATGGTCATTTGCGTGGATCTTATGGCATGAGCTCAGGCTGTTTGTATGGCCAACATCCACAGTTAACAACAATGATATGTTTAAACGGTACTGTTATTGTAGTAAGAATTTCCTCAGGCTTTTGACAGAAAGCAAAATCTGACCCTGAGCCACATGTTAGGTTAGCTGATCAAAAGTTTGGCAGAAGTAGCAGTTGGAAAGAAAGGAGAGTGGCAGAGAGTTGGAGAGGAAATTTCAGAGAACTGCGTTGAGGGAGATGGAGTGAATAAAATCAGCGATTTTCAAAAAGTTCAAGTTGGAGAAACAGCGGTGTTTATTTGGACAGGAACTCTCTGCCTTCCTGTTGTGCTGAGTGATGCTCTGCAATAACCACGCAGGAGTTGTCATACAAAGGAACAAAACTTAAAATTATTTGTGAAGAGCATTTACTGCACAGTAGCATCCAGCAAGATTCACATTTTCAGCAGGGCCCTGGATTTTGCTTCTGCAAATGTATTTAAATTAGGAGTGCCACACAGCAGGCATACAATCAGCTCGCTGAGCGAATTTCGAACATAACTGGTCAAGTATCACAGCATTTGCTTATTGCAAGAACATTTAAGGTGTGAAATTGCCTTCCTGCGTTCCTCAGAGACAGCTGTGAAGCACCAAGGAAATGCAGCTCATGGCAACTTCAAAATGATTCACATGGCTTTAGATGAAGCAACGGAAGCTGATTAATCATCATCTTTTCAGGCAGTTCCTCGGGACTGAAGAGATTTGCTTTCACTCTGGCTCAATAGGTTCTGAGTCCAATGCACCACTTGCAGCCTCTGCATCACACAGAGCAGTTGGTGCTCAGAGGCCCAGCTAGATGAGTTGTATGGAGGGCCCTACACATCACGAGTGCCCTTATGTTCTGCAGTGACTATGCTCCAAGTAGAGCAGTTGCCTGAGGAACCTGGTGGCTAGGCTAGCAAGTGACAATGTCCTGCCAATGAAGCAGGTTTTGAATGATTCATGCCTGGTTGCTGGGAAGGTTGCTTTAGGAAAAGGTGGTGCTGTGGGCTTCCCTTTTCTTGCCAACCGAATCTGGAAGACTTTTATGAAGAAACTGCCGGCACTTCACCAGTGCTTTGATGTGCCTGCTGTGTGTTGTCCAAGCCTCCAGTTAGGAGAACGAGAATCACCGCAGGCCAGTAGACCAATACCTTAGTCGTGGGATTTAGGTTAAGTTGCTCAAATGCTCTTATACTCAGTCAACCAAAAGCTGTGCCGGCAATGATGAATTTCATTTCTCAATGAAGGCAGACATAGACAGTGATAAAGGACAATGGTTCATGTCTTTCAGGATCTCTGTTATTGATCTGAATCACCCAGGAGGGGTGGTTGTGATGTTGGAGCTGATCGGAAGATAACCTTGGCTTACTGGCTGTTTTAATGAATTGCTCATTTTCCTCGTACACTTCAGAGAAGGATCTAACAATAAACTAAGGCATACAGTGCACACATCAATATAATCTGTGCAGCATTGAATCAGTGCTTGATTTGAATCCATTTAGAATTGATGTTCACTGAGATGTGAGCGTGGCCTTCAGCACAGCTTGAGCTTCAAACTCCACTTTCTTCTCCATTCTCTGGCATTAAACCTGCCATGTCTAATTGCAAGAGGCCTCACAAAAATTGACCACCTCACTTAGGATTGGAGGTGGAGCCTTCCCATAGTGCTCAAGTGCAAAGGAATGGACAGAGACACCTCAGCAATATGTGTCCCATATACTCAGAATGTTACCAAACCTTGTCCAAGTTGCATAGGCTTTTACTGACTCCCAAAACCACATCCTACTCAAAGTGTAAAAGTGTAACTTGAAATTACGTGGAGCCTTGTTGCAAAAACGTGTAGATCAAAGGGAGGAAGCCATCTGTTCACTCTCTTTGTGAGAGTGAAGTACAGCGTGTGTTTACCATCATGAACAGTGAAGCACCAGATTAGTTCAAGGATTGTTCAGTCCTGACTGTGGACAAATCAAGCTTGGTGAAAAAGCACCCCCAATTCATATTTTTCAAAACTGTCACTCACTCCTGCTACACAATCTTCACACTTACGCCTTGACTACTTGTCTAGCTCCAGTCTGTTACAAAATATGTCACTCTGGACATCTTCATAATCGGAGTAGCTAATGGCAGAACCTTTAGGGAGTAAACTATTTGGACAAGCTTAGAATCAAGGCAACGGGAAGCACCACAGGTATGACTTTTGAAGACCTCACTGAAGTGCACATCAAATGTAATCGAAGACACTGATTATGGATAGCAGGACTCTATATTTACTAGATTTTTGTAAATTCAGGGGTGCCATAATGTATCTTGCATTTACACATCGTTTCCACCAGATTCAGAAGATTTGAGGCATTTACCATTTCCATTCCATAGCAAACTGTCACATGAGCTGAAACGACTGCACAGTTTGATGCTATAGTCAGGCACATTGACTCATCACCAAGCATATCTAATCTGGTCAATGCACAAGTACAGAACATAGTCTATGATCAGCTTTAAGGTGGTCAACAAAGCTGTCATTCCAGAGAAGCACCCACTCCCCACAATCCAAGAACTTTCAGTATCATTTCTTGACTTGGTAGTCTTCACAAAGTTCAACATGTGACAAAGTTACATTCAGATACTACTGTTGAATGGCATAGCAAACACATTGGGCTGAGTGGCCAACTCTTTCCTTGTTTCCATGCCCATGTCTGTTGGACCAGGGCTGTCGGTCCTCCTTTGCTGCCTGCTGGAACCCAGACCCCGCCTTACTTGAAGGCAAACATTTTTGTTCCTGGCCAACACCAAATTGGAATTTAAACTAATGGTGTGACTCATCAGGGTGGCCGTGGCCTAATGGTATTATCGCTGGGCTGTTAATCCAGAGACCCAGGTAATGTCCTGGGGACCTGGGTTCAAATCCTACCAGACCAGTTTGGTGGAATTTGACTTCCAAGGTAAAAAATATGGAATTAAGAATCTAATGATGACTGTTAAACCATTGTTGGGGAAAATCCATCTGGTTCACTAATGTCCTTTAGGGAGGGAAACTGATATCTGTAGCTGGTCAGGACTATTTGACTCTTAACTCTCCTCAGGGCAATTAGGGTTGAGTAGCATGATTGATAATTTTAAAAAAAACTCCCTGCTGGAACAAAGAGCCCAGTTAATTTCCTCTATCTTTGATGCATCAAAGCAGCTAAAGCTGAATCCAACACATTAGCTGAGTTGAAATTCCACAAGCTGAAAATCTTCGCTGCAGATGTAAATGCTGTGAATCCATAAGACATAAGACATAGGAGTGGAAGTGAGGCCATTTGGCCCATCGGGTCCATTCCGCCATTTAATCATGGCTGATGGGCATTTCAACTCCATTTCCCTGCACTCTCCCCATAGCCCTTAACTCCTTGTGAGATCAAGAATTTATCAAACACTGCCTTGAAGACATTTAACATCCTGGCCTCCACTGCACTCCGTGGCAATGAATTCCACAGGCCCACCACTCTCTGGCTGAAGAAATGTCTCCTCATGTCCGTTTTAAATTTACCCCCCATAATTCTAAGCATGTGCCCACGGGTCCTGGTCTCCCTGCCTAACGGAAACAACTTCCCAGCGTCCACCCTTTCTAAGCCATGCATTACTTTGTAAGCTTCTATTAGATCTCCCCTCAGCCTGCTAAACTCTAATGAATACAATCCCAGGATCCCCACACTGATGTTCACTAGCTCTCACGCGCATGTAAATTTTATGTTTCAGAATCACCTGCCAGAACTTACACACCATCGATGGCAGGCTGACATGTCTATAATTCCCAGGCATTCCCTATAACCTTTCTTAAATAAAGGCACAACATTAATGTCTGGCACGTCACACGTGGTTATAGATGATGCAGCAATGTTCCTGCACGAGGCCCCCAAAATGTCTTCCCTAACTTCCCACAATGCCCTGGGACACACTTGGTCAGGTAATGGGGATTTATCCACCTTCATGTTTTCTAGCACCTCCAGTACTTCCTCTTCTGTGATGTGAACTGTTTTCAAAACATTAAGATTTATTTCCCCAAGTTCTCTAGTTTCCATTTTTTTCTCCACATTAAGAACTGATGTAAAATATTCATCTAGTATTGCACTCATCTCCTTAGGTTCAATACTTAGTTGATCTCATTGATCTTTAAGGGGCCCTGTTCTCCTCCTAGATGCTCGTTTGCAGCCATTTTTATAGAAAATCCAGATTATCTATTAAACTAGATAAATGCTAACCTGGGGTAGTTCTTGTAAAATGTGGTCCATCGTCCTCTGAAACTGGCACAGGCTGATGATACCCCAAATGGCAATCTTGTACATCGTCACAAATCCCAATGGGTATTAAGTGTAGCATACTTCGGGGAATCCTCATCTAACCGCAATTGCAAGTACACATGGCTCATGTCCAGATTCATGATGGAAGGCCACCCCACCAGCTTTGTGTTTGAATCTCTTATGCGAGGGATTGGATATTTATCCAGCTGCAAAAAGCTGTTTACTGCTTGGTTAAAAACCTCACTGAGCCAAAAGCAACCTGTCAGGCTTCACAATCAGTGCTGCCCATTCTACAAACTGGGCTGATTTGATGATTTCTTTGCTTTCCAGGCCTCAGGTTTCACCCCATCAAGCTTGGGCCTGAACGTTTTACTATATTCAGTGGTAACTGAACCAGCTGCTTCTCATAAAAGACCAGAACCGATGTTGTACCCTTAATCTGTAAAGGCTCCCTGGTGTAGGTTCTCAGTCTAGCCAAGGTCGTGCACAAAGTTAAGGACTGGACTTTTGTTAAAGATGGTTCTACAGTCACTGAAACAGCCGCTCTGTTATCGACCTCCATTAGAACCAGGTGATCATTTAACCAGATGTTTATTTACCAGGCTACAAGGTCTCTTACTTCATTTAGTAAAAGGGGGATCATTTTGTTGTCTAGGATCCACAAACCAGCAGCAAATACAATGGCTTTCAGATCCTCAAATTTTAGTCGTGTGGTGGAGGCTTGGTTTTGTTGTGCAGTTTTACAGTGGGCTGACCTAAACTCCCTCTGTTCAGGATATGTCCGGAGCGAGGACATGCAATTGCTTTCAATCAAGTGGTGTTCCCCAAGTTTAGACATCCTGGCGTGAGTGTTCACTCCCATCAGAATACCCTGCTACTCATAAGCTCCACTTGCCTCGTTTTTAATGACAAAGCTAGCTGGAGTGCCTGTTTGAAGTCCAGTTGGGCTTCAGCTAGTAAACGCTAAGGCATGGTTATGTGCCAAAGGGTCTCTCAGTATCTCATTAAGGGCTAAACCAAAGTCACATGCCCCTGCCAGTCATCTTAACCTAGTCAAAAATTCCAATACAGATTCCCCTGGTTCACAGATTGCTGAGTAAATCTGACAGCAGCTCAGAATTAGGGGAGGCTTGGGGTCATAATATTCCTGAACTAAAACTGTCAAATCTTGTAAGGCTTTTGCATTTGGGGAAAGTTAGACTCCTCATAACTAAAAAGCTGTGGGTCCACAAGCTGTCAGGAGAATCACTTGTTGCTTTTCATCTGCCCCAATGTCATTTGCCCGGAAGAAGAAACACATTCTCTCCACACACTGGGCCTAGTCTTCAGCAGGATCGAACGGGTCAAGCTTTCCAAATAACAGTATGATGCCAGAAATGCTTACCCCAGCTCAAAGACAAATTGTTGCAAGAGAAATTCTTTAGGAGCATGATTTTGTTTTCGCCTCTTGTAGCTACTGAAATAACTCCGCAGAGGCCAGTGTTCTATCATCAAGTCACCCTCTATTTACATATGGCGAGTCCTGAACACTGATCCAACTTTCTCAGAGCAAGTAGGAAGCTTGACACTCCTATTTATATCTGTCAGCCAGGGCTCCCTGATTGGGCCAGATTGACAGCCAACTATGTAGTCCACCTGGCTGATCTCTTTACAACACTGCAGAGGGGATTTAAAACTTTTGTCTTCCCTACAACACTTGATAGGCCTCTGTACTACTGGGCCATTTAACTTAGCAGTACATCACCACTTTTCCCAAAAAATGTAGTGTGATATTTTTGATTTGAATGGAATGATTACATTTTTAAAATTATTTCCGTCAATGATTTGTCTTTAAAATTGTACTATTTAACTTGTGGAAATAAATTACTGCTCCTGTGGAGTTTTTTTATGTAAGTGGAACCTGTAACCACTGACTGGCGGCTGCCAGAATTAGCAAAATGGTTGCAGCCCGGCTTATATTTAGGCAAAGGAAATGAACAGTATTCTTAGATGAGCTTCCTGTTTCTCAGCATTAACACCAAAAGGAAAGTGTCAGTGTAGGGTGCCCTTTCAGTCCAGCCAGAGAGCTCAGTTCTCAGCCAGATGAGAAAGGAACTGTTGATCTTGTCTGGGTGGCGTTGTGAAGCTGGCTCATCTCACACAGAAACCCAAGATAATAAAATGTGAGGCTGGACGAACACAGCAGGCCAAGCAGCATCTCAGGAGCACAAAAGCTGATGTTTCGGGCCTAGACCCTTCATCAGAGAGGGGGATGGGGAGAGGGAACTGGAATAAATAGGGAGAGAGGGGGAGGCGGACCGAAGATGGAGAGTAAAGAAGATAGGTGGAGAGAGTATAGGTGGGGAGGTAGGGAGGGGATAGGTCAGTCCAGGGAAGACGGACAGGTCAAGGAGGTGGGATGAGGTTAGTAGGTAGATGGGGGTGCGGCTTGGGGTGGGAGGAAGGGATGGGTGAGAGGAAGAACCGGTTAGGGAGGCAGAGACAGGTTGGACTGGTTTTGGGATGCAGTGGGTTGGGGGGAAGAGCTGGGCTGGTTGTGTGGTGCAGTAGGGGGAGGGGACGAACTGGGCTGGTTTAGGGATGCGGTGGGGGAAGGGGAGATTTTGAAACTGGTGAAGTCCACATTGATACCATTGGGCTGCAGGGTTCCCAGGCGGAATATGAGTTGCTGTTCCTGCAACCTTCGGGTGGCATCATTGTGGCATTGCAGGAGGCCCATGATGGACATGTCATCTAGAGAATGGGAGGGGGAGTGGAAATGGTTTGCGACTGGGAGGTGCAGTTGTTTGTTGCGAACTGAGCGGAGGTGTTCTGCAAAGCAGTCCCCAAGCCTCCGCTTGGTTTCCCCAATGTAGAGGAAGCCGCACCGGGTACAGTGGATGCAGTATACCACATTGGCAGATGTGCAGGTGAACCTCTGCTTAATGTGGAATGTCATCTTGGGGCCTGGGATAGGGGTGAGGGAGGAGGTGTGGGGACAAGTGTAGCATTTCCTGCGGTCTCTAGATGACATGTCCATCATGGGCCTCCTGCACTGCCACAATGATGCCACCCGAAGGTTGCAGGAACAGCAACTCATATTCCGCCTGGGAACCCTACAGCCATATGGTATCAATGTGGACTTCACCAGTTTCAAAATCTCCCCTTCCCCTACTGCATCCCTAAACCAGCCCAGTTCATCCCCTCCCCCCACTGCACCACACAACCAGCCCAGCTCTTCCCCCCCACCCACTGCATCCCAAAACCAGTCCAACCTGTCTCTGCCTCCCTAACCGGTTCTTCCTCTCACCCATCCCTTCCTCCCACCCCAAGCCGCACCCCCAGCTACCTACTAACCTCATCCCACCTCCTTGACCTGTCCGTCTTCCCTGGACTGACCTATCCCCTCCCTACCTCCCCACCTATCCTCTCTCCACCTATCTTCTTTACTCTCCATCTTCGGTCCGCCTCCCCCTCTCTCCCTATTTATTCCAGTTCCCTCTCCCCATTCCCCTCTCTGATGAAGGGTCTAGGCCCGAAACGTCAGCTTTTGTGCTCCTGAGATGCTGCTGGGCCTGCTGTGTTCATCCAGCCTCACATTTTATTATCTTGGAATTCTCCAGCATCTGCAGTTCCCATTATCTCTCACACAGAAACCCTGTTGCCTGATCGCAGAGCCAGCTCCACTCATGATACGCGAAGGAATCGATTCCCCCCAAGCCCCAGGACTGTTACTGCTGGAGGAGCACCGATCAGAGCGCACAGCAAGAAGAGAGGGAAGAGCTTGCATTTCTGTAGCGCCTCTGCACATCCCAGAGCGCTTTGCAGACCATGGAATTGAGCCAGTCCTATAATGTCGGAAACACAGCAGCTAAAGTGTGCACTGCGAGATCTCTAAAACACGTACTTTTAACCATGTGAGAAATGTGATAACAACCATGGTTATGTTGTAAAAAAAACCTAAATTGCTGGAAAAACTCAGCCCGTCTGGCAGCATGTTCAGCCTTTAGTAACGTTGGTTCAGAGATTGGCATTGGTCAGGACTTCCCTGCACCCTTCCAATATATTGTCTGTGGGCTATTTTACAACCGGCACAGATAGTTAGATTCCACACTCCAAAGAAACAACCTGCGCCAGCACTGACCTCTCTCAGCACAGCAAAGAGGTGTTAATCGGACAGAATATTACGCTCCTTGATAGCTGGGATAAATGTTTGCAAGAGGAGCAGGTGAGAAAATCCAAGATTTAAAGAGAGCAAATACCACTGGCCCAGCAAAATGGCTTTGTTCTACCATTTGCCTCTTTGTTGTGAAATGTAATTTTGCACATTAGTGATTTCTTTTGGTTTGCAAAAGTAGAATATAAGTTTATTAATCTTGCGGCACTGTGTACAGTGCTGATCAAACCACAGTGATAGAGAGTAAGTGGTTCCGTAACCATGGAGATGAAGCAAGCTCCATGATATCAACTCTGGGTCACAGTGCACTGCTTTGTGATGGTCTCACAAAAGAGTGATTGTCCTAGTGAGCTTTGATCTAAAGTTTTGAAGGGACATCTTTGTATTAGCAGTAATCCGGACTCATTATATATGCTGTGATAATGGGAACTGCAGATGCTGGAGAATCCAAGATAACAAAGGGTCTAGGCCCGAAACGTCAGCTTTTGTGCTCCTGAGATGCTGCTTGGCCTGCTGTGTTCATCTAGCTCCACACTTTGTCATCTATCATTATATATGCTGTTTACTTAGATATGTGACACATATCAGCATTGCTGACAGTCAGCAACAAATCATTGCCTTCTGTTCTCCAGAATATTAGCTGCATTACTTTAAGCTGGCCTGAAATTATGCTACACTGGTACAAAAGTGACTCCTGCTGAATGGCTGGAGTCTGTATCAACTATGTTTCAGTCTGTACCTGGTCCTTATTGAGCTACCCCAACTTTCTCAATCCCTGCACTCGTGGTTCAAATTGCTCCTACCCGTCACTAATATGCTGACTTCTCCTGTTGCTGTGCCCTGCCCTACCTGCCAACTCAATTGTTGCTGATCTCCATCTTATAGGGCAGCTGTCATTTTTACTAGGCCTGCTTCTGGAATAGGTGTTCCGGGGGATGACTTGGTGAGTTACACATTTAGTCAGCCTGGGTCTGTAGTGATTGAAATGATGTCGGGCAGGTGGACCTCATAGAATATGAGAGCTGGCGTCGACACAACCGGATCAGTGTCGAGGATTTTCCACCTGTAAATGAAGAGTGAATTGGTGACAGGTTACTGGCCTCTCTTGAGTTATTTCAGAGAAACAAAGCACGCTCCTGAGTTGGGGTAAACATTTCTGGCATCATGCCATTATTTAGGAAGCATGACTCATTTGATCTGGCTGTCAAAGACTGGGCCCAGTATGTGGAAAGAATGTGTCTTTTTTTTCCTGGCAAATGATAGTGGAGCAGATGAAAATCAAAGAGGAATTCTTCTGACTGCTTGTGGAGCTGCAGCTTTTTCGATTATTAGGAGCCTAACATTTCCTGAAGCACCAGATACAAAAGCCTTTCCAGAGTTGACAAGATTAGTTAAGGAACATTATGATCCCAAGCCTCCTCTAATTCTGAGATGCTATTGGTTTTGCTCAGCAAAGTAAGAATCAGGGGAATCTGTATTGGAAGTTTTGGCTAGGTTAAGATGACTGGTAGAGACATGTGACCTAGGTTTGACCCTAAATGAGATGCTCATGGACCGTTTGGTATATGGAATTTATGATGTACCTATGCAGAAGCGCCTACTAGTTGAAGCACCACAGATGGCTTTGTCATTGGAAAATGTGGCAAATGGAGCTGGTGAGGGACAGGGTATGTTGATGGGATTGGACACCCCTGCCAGTCTGACTAAGCTTGGGTAAAACCACTTGAGTAAAGGTAAGTGCACACCTTCACTCAGGACATATCCTGAACTGAGTGACTCTAGGTCAGCCCACAGCAAAACCCCTGAACAAAGCCAAACCTCAGCCAAACTGTTAAAATTTTCTTTGGGACCCAGGCAAGCCATTGTAGTTGTTGCCAGTATGTGGAATTGAGACAGCAAAAGACTCCCACTAGACCTAAATGGAATAAGAGAAGTCATAGGCCAGTACTCAGGAGAGAGCACAGCCCGGAAAGCCCACCCACATCTGGTTTGGACCAGTCACATTGCTTAGCAATGTGCAAGTCAGAACCAATCAAAGTAGGCATCTGGTGAAATGGTTACCAGTTTCTCATGGAGGTTGATAACAATGTAGCTGTATCAATGATTGCAGGATTGGTCTTGAACAAAATTCTAACCGGAAGAACTGCGGATGCTGTAAGTCAGAAACAAAAACAGAATTTGCTCGAAGAGCTCAGCAGGTCTGGCCGCATCTGTGAAGAGAAATCAGATCCACTGACTGTTCCTCACCACAAATGCTGCCAGATCTGCCGAGCCTTTCCAGCAACTTCTGTGTTGGTTTAACTAAATTTGCTCTGGGCTCGAAAACTTAAGATTGCATTAGACCTCAGCCAGACTGAGAACCTATACCAGGGATCCTTCACAGTTTAAAGGTACAATGTCAGTTCCAGCTTCGTATGAGAAACAGCTGATTCAGTTAACGCTCAAGAACAAACAACGAAGAAAATTACAGCAAAGGAACAGGCCCTTCGGCCCTGAAGCCTGCACTGATCCTGATCTTCTATCTATATCTGTTACCTATTTTCCAAGGATCTGTATCATCTGCTCCTTGCCCATTCATGTATCTGTCTAGATACATCTTAAATGGTGCTATCGTGCCCACCTCTACCACCTCCGCTGGCAACCCATTCCAGGCACTCACCACCCTCTGCATAAAGAACTTCCCACACATATCTCCCTTAAACTTTCCTCCTCTCACCTTGAAATCATGACCCCTAGTAATTGAGTCCCCCACTCTGGCAAAAATAGCTTCTTGCTATCCACCCTGTCTATACCCCTCATGATTTTGTAGACCTCAATCAAGTCCCCCGTCAATCTCCATCTTTGTAATGTAAATAATCCTAATCTACTCAATCTTTCTTCATAGTTAGCACCCTCCATACCAGGCAACATCCTGGTGAACCTCCTCTGCACCCTCTACAAAGCATCCACATCCTTTTGGTGATGTGGCAACCAGAACTGTACACAGTACTCCAAATGTGGCTGAACCAAAGTCCTGTACAACTGTAACATGACCTGCCAACTCTTGTACTCAATACCCCGTACGATGAATGAAAGCATGCTGTATGCCTTCTTGACCACTCCATTGACCTGCGTGGCCACCTTCAGGGAACAATGGACCTGAACACCCAGATCTCTCTGTATATCAATTTTCCCCAGGGCTTTTCCATTTACTGTATAGTTTGCTCTTGAATTGGATCTTCCAAAATGCATCACCTTGCATTTGCCTGGATTGAACTCCATCTGCCATTTCTCCACCCAACTCTCCAATCTATCTATATTCTGCTGCATTCTCTGACAGTCCCCTTCACTATCTGGCACTCCACCAATCTTAGTGTCATCTGCAAACTTGCTAATCAGACCATCTATACCTTCCTCCAGGTCATTTATGTATATCACAAACAACAGTGGTCCCAACACGGATCCCTGTGGCACACCACTGGTCACAGTTCTCCATTTTGAGAAACTGCCTTCCATTACAACTTTGTCTCCTGTTTCCCAGCCAGTTCTCTATCCATCTAGTTAGTACACCCTGGGCCTCACGCGACTTCACTTTCTCCATCAGTCTACCACGGGGAACCTTATCAACACCTTACTGAAGTCCAAATATATGACATCTACAGCCCTTCCCTCAATTATCAACTTCATCACTTCCTCAAAGAATTCTTTCAAATTGGTAAGACATGACCTTCCCTGCACAAAACCATGCTGCCTATCACAAATAAGCCTGTTTCCTTCCAAATGAAGGGTCTAGGCCCAAAATGATAGCTTTTGTGCTCCTAAGATGCTGCTTGGCCTGCTGTGTTCATCCAGCTCCACACTTTCTTATCTCAGATTCTCCAGCATCTGCAGTTCCCATTATCAGAGATCCTATCCCTCAGTATCTTCTCCAGCAGTGCCCACACCACTGACTTCAGGCTCACCGGTCTATAGTTACCCGGATTATCCTTGCCACCCTTCTTAAACAAAGGGACAACATTAGCAATTCTCCAGTCCTCCTGGGACCTTACCTGTGCTCTAGGATGCTGCAAAGATATCTGTTAAGGTCCCAGCTATTTCCTCTCTCGCGTCCCTCAGTAACCTGAGATAGATTCCATCCGGACCTGGGTATTGTCCACCCTAAATGTGGTTGAACCAAATAGAATACCCAACACTTCCCTCATCCTTATGCTGACTTGACCTTGAGTAATCAAACATCTATCCCTAACCTCAACATCTGTCAAGTCCCTCTCCTCAGTGAATACCGATGCAAAGTACTCTTTAAGAATCGCACTCATTCTCTCTGACTCCTCGCATAACTAGCATAATCTCGCTCATTGTAGTATAAGGCTTGGGCCCACGCTAGATGTGGTGAAAGTGGCCGACAAATGATGTGGAGGTGCCAGTGTTGGACTCAGTGGACAAAGTCAGAAATCACATGACACCAGGTCATAGTCTGACAGGTTTGCTTCAAATCACACAAGCTTTCTGAGCACAGCCCCTTTTGTCAGCTGCAGTGAGAGCGCGTGGCACACCGACCCACAGTTTATTGGCAGAGAGATCAAGGGCAAAGAGATCAAAAGATCCTACGACTGCTGCAAGTGGAGTGTCAGATGATAAGTCCCTACTTGTGACCTAGAGTGTCAGACAGTGTGAGCAATGTGTCAACTGCAGAATAACATCTGCAGGGGTGACCTATAATCCGATTAAATGAGGCAGAGAGATAGCCACAAAAATTAAAAATAAGGTGGTGCTGGAGACAAACTAAATGGCTGAGTAACATGACTGGTGTAAGAGTTGCACACTGAGGGACTAACCAAAGTAATAAGTAATCCAAAACTGTACAAACTAATTAAGGTAGAGAAATCATAACAATTTATCAATGTGTTGTTGTCAAAACATCTGTTCCAGGCACCCTGAGTGACGTATTTGGGCTACAGAGTCAACAAAGTGAGGACGATCAAATTTGCCCTGGTTCCTGTGACTGCATTGGAGCTGAGGTCTTTGTTTGGGTTGGTGAATTATCATAGGAAGTCCTAATGTAACCTGGCCTCCATTCTGCTACTCTTTACACTTTGGGTGATCCTTGGAAATAATCACATTATCAAGATGTTGCCTTTGCAGAAGTGAAGAAGCAGCTATCGTTGTCTAAGAGTTGAGACACCATGAACCCAAGTGAGATCTGATGCTGACATGCGGTGCCTCCCCATAGGGTATCAAGGTACGTGTCAGCTCACAGCTGGCCTAGCGGAGAGGAACGCCCAGCAGCGTGTGCTTCCCAGACTTTGCCTGATGTAGAGCGCAGTTACGTCAATACAGAGAAGGAAGGTTTGATGGTCATCTTTGGTGTGGGGAAGTTCCACCAATACCTTTATGGATGTAAGTTTGTAATAATAATGACCATAGCCCCTGCTAGGGCTACTCACAGAGGATAAGGCTGTATCACCCATAGCTTCAGCAGTGGGCTCTCATTCTAAATGTATATAATTCTAAGTTGCAGCACCATCCCAGAGGCCATGAAGGAAATGGGGAATCTTTGAGGAGCTTCCTGCTGGCAGGCACACCACAGGTGGTGCCTCCCCGGAAGAGTTCATTCTGGTTTTAAATCTGAGCCCTAGCTGACAGATACAAAGAGGAGAGTCAGTCATCCAGCTCACTCTGCAAACTGCTCGATGTGGGCTGGATCAGTGTCAAGGATTCCCCACTTGCAAATAAAGCTTGACTTGATAACATGACACCAACCTCTGCGGAGTTACTTCAGGGTTGACTCCATTGGAGAAGCGAAAAGCGGGCCCTGTTTTACACCCAAATTTTTCATTGGAGTGATTCACATCACAGTATCTGCTCTGGGATAGTAGGAGCTGCAGATTGCTGGAGAATCTGAGATAACAAGGTGTAGAGCTGGATGAACACAGCAGGCTAAGCAGCGTCAGAGGAGCTGGAAAGCTGACGTTTCGGGCCCAGACCTTTCTTCAGAAAACCTTCAGAAGAAGGTCTAGGCCCAAAACGTCAGCCTTCCTGCTCCTCTGATGCTGCTTGGCCTGCTGTGTTCGTCCAGCTCTATATCTTGTTACCACAGTATCTGCTCTAGTGGAATTCTGTGGGCATCCAGCCCCTTATAGATTGGAAAATAAATGTAATGTGGCCTTTTAATTGCAGCCAACCACAAACCTATCAAGAATTATTGAATAAGGATGTTCTTGAGTAAAAAAAGCCTAAAGAGATTTTTTTCCAGTAAACCCTCACAGCAATGGGGAGAACTGCAAGATAACAGTCTTCTGAAAGTGCCTTCTAGCCTATCTTACTTAATCTTAAATTCCTTACTCATTTATAGTGGTTACAAATCTGATCATAAAGATATTGTCATAATGTGGCAGCACAATTTCTATTTTAGTTATATCAAACTGGGGGTGTTGAAACGCTGAGTGCTGGTGCACATGTAGATTTGTGAAGTGCTGGTGGGACGTTACTACAAAGTGCATTGCCTGTGTCTTCCCCCGTTGCTGCAATCGCTCCACACCCCCAGCAACAAGAAAAAATCCTGTGGGTGGTGAATCTGAACCAGAAAGAGAGCAACATTTGACATGACAAACTTTAAGCACGTTGCCGCTGTCTCCCTCAATTCAAGGATGTCATTCATCCAAGTGTTCCCAGTTCCACTGCCTTGGGATCTTCAAGTGACTGACCGAGATCCCAAAGGAGTTTGGAGGCCAGGGCAAGGTCTGAAAATACAGGCAGCTACCTTGTCGTACACCATAGGCACATCCAGAAGACAGTAGTGGTCCCCTCATGTGCTGCGGCATACTGAGGCTCTGGTGTAAATCAATAAGAGCTTCAAAACTAGCCCTGACACCAGGGTTTTGAGCCTTCACTATAGCCTGGGGCTTCATGCAAAGGAGAAGAGGAGATTTTGAGAAGTTATGATTGCCTTTTTAGGATATTTTCTCATATTGTTTGGCACTAATGGCCAACTTGAATCAGTTGATAAATGTGAAAATGTGGATATTTAGGTGATTCAGGATACGTTTCACAGAAGCTGGAAGAGGCCACTGGAATGTACAACAAATATATTAGCAGTGCAAGCCTTGGGCTGGTGTGGGTTCCTGCAAACGGAGCATGTTTCTGTGAAAAAGGGTAGGCGAGCTAGCAGTGACTGGTGATGTCAGTTACCACAGAACTTCAGAGAGTTTTTTTTCAATTAATTGGCCTCCGTAATGTTTTATTTTGGCTTTGTCTCTCGTACACCAGTAGTTGTACCTGTGCTTGGGGGAGGGGGGGCGCGCGTGGAATGGGATGGTTTGGGAGATGCTGTGGTTGTTGGTGTGTTGTATTTACTGTACGCTGTGGATGAGACAGACTAGTCCAGGGTTGCTGCGGGTTCTGATTCTTTGTACAGGATGCTTGCCCGAGATGGGGTGTGGATGTCAGAACTTTCGGTGATGGGCAGGATATGGGGTTTGAAGCTCAGCTCAGCGGTCAACCAGAGCGCAGGGGCTAAGTCTTGCCGAGGCTCAGCTGAGAGAGCAGTCAGCGATGGGAGGTGACGAGAATGGTGATTTGTGTTGCAAGTTAGTACGGTGGGCTCACGGTGAGTATCTGTCTTGCTTTCTGAGGTGATTTTAAATCAGATAGGTAACCGACCCATTGTAATGTTGTAGTGACAGTTAGATACATGTCATGTCCAAACGTGACCATGCAGAGTAGATCCGATGTTGACACTGACTGAATCACGTGAGGTGTCGCAGCCAAAGCGATGAAGATTCTGGTCCATGCCAGACACATTCCTCCAGCACCTCCCTCGTTCCAAAGCATGAGGCTCTGCAAATTCTAACCCCCAGGCTTCATGAGCATTTTCCAACCATAATAAGTTGCCTGAGGCCACAGAGTATGAGTTCATCATGTGAGGATGAAAGTCGGGGTTAATGGTGGATAATGGGGATGAAGGAGAGTGAAGGGTAACAGGTCTCCTTGGGACACATTGAAAAATAGTGAATGGGGACTTCTATCAGGTAAACGTTCAATCTGAGAGGGGAATAAGCCCAGGGTCAGAAGGTCAGGAGAATTTACAAGGAACATCGAAAGATTTTAAATCAAATGGCACTTACTTAGGCCGGGAGCCTGGAAGTGATGCATCTATTACTTTGGCCTACTGTTAAAGTGACATGTAGACCAAAAGATCAGATTAACAATAATAACTTATGTTTATATCAAGTATATAACGCAATGTACAAATACACATCACAGGATCAAAATAAAGCAAATTTAATCAGCAAGTCACATACAGGGGAGGTTTTAGGGCAGATTGTTTGAAAGAAATAGTGACAGTGCATCATTCTCAGTCGCACGATAGGGCCTCAATCTAATATCATGCTGAAAGAGCGTTGTTCAGTATTGCATCGGAATGTCAGCTGAGCAAGAGTGTAGAAGCCACCTAGTCAGCAAGCTAGTCAGAAGGAAATGATACCAACTAACCACTATCTAAAGGACAAAGGACAAAAGGAATCAAATAGCCTGCAAAAGGCAAAAATATCTAAATCCACTGCTCAACTAGCATCGTTCCACAATCTACTTTTTGTTACTCACCCAGTGGGACGGATTTGGATACCTTTTAACTTTTATCCTTTTTGTAGTTACTTGTTATTTCTAATCTGTGTATATGTATGTTGTGTTAATATTTCTCTTCAAGATCAACTGCTAATAAAGCCACGCCGTTGATAACTTGTTTAAGCTGGATCCTTTTAAAGCATAATTCATTCGATCTGGGAGAAAGGTATCCATGAGGGAGAAACCGTTTATATATTAACCTGTTTAAAGAAAAAATGACAGGGCCGGTGAATAAAAAAGAGGAGCTGATTCATCCCTTCTTTCAAGGACGTAAAGAATTTGGTGTATCCCACTGGAACTGTATTAACTGAGGGAATTTATCCAAGATCTGGTGATACCATTTTATACTCTGGCTTTTTTTTGCCAACTATGTCTCCTGGTTGCATCTCACTTCCAAACATAACAAGTTCTCTTCACTTGCTCAATCAAAAACTTCCAAATTTTCCTCTGAGTAGAATAGTCCCAGTTCTTCCGAATTCTCCGCTCCACTGAGCTCCCTCAACCATGAATATCATCCTGATAGGCCTGCTCTGTATTGTAGTCACGGCCTCCTTAAGTGGTGCCTAGAATTGTACTCAATACTCTAGCTGAGGCCTACAACCAGCAGTTTAGGCCAACTTTATTTTTTATTCAGTTCACAATTTGTGAAGCCACATATCACACATCCTTCCTAACTGCCTTAACAAGCTGCCCGATCACCTTCAAGAAAGTATGAATAAATACCCCAAGTTCCAATCCTTTTAGACCAACACTAGAAATAAAACTATTCAGACTATGTGTCTGTCTGTGCTTCTTCTCCAAAAATGCATCACTTCAGACGTAGACAATAAAATGTGAGGCTGGATGAACACAGCAGGCCAAGCAGTATCTCAGGAGCACAAAAGCTGACGTTTCGGGCCTAGACCCTTCATCAGAGAGGGGGATGGGGAGAGGGAACTGGAATAAATAGGGAGAGAGGGGGAGGCGGACCGAAGATGGAGAGAAAAGAAGATAGGTAGAGAGGAGAGTACAGGTGAGGAGGTGGGGAGGGGATAGGTCAGTCCAGGGAAGATGGACAGGTCAAGGAGGTGGGATGAGGTTAGTGGGTAGGAGATGGAGGTGCGGCTTGGGGTGGGAGGAAGGGATGGGTGAGAGGAAGAACCGGTTAGGGAGGCAGAGACAGGTTGGACTGGTTTTGGGATGCAGTGGGTGGGGGGGAAGAGCTGGGCTGGTTGTGTGGTGCAGTGGAGGGAGGGGACGAACTGGGCTGGTTTTGGGATGCGGTGGGGGAAGGGGAGATTTTGAAACTGGTGAAGTCCACATTGATACCATTGGGCTGCAGGGTTCCCAAGCGGAATATGAACCAAAACCAGCCCAGTTCATCCATCCCAAAACCAGCCCAGTTCGTCCATCCCAAAACCAGCCCAGTTCGTCCCCTCCCCCCAATGCATCACACAACCAGCCCAGCTCTTCCCCTCCACCCACTGCATCTCAAAACCAGCCCAGCCTGTCTCTGCCTCCCTAACCTGTTCTTCCTCTCACCCATCCCTTCCTCCCACCCCAAGCCGCACCTCCATCTCTTACCTACTAACCTCATCCCACCTCCTTGACCTGTCCGTCTTCCCTGGACTGACCTATCCCCTCCCCACCTATACTCTCGTCTCCACCTATCTTCTTTTCTCTCCATCTTCGGTCCACCTCCCCCTCTCTCCCTATTTATGCCAGAACCCTCGCCCCATTCCCCTCTCTGATGAAGGGGCTAGGTCCAAAACATCAGCTTTTGTGCTCCTGAGATGCTGCTTGGCCTGCTGTGTTCATCCAGCCTCACATTTTGTTATCTTGGATTCTCGAGCATCTGCAGTTCCCATTATCACTTCAGACATAACTGCATTATGTTTTAGCCCCCCCTATGTCTTCCCTTTTTATCTGTTTGAGTTGTCTGTTTGAGTATGTCTTCCTAACATCTATGACCGGCCTGCTCACTGTTTACTATATTGTCCGGTTTATTCTCATTCGCGGGTTTAGGAAGTTTATATACAAGACAATGGTTCCAATACTGCCCTCTAGAGGACATCAGTTAGAAAAACAGCCATTTAACATTCGCATTTAACATTGTCTGCTTGTCTTAGCCAATTGTGCATCCATGTTTCTATCACCTACTAAAAGCTAAGTGCTTTGGTTTTCCAATTACGGTCCCATTAGCTTGGATGACTGGATAGCTGGTTTACAACACAGAGTGATGCCAATATTGTGAGTTCAATTCCTACACATGCTGAGGTTAGCCTGAAGGCCCTACCTTCTCAGCTAAGGTGTGTCCCTCTGATTAAACTTGCCATCAGTCACCTCCCTTCATGAGAGAGTGGGGTTGTGGTGACTTTACCTAATTCCTGAACAATTATGAATCAGCGTTTGACAGGCTATATAGAACCTGTAACTGCATACCTTCTATCATTGTCTGTCACCTTATCAGGGAATTCAATTTGCTTTTTGTACCATTTCACTTCTTGGCCATAATCAAACCCATCATTCCATTAATTATCCTTTAATTTATGAAAGATTTTAGAGTTCCTTTTAATCCTGCTTTGCTTTTCAGATATAGTTGATTTTGTCTTATCTCATATCCTGTTTTGTGATTTTAACTTTATTCTGTGCCTCATATTTATTACTAACCTCTTTCTTCTGTTTCATTTTAACTCTATTTTTCTTTATAAACCAGGGAGTTTTAGATTTGTACACCCTCATTTTCCTTCTTCCGGGATCATGCTGGCTTTATATTGGAAGCGTTTGTACCTCAACACTCTGCCTTTGCTCATTTTCTTGGATGGTTTATTTTATCACCTCAGCTGAACTCAATCTTTTCTCAAATCCTTGAAATTGATTCCTGTTCATTTGGTCGGATGGTTAAGCCAGTGTCTAGCACACTTGCTCAGATGTTTGAGTATGGGAGTTGGGACATCATGTTGAGTTTGTACAGGATGTTGGTGAGGCCTCTTCTGGAATACTGTTTCCAGTTCTGGTCACCCTGTTAGAGGAAGGATATTATTAAGCTGGGGAGGGCTCAGGAAAGATTTATCAGGAAGTTGCTGGGAATACAGACTTTGAATTATAAGGAGAGGCTGGATAGGCTGGGATCTTTTCCGCTGTTGTACAGGACATTGAGAGGTGACCTTATCATGGTTAATAAAATCGTGAGGGGTATTATTTAGGGTGAGTAGCAGGTGTCTTTTCCTAGGGTGGGGATTTCAAGACTGGAGGGCATACTTCTAAGCTGAGGAGAAAGATTCAAAAAAGGCATGAGGGGAAATGTTTATACGCAGAAAGTGTGTGGAATGAACTTCGAGAGGAAGTGACAGATGTGGGTACAGCTACAACATTCAAAAGCCATTTGGATAAATGCACGAACAAGAAATGTTTGGAGGGATGAAGGCCGGGCGCAGGCAGGTGGGACCAGTTTAGTTTGGGATTATGGTCAGCATGAACTGGTTGGACTGAAGGATCTGTTTCCGTGCTGTATGACTTTGTAACTCCAATCATATTACCATCATTATAAGCCAGCTATGGTTCCAACAAAGAACTTTTCACTGCTTTATTCCATTTCCAGATCCAGCTTCCTCCTTGAGTTAGAAACATGGTGATGAAAGTTCTCCTGTTCCTGCTTTGAGAAGTCTTCACCATTTTTGTTCATTACTCTTTTTGTCCCCCCAGCTGCTATTAAATAGTTGAAGTCGTCTGCGATTGCTATTCTGTTATTTCTACATTCCATTGAAGTTTCCTACAGGTTGGCTCCTCCATCTCATCACATTTGGGGATCACTCATTGCTCTTTCATTGTCACTTAACACTGACCATATAGGTTCGTCTTTGTACAATCTAATACTCATTGCTGTCAGCTCCTCTTTCTTTCTTTCTCTCTGCCCTAGCCACCCTGTTGCCAGATAACAAAGTGTGGAGCTGGATGAACACAGCAGGGCAAGCAGCATCTAAGGAGCTCCTGAGATGCTGCTTAGCCTGCTGTGTTCATCCAGCTCCACGCTTTGTTATCTCAGATGCTCCAGCAGCTGCAGTCCCCATTATCTCTGCTGCCAGATAAGTCTAATTTTCATTTGCACACATGTTAAAGCTAGACATCTGGTGTAACTGCTCACTGTTATATCCATTGCATCATAAATGAAAGTGACAATTTGAGATTAAAGATTGTCCACCTTCTGTGGCACTTCCAGCTTTAACCCATGTGCATTTTAATACCATACTTTGTAGGTTTTCCTTTACTTCTCTATTCAGTCTCTGCGCTTTCTACCTTCTTCATTCCATAACTACTTGTTTCTCTTAGCTTTCCGTGCGCCTTGTCTTTCTACTGTTCTGCTGCATCCTGTTGAAAAACGCTTCCCAAGAAATTATCCACTCTCCCGACTGCAATGGAATTCCATTAACTTCCCCGAAAAAAAATCTCTTAAGCTTGACCTTCAGTGGCTGGTGGTACTTCACGTACACATATGTGGGTTTACAGGAGGCAGAAAGTGTTTGGGAGTTCCCAGATATACTGGTGGCTGTTGCCAAACAAGCCAGTAGCTATTACAACCATGAGATAACAAGAACTGCAGATGCTGGAGTCAGAGATAACACAGTGTGGAGCTAGAGGAACACAGCAGGTCAGGTAGCTTCAGAGGAGAAGGAAGGTCGATTCTTCAGGGCTGTGGAGGGGGAAGGGAGCTCAGAAATAAATGGGGGCGGTGGGGCTGGGCGAAGGTAGGTGGGCTGGTGATGGGTGGGTGCATATGGGTTAGTGGGGATTGGTAAATGGGAAGGGTGGGGCAGATAGATGAGAAGGAAGATAGAGGCGTAGCGACAGGTTAAGGAGGTGGGAATGGAGGGTTGGACATGGGATGAGGCCGGTTTTGGGGGGGTGGGGTTGGAGAAATTTTGAAGCTGGTGAATTCTATGAGGCAATTGGGCTGTAAGCCCCCAAGGTGGAATATGAGGTGTTGTTCCTCCAATTCTCATGTGGCCTCATTGTGACATTGCAGGAGGCCCAGGATGGACATGTCGTCAATGGAGTTGGAGGGGGAGTTGAAATGGCTGGCAACTGGAAGGTATAGCATACAGAGTGCTGATGCTCCACAAATTGGTCACCCACTCTGTGCTTGGTCTCCCCATGTAAAGGAGGCCACATCGGGAGCAATGGATACAGTAGACCAGGTTAAAGGATGTAGAGGTGAACCACTGTTGACATGGAATGATTATTTGGGGCCTTGGATGGAGGTGAAGGGGGGAGGCGTAGCACTTCCTGTAGTTGCAGGGAAAGATGCCAGGGGTGGTGGGGTTGGTGGGGAGTGTGCAGTGCATGAGGGAGTCACGGAGTGAGCGGTCCCTATGAAAGGCAGATAGGGGTGGGGAGTGAAATATCTCTTTGGTGGTGGGGTTGGATTGTAGGTGGCGGAAGTGGCGGATGGGCAGAATATGAAGTCCAATTTTTGAGGTGGAATATAAGGTGTTGTTCCTTCAATTTTCATGGAGAACTCATGGTGAGATGTTTGATATATCCTAATCTGTTTAGAATGCTCCAAAAGAGACCTGCACTCCTGTTCCTAAATGTTTCATGTTGTCCCTTCAGTCGGACGCTTCTGGTAGTTGAATTTTCAATTATCTTGATTAGCTCGGGAGGTCGTAACTATTACTTTGGTGTGTCATCCACCTATCACCACCCAACCTACCTTCCCCAGCCCCAACCCTTCTCCCTCTCCATTTCTGGACTCCCTTTCCCCTCCACAGTCATCCTGAAACATCGACTTTCCTGCTCCTCTGACGCTGCCTGACCTTGCTGTGTTCCTCCAGCTCCACACGACATCGACAATTATTACAACTTTGCCTTTTTCAGCTCTAAGGCTAATTAGCTGTTTCGCTAACCCTAAAACACCTTACAGTATCCAGTGGGCAATATGTAGGAGAGCCAGTCCAGGAAAAGGGACCCATGAAATGGGTGCCGGGGGAATGTGCAAGGATCATTAGCTGATTTTTGATGGAAAAAGTTGACCGACTGGTTCATTGGACCAAAGTTGTGGTGTTGATTTTTATGCTGAATGAGAGCTTTCAGCACGGTTGCTTAGAAAGGTGTCAGGGCTATTCCTGCACTGTTGGTACTGTTCCAATACAGCACAGTAATAGCACATGCTGTGTTAAGAAATTGGCACAAAGAAAATTCTTTTTGATTGAGGGATTATTGCAGCTAACGTTTCATCAATATAAGAACTCACTGTGATTTTTTTTGGTTTAACCCAGTCTGTCTGGACTGTTCCAACAGAGATTCATACTCCTGTTCCAAAATGTTTCAGGCTGTACCTTCATTCAGATGATTTTGGTAGCTCAATTTTCAATTATCTTGTTTAGCTCAAAAGATCATAACTATCACTTTGGTGTGTCACACTCCATACCAGGAACCTTAAGAAGGGCTCCATAAAAACATGACCCAACCACGTGCATGCACACACACACATACTCTTACACACACACACACACACACACACACACACAGGCAGACACACGCACACAGACAGACATTCACAAACACAGACTTTCACACACTCACAAGAGCGCAAATGCAGACACGCGCACACGCAGACACGCGTACACGCTGACACACGCGCACACGCAGACACACACTTAATTTCTGAATGCAACCATATTTATATTTTCCAGCATAAGTAGACATTTAACCAGAAAACATCAGGCAGCCCCCGATAGATCAGCCTGGGATTGACAGACTCCTCTAAGTTGAGGTGGTGGGAGGGGGAGGGGAAGAAACAGTCACCATGCCACAGATACCACCCTGGTATCTAGCAGCACATTTCCATGTTTTTACCAGTGCTGGGGCAAGGTCAGGTAGCTCGACTGCACAATGTAGACATTGGACAATGCAAACCCTTAAGTCGCCAATTCATGGCCATCTAAGGATCTCCGCCCAATACAGTTATGACGCAATTTTGCAACAAGAGGAGACTTTGCCAAGTGTACAGTCTGGCAACTTTCCCTACTCAGGCTGGTGTCTGGTCAAGGATGGTAATAGGTTTTAACAACCTCCTATGCCCACCAGAGGAGCCTCCCCACACTAGGTCTTGCAAAACCTTGTTTCCCCTCCCCCAACCAGCAGGCACCCCTACCAGATTACAGTCTGGCTCCAAACCACAAGTGGGCTTATGACTGGGATAGAGATAATGGGAACTGCAGATGCTGGAGATTCCAAGATAATAAAATGTGAGGCTGGATGAACACAGCAGGCCAAGCAGCATCTCAGGAGCACAAAAGCTGACGTTTCGGGCCTAGACCCTTCATCAGAGAGGGGGATGGGGGGAGGGAACTGGAATAAATAGGGAGAGAGGGGGAGGCGGACCGAAGATGGAGAGCAAAGAAGATAGGTGGAGAGGGTGTAGGTGGGGAGGTAGGGAGGGGATAGGTCAGTCCAGGGAAGACGGACAGGTCAAGGAGGTGGGATGAGGTTAGTAGGTAGCTGGGGGTGCGGCTGGGGGTGGGAGGAAGGGATGGGTGAGAGGAAGAACCGGTTAGGGAGGCAGAGACAGGTTGGACTGGTTTTGGGATGCAGTGGGTGGGGGGGAAGAGCTGGGCTGGTTGTGTGGTGCAGTGGGGGGAGGGGATGAACTGGGCTGGTTTAGGGATGCAGTGGGGGAAGGGGAGATTTTGAAACTGGTGAAGTCCACATTGATACCATATGGCTGCAGGGTTCCCAGGCGGAATATGAGTCCACTCCCGCACATCCCAGATGTCCAAGTTCTTTAAGGACCGCAACTTCCCCCCCACGGTGATTGAGAACGCCCTTGACCGCGTCTCCCGCATTTCCCGCGACACATTCCTCACACCCCGCCCCCGCCACAACCGCCCCAAGAGGATCCCCCTCGTTCTCACACACCACCCTACCAACCTCCGGATACAACGCATTATCCTCCGACACTTCCGCCATTTACAATCCGACCCCACCACCCAAGACATTTTTCCATCCCCACCCCTGTCTGCTTTCCGGAGAGACCACTCTCTCCGTGACTCCCTTGTTCGCTCCACACTGCCCTCCAACCCCACCACACCCGGCACCTTCCCCTGCAACCGCAGGAAATGCTACACTTGTCCCCACACCTCCTCCCTCACCCCCATCCCAGGCCCCAAGATGACATTCCACATTAAGCAGAGGTTCACCTGCACATCTGCCAATGTGGTATACTGCATCCACTGTACCCGGTGCGGCTTTCTCTACATTGGGGAAACCAAGCGGAGGCTTGGGGACCGCTTTGCAGAACACCTCCGCTCAGTTCGCAACAAACAACTGCACCTCCCAGTCGCAAACCATTTCCACTCCCCCTCCCATTCTCTTGATGACATGTCCATCATGGGCCTCCTGCACTGCCACAATGATGCCACCCGAAGGTTGCAGGAACAGCAACTCATATTCCGCCTGGGAACCCTGCAGCCATATGGTATCAATGTGGACTTCACCAGTTTCAAAATCTCCCCTTCCCCCACTGCATCCCTAAACCAGCCCAGTTCATCCCCTCCCCCCACTGCACCACACAACCAGCCCAGCTCTTCCCCCCCACCCACTGCATCCCAAAACCAGTCCAACCTGTCTCTGCCTCCCTAACCGGTTCTTCCTCTCACCCATCCCTTCCTCCCACCCCCAGCCGCACCCCCAGCTACCTACTAACCTCATCCCACCTCCTTGACCTGTCCGTCTTCCCTGGACTGACCTATCCCCTCCCTACCTCCCCACCTACACCCTCTCCACCTATCTTCTTTGCTCTCCATCTTCGGTCCGCCTCCCCCTCTCTCCCTATTTATTCCAGTTCCCTCCCCCCATCCCCCTCTCTGATGAAGGGTCTAGGCCCGAAACGTCAGCTTTTGTGCTCCTGAGATGCTGCTTGGCCTGCTGTGTTCATCCAGCCTCACATTTTATTATCTTATGACTGGGATAGTTTGCTGCCAACAACACACCTGTCTATAACAGTCTAAGGTTGTGACTATTGGTGATAGAAGATAAACCACTAAAGAGTCTTAACAAGAAGAGACATTTGTTCCACACAACAATAAATAGTTTGTTGCATGATAGCAATGGATACAAGTAACATTAGCTACAGCTATTACAGATGGCATGCCTGTCTCCGTCAGGACCTCAGTAGCTACCACAAATGAAGGCGGCTGTGTTCAGTCACCTCAGTTCAGAACTTCTCTGCCTGAGATACTCAGAGCAGCGTGCTAGGCCCACTCCTCTTCAGCTGCTCCATCAACAATCTTCCCTCAATCATATTGACAGAACTGGAACACTTACTGCTCATTGTACACTGTTCAGAACTAATATTTGACTCCTCAGATGCTGAAGCGGTCCGTGTCTATCCTGCAAGACTTGGATGATTTCCAAGTTTGGATTGATTAAGGGCAAGGATTTAATGCCACAGAAGTGTCAAACAATGACCATCTTCAACAAGAGAGAATCTAATTGTTTTGACATTCAATGGCATTACCTTCACAGAATCCCCTACTACCAGCATCCTGGGGATTGTCATTGACCAGAAACTGAACTAGGTTAGCCACATAGACACTGTGTAGATAAGTCAGAGGTCAGAAATTAACTCGTCTCCTGTCTCTCCAAAGCCTGTCCACAAGTGATTGTCAGGAGCTTGATTAAATCCTCTTCGCTTGCTTGGCTGAGTGCAGGCTCTACAACACTCAAGACGTTTGACACCATTCAGGTCAAAACAGCTGAGTTTAAAAGCATTACATCCAATGCCTTCAGCATTCACTGACTGCACCACCAACATTCAGTAGCATACTATCTACAAGATGCAATGCAATAACTTACCATGCATCCTCTGACAGCATCTAGCAGGCCCACAGCCCCTACCATGTAGAAGGACAGGGGCAGCAGGTACTTGGGGTCACGCAAGTTGCTCCCAGGGTGAGCAGGCAGCTCGCCAGCACATTCTCCAGGGCAGTTAGGGATCAGCAGCAAACATTGACACAGTCAGTGATACCCACACACCGTGAGCAAGTAAGCAAAGGCCTGCTTTCTGAGGAGTTTCCCGCCTCCTGCAGCTAAGATGGAGATGTCCTTCCTCTTCACAAGAAGAACCTATTCCCAATTGTCTCTCCTCAAAGCATGTGCCCCGTACACAATCTTACATCTAAACACCAGTGGCTGCAAAGATAATGCATCTTCCTGCCAGAATTACAGTGCAAATTACAAATGCCCTAATCTTCCAAAAATCTGAAGTCTCCTCTGTTTCTTCACAAAGAACCTTGGTCATTTTATTTAGACAAATAACCTCTGTGCCTTGAAGCAAACTCAGTGAAATTTCTGATACTAATACTGGGTTTCAGTTCATTTTCTGAGTCTTTCTCTGTCTGCTGTAGCTCTGTTTCTTGCAACTACTTGCCGTGTCTGCGATGCTCGTTTTGAACGGTAGCTACTTCATTTCTTTCCCTGCCCAGAGGTTTGCGCCATTTTTGTAATGTACCCCACCCCCAGCCTTTTGAGCTCAAGGGTTTCTAATTGGCCTCCTGGAGCCCCCCAACAGCTCACACTAATTTTTCTTCTCTGACTTGCCTCACTGTTGCCAGCGGCCACTCGCTTTCTCACCTACGTAGTTTTCACCGCACCTTTTACCAGCTTTGGGGTCAAGGTTGTCTCTGGATGTTCTGCTTTCAGCCTTTCGCTGCTCCCAAAAGTGCTGCTGCTGACTGTTTGTTGGTTCTAACATTTCAACTACTGACTGATTCTCTGCGTCCTTCGTGAGGCAGTCATTTTTGTCTTGAAAGTGGTGAATTTACTTCTCTTTTGAAAATACTCCTGGGTCGAATGGATGTTTCAGTGGATCACCATGTCATGTTGGATTGCGGCTGGGGCAGTTGGCTGCAAGTAATGCTCCTTCCTGCGCTAAATCTAAGGACATGTCTAAGTATCGGCGGCAGACCATAAACCGCTGAAGACTCTTAATAAGAAGAGAAACTTGTCTCACATAACAAAAGTGTAATTTATTGCAATTGATGCAAATAACTTCAACAAGTCAGGCGTTACTTATAACTGTCAGGAGCCAGATATGACACATTTGTCTCCATCACACCCTCATGATAGACGGCCCTCATCTCCATCAAAGACGTTGTCAAATTGGGCAAAACTAATTAAACATAACATTAACTCTTTCAGAATTAGCACCTCATACAACATCACCCCTATCACGCCCCTCTCCTCTTCTTGTAAAATTCGGTGTGAAAGCACAGGTTAAGTGAAACTGAGGGACGAGGCTTCTGTGCTTGCAAAGCTTGGAGAAGATTAATTGTGAGAGTTTATTCCAGAATAACGTATTTCGACAGCGGGAAAACCCCAGTAAAGAGTGTTACAGTCAACCCAGTGAGGCGGAGAGGCGGAGGGTGGTGTGCTGCAGGTTACACATCAGCTGCTGGCTCACTGATTCGACTTTTACATTTGAGCTTCAGGCCCAAACGTTAGCTTCAGGTAGCAGGATTTTATGCTTGTTGGAGTTTCTCCATTCAGGTATTAAAACATTGGGGTGCGTGAAGCCTATCCCCTGGCTTATGCTCTGATGAGTTCAATCTGGAAAGGGATGGGGCTTCCATCTGGGGAAGAAGTACCATCCCTTTGAGAGCTGCCACATATCTACTTGTCCTGCAGCACCACTTGGAGTGATGGCCACAGCTGGTACTGCACCCAGTGTCTGACAAAGAAGAGTCAGAGACCACAATACAGATAAATTAGGGGTGGGAGGGCTCCTTGGGGAGGCCAATGGAGGAAACATTCAGCTGAAGGTGGGTTCGGTGAGTGGGTTAAGGGCTAGAGGACACAGGCCAGGGTGTCAGGGACATGAATACAGGTGGCTAGGGCTCAGGGGGATATCAGTTTGTGAAGGGGGAGGCGCAATGAAGGAAGGATGCCCTCTTTCCAACCAAGGCCTAGGCTGGGCTTCTGAATTGTCACTTCCAGTTAAAAAAAACCTGTTAACTATTTGTGAAAAGAACTTAAATAACTGGGTGAGGGTGGGCCATCCTAGGCTGAAGCCCCCATTCATTAAATCGTGGATAGTTCAGGGGTTGGAGGGAAGTGCTGAGAGTGAGAGAGGCACCAGTAGAATTGTTCACCAACCACTTCTGGCAAACCCAGTAGTAGGGGAATGTGTTGTTAGCTTGGTACCAAAATGCACATGGCGTTCCAGCATGATTTTTATCAAATTAGTGGCTAAGTGATGGCCTAGAAGTAGAATCGCTCAACTTTTAATCCAGAGACCCAGATAATGTTCTGGGGACCCCAGTTCGAATCCCACCACAGCAGGTGGTGGAATTTGAATTCAGTAAATATCTGGAAATAAGAATCTAATGATGACCATGAATCCATTGCTGATTTGTGGAAAAGTCCATCTGGGTCACTAATATCCTTTAGGGAAGGAAACTGCCACCCTTACCTGGGGTGGCCTACATGTGGCTCCAGACCCACAGCGATGTGGTTGACTCTGAACTGCCCTATGGGCAATAAATGCTGCCTAGAAGCAATGCCCCTATCCTGTGAATAAATAAAGGAAATTCCATCTTCACAAAGACTTGCTCTGAGTTTGTTAAACTCCTTGGTCATTTGAAGAGTTGTTTAAAGCCTGTGAAGTTGGCAGGAAACGATGACATACATGAAGAACGCTTTGGTTGTGCTTACTAGGGGTGATCAGGACCAGGTCCTCTGATGGATGCTACAGTTCCTAGGCCCTCTCTGGCCTTCAATAGGGAAGTGAGATGGTTGAGGGTGAGAATGGCTCTCAGTCAGCAGCCTTATCTGCTCAGGGAGCATGCCTTTGATCTCATTCTCAACAAGCAATAGTGTGCGCGTGCATTGTGTCCATTTTACAAAGGCGCATCTCATTGAAATCTGCCCTATCCCAGCCAAGGAGTGGTTGCAAAGCTTACGACGAATCCTGTTATGTTGAAATCCTTTCAGGCTGAAGCAGGCATGGTCTGTAACATTGCTCATTTATCCAATACTGCAGCGGGAAGATGAGAAGTACTTTTCGAGCCAAGACATGTAGGTTTATTGTATCCTGTTGGTCAAATATCACACAACACCAGATTATAGTCCAACAGGTTTGTGTGAAAACACTCACTTTTGAAGCTCTGCTCCTTCCTCAGCTGTAGTGTGGAAGAGGAAGTATATTAACATAGAATTTATAGGCAGAAAGGTAACAACCCTAAAAATGGCTCCCTGGCCACCTCCTGTTGAATCTTTAATCAGTTGAGAGCCCTTGACACTGGTCTGACCTCCACAGATCCAGACATTAGAGTGAGCAGAACCTCTGGCACTCCTGTTTATATCTGTCAGCCAGGGATCCCTGATTGGACCAGGTTAACAGCCTCATTCAGGAACTCATATTCTATGAGGTTCACTTGGCTGACCTTGCTACAATGACTACACTGATCACCCCACTGTGACTGTAGTCCCACTGCATAGAGCCCCAACCCCTCCACTGTCTTATAGAGTCTTACCTTGCCATCAACAAGCCACAGCCATTACAGGATGCTCTTAGGCACAATGTTAAATTGACAGGCACAACAAAACCACGCTCCAGACCAATTTATCCAGCAAATCATCTAATACTTACTATAAATATGTGTGTGTGACTGTGTGCATGTGCCCATGCGTATGACAGATCAAATGTATTTGTTTCTGTGTGCACCTGTGAGAATGTGTATCTATGTGTTTGTGTGTGTTTGCGTATGTAAGAATGTGCGCATGCAGATGTGAAAGTCTGTGTGTGTGTGTCCGTATTTGTGTGCCTGTGTTTGCATGTACTTGTGTATGTGTGTACGTATGTGTGTTCGTGTATTATGTGTGTGTGCGTGTGAGTGAGAAAGAGTGTGCGCATACATGTGTGGAAGTGTCTGTGTGTGCATCTGTATTTGTGTGCGCGGGAATGTGTGTGTTTGTGTGTATCCTTGTGTGAGACACAGTTTGTGTTTGTGTCCCTGTGTGTGTGAGAGAGTGAGTGCTTGTAAGGGAGAGTTCAAACTGTACCGCTGTACTGTGAACTCCCCAACTACGCAAGACACTTCAGATCTGAAGTGGAATTTTCCCAGCTGCTCAAGTGAAGGTCAATGGAACCAACTCTACTCCCGAAACAGACAACGTTTCACCACAATTCAAGCTTGCGTCGGTGTGTAGCTGGAATCCATGTCGGACTCCTAATGAAGATAGTGACTCAGTTATGTTCCAAGCAATGTGCAGCAGCTGAGTAGGAGCCAAAACCTGACAACCTTCACATGAAGTGACACCTGCTCTGCCCGAGATTGCCATCAGGTATTCTTGTCAGATGTGGTGGTGTAGAAACATCTTTGTCACCACTTTGTTGACAAGCAATGTGCACACTCTCTGCTACGTCAAGTTCGGTGGAGGGGGAGGTGTGTGTGTGAGGGGTGGATGGTGTCAAGTTTCTGTTGTGGTTCCTTGTGGCCAGCTTGCTGAAATATGAGACTGCATTTGTCCCGTGGCTGTTTAAAGTATAAATAGACCAGTTATCGAGGGTAATGGAGGGTAAGCTGGCAGAGTATATCTGCAGGCTTTCTTCCAACCTGGCCAACTTTCCTCCCACTGATATAAATAGAATAAATTTCTAGTGGGTGCTGTCGCTGGTGGGTGACCCTCTCTGCCAGCTTAAAGGTTAGGCAGCAGCAAAATTCAGAGATGCCCCTTCTCTTAAAGCATTTCTTTTCAGTTGTACACTTCGCTTATTTGCAAAACAGAGCACTGAGCTTCTGAGGAGAGGGGAGCCAATCAAAAATTGCTTCCCTGTTTTGCTTTCACTCTTTGACCCTCATCTAAAATCACAAACCACTACAGCAAAGCAAACTGCTGCGGATTCTGGCGATCCGGAATAAAAGCAGAAAATGCTGGAAAGATGTGGTTCTAAGGAAGGAGAAACGGAGGTTTGGGGGTTGGTCAGTCTGTTGGAAATTATAAGGAAATGACATTGATTCATCCAGCATGGGGATGTGTTGTATGTGCGGTCCCACTAAACCTGTACCTCACCACAGAGTAGCTTTGCTGCCACCATCATATTTAAAGATAGAAACACAGAAGTGGAAACTAGAGCAGGAGGAGGCCATTCAGCCCTTCGAGCCTGCACCACCATTCAATAAGACCAAGTGTTTTGGTGGAGGGATCTACAGAACCTGATTGGGGAAGTGATGAGAGAGAAACCACGTACTTATCGAACTAGAAGAGATTCTTGTGTTGTGCAAGTAATACTCTGTTGCATGACAGCAACTAGTTTAAATTAAACATCAGATCTCAGTCCTTGAAGATCCTACCAAACTAAATTAAGTGCCTAGTTGTTATCAGCTATATGAATACAATGGTTGATGTTTATAACTTTCCTGTCAAGATCCTGATGGGCAGTATGCAGTGGAAACTGAGTCCCACTATACCATGAGGCATCACAAATGTTAAATATAACCATTTTAATCTCTAGGATGGTTAATTCCTGACTGTGACTACCATTCACAACAGATTTCATCAATGAACAAGAAAAATTATTTATTAGAATAAACGTATCTTCTCACATGTGGCAAAACGGAACTTTAGTTACTAGTAAGCAAACTTAAATTATATTTACTCTAAATCCAAACATGTACACATTCATTCACATGTGGACTAGACAGGCTAAGCAAGACAGTTTTTCAGGAACTTGCAAAAGATAGGCCAAAAAGACAAATTTTGCGAATCAGAGTTCTAAGCAAAAAAGAAAAATGATTGAGGTACCTTTCTCACAGGTATCTTTGATTTTTGAAGAGATATCACATTCTTGTCAACCACAGTGATCCTTAATTCAGCAGCCTGTCAGCTGGACCTAGGTCTTTGTTTGAGTTAACAGTTTCGTATATCGCAAAAGTGTTAGTTCTTTTCCATTGACAGAAGGAAGAAGACAGAGTGATTTTGCTTGCTGGCAGGCTTTCGACATCTATGCGCCAACTGCTTCTCAGGTCAGGGTTAAACTGTACTTAAATCAGTCCACAAGCTGTTGCTGGGCAGCTATCCCTTCTATCCAGAGAAAACTGGCGACAGCATGTCTCACAAAAGACTCAAATCCAGTTTCAACAAAAGAAAATCACACAGTTCCAATGTTACTTTTGAGTTATAAAAGAACTAATGATCTAAACCTCCACTTTCTGGCTTATTCTTCCAAATAAAGAATGCAGGGTCCTTACATTCTTCAAGACCAGCCCTTTCAGACCCCTATACAACAGTTGATAAATATGTGAAATCTCTCTAAGGAACACATGATCCTGTTTGATAACAACTAGGCACTTAATTTAAGCAGTGTTTGGTCTCCCACAGAATTAGCTCCCTAAGTTGGGCGGAAACCCCACCTCCAAGAGCTGCCAGTTGATCAGACGTTAGCCATTGGGAATTGTGGCTGGTGGTGGTAATATAGTGAGGCCTTTGCAGGGATCGTCACAGGACGATCCCTGGAGGAAGGTGGGTGTGGGCAGTTTGGAATTTAGGGTGTCCCTGGCTACAAGTGAATGTCGAAAACAAGGGCAGGATGGTATCTCTCATTTGACACCCAATATTCCAATGTTGGCTCCTTTGATTGACATTGAGAGTCTTTGAAAATGTTTTTGCTCCAAAAGCCAGATGGCAAACACCACAAGGTTTACCGGGCCTGCTGAATATTTCTCATATTTTCTGCTTTTATCACAAAATGTAGTCTTGTCTGGCCATGATCTTATTGCCCTTTATAACAGAATGTGATGTGCAAATTATCTGTTGCATTTTCTGGAAAACTGCAGCGACTACAAAAATATTTTGGCTGTAAAGCACTTTGGGATGCTGTGAGGCCAGGAAAAGAGCTGTATAAATGAAAACCTTTATTTTGCTTTTTATTACTTTTCCTTGATGTTTTTGCATGATATTGCTGTTGCTTGGATTCATTATTGGAGATCACAATTAATAAAATGCAACAAAATCACATTTGGAACTGGGTCAGATGCAAGGCAATTTCAAGTATTGTAACAAAAACACTGGGGTCATATTATGGGAATTATTCGGCCTTTCTCCAAAAAAAAATTGCAAAATGCCATAGTTCATTGTTGTGTTTCACAGTTTTGTATTGTTGCAAGTTTCAAATAAGGATTGAGATAAAAAGGTTAATATTACAATAAGCTTTCCTGGAAATAGTCAGTGAAACGCAGTTTGATAGCTCCTCAAAGTAATTAGTAAACCACTCCCAACTAGTGCGTTAGAGAGTCCCAGCTCTGTGTGTTTGGCAAGTATTTTCAAAATACCTTGCATAATGGTTGTGAAGGAATCATAGAATTGTGGGAACAGGCCATTTAGCCCATTGAGTCCACACTGACCGTCTGAAGAGCATCCCACCCAGAGTCAATCTCCTGTCCTATAATCGCACGTTTCCACACAGCCCGCACATCCCTGGACTGTGGGAGGAAACCACAGCACCCAAAGGAAACCCATACAAACATGGAAAGATTGTGCAAAACTCTACACAGTCACCTGAGGCTGGAACCAAACCCAGATCCCTGGCGCTAAGAGGGAGCAGTGCTAACCACTGAGCCACCCTGCTGATCAAAGAACAGGGTTACAGTAACCAAGGTACACAGTCAATGAAGTTTTTAAACCGATTCGAGAAAAAAATTCAAGAGGGAGTTAGTGGATCTTTTACTTGAATCAGACAACATGACAGCATTGTTGGGTGGAAGCAGAAAGCATTTACTACCTTTTTATAATCACTCTAACAGAAGCTGCACAGACTGAGTAAATTTTTTCAGATTTTACCTGTTTCTCTATACATTCGGCCAAGCAGCATCAGAGGATCAGGAAGGCTGACGTTTCGGGCCTAGACCCTTCTTCAGAAGCCTTCCTGCTCCTCTGATGCTGCTTGGCCTGCTGTGTTCATCCAGCTCTACAGCTTGTTATCTCAGATTCTACAGCATCTGCAGTTCCTACTATCTCTCTATGTTCATTCACTGTATCTTGAAGATTCATATCTAACCTGATCTTGGGAAGTACTTTCTCAATCTACTCTCAAGAAGATTGGTGTAGCAGATTATATGTTTGGAAACTTGGATCAACTCAAATGAGAGTTTGTTACGGAGTGTGGCTGCTCAGTCACCCAGTTAGATATTGGGATTACCTGTAGAGATAAGAAAATCAGATTTAAGACCATAAGACCATAAGGCATAGGAGTGGAAGAAAGGCCATTCGGCCCATCAAGTCCACTCCACCATTTAAATCATGGCTGATAGGCATTTCAACTCCACTTCCCTGCACTCTCCCCGCAGCCCTTGATTCCTTCTGAGATCAAGAATTTGTCGATCTCTGCCTGGAAGGCATCCAACGTCCCGGCCTCCACTGCACTCCGTGGCAATGAATTCCACAAGCCCACCACTCTCTGGCTGAAGAAATGTCATCTCATTTCAGTTTTAAATTTACCTCCTCTAATTTTAAGGCTGTGCCCACGGGTCCTAGTCACCCAGCCTAAAGGAAACGACTTCCTAGCGTCCACCCCTTCTAAGCCATACATTATCTTGTAAGTTTCTATTAGATCTCCTCTCAACCTTCTGAACTCTAATGAGTGCAATCCCAGGATCCTTAGCCATTCATCATATGTTAAACCTACTATTCCAGGGATCATCCGTGTGAATCTCCGCTGGACACGCTCCAGGGCTAGTATGTCCTTCCTGAGGCGTGGGGCCCAAAATTGGACACAGTATTCTAAATGGGGCCTAACTAGAGCTTTATAAAGCCTCAGAAGCACATCGCACCTTTTATATTCCAACCCTCTTGAGATAAACGACAACATTACATTCGCTTTCTTAATCACGGATTCTACCTGCAAGTTAACCTTTAGAGAATCCTGGACCAACACTCCCAGATCCCTTTGCACTTCTGCTTTGCGAATTTTTTCACAATTTAGAAAATAGTCCATGCCTGTATTCTTTTTTCCAAAGTACAAAACCTCACACTTACTCACATTGAATTTCATCAGCCATTTCCTGGGCCACTCTCCTAAACTGTCTAAATCTTTCTGCAGATTCCCCACCTCCTCAGTACTACCTGCCTGTCCACCTATCTTCGTATCATCGGCAAACTTCGCCAGAATGCCCCGGTCCCTTCGTCCAGATCATTAATATACAAGGTGAACAGCTACAGCCCCAACACTGAACCCTGCGGGACACCACTCGTCACCCGTTGCCATTCCGAAAAAGAGCCTTTTACCCCAACTCTCTGCCTTCTGTCAGACAGCCAATCCTCAATCCAAGCCAGTAGCTCACCTCGAACACCATGGGCCCTCACCTTGCTCAGCCGCCTCCAGTGAGGCACTGTATCAAAGGCCTTTTGGAAGTCTAGATAGATAACATCTACTGGGTTTCCCTGGTCTAACCTACTTGTTACCTCTTCAAAGGATTCTAACAGGTTTGTCAGGCATGACCTCCCCTTACTAAATCCATGCTGACTTGTTCTAATCTGACCCTGCACTTCCAGGAATTTAGAAATCTCATCCTTGATAATGGCTTCTAGAATTTTACCAACTATCGAGGTTAGGCTAATTGGCCTATAATTTTCCATCTTTTGCCTTGATCCTTTCTTAAACAAAGGCATTACAACAGCAATTTTCCAATCATCTGGGACTTTCCCTGACTCCAGTGACTTTTGAAAGATCACAACTAACGCCTCCGCTATTTCCTCAGTCACCTCCCTCAGAACTCTTGGATGTAGCCAATCGGGGCCAGGAGATTTACGAATTTTTAGACCCTTTAGCTTTTCTGGCAGTTTCTCTTTTGTAACACCTACCATACTCAACTCTGTCCCCTGACTCTCCCTATTTGTTGGCCTACTACTTATGTCTTCCACTGTGAAGACTGACGCAAAGTTGTTATTAAGTTCTTCAGCTATTTCCTTATCTCCCATCACTAGGTTTCCAGCATCAATTTGGAGCGGCCCAATATCTACTTTTGCCTCTCGTTTGTTTCTTATGTATTGAAAGAAGCTTTTACTATCATTTCTAATATTACTAGCTAGTCTACCTTCATATTTGATCCTCTCCTTCCTTATTGCTCTCTTTGTTATCCTCTGTTTGTTTTTGTAGCCTTCCCAATCTTCTGATTTCCCAGTGCTCTTGGCCACTTTATGGGCTGTCTCTTTTTCTTTGATATATTTCCTGACTTCCTTTGTCAACCATGGCTGTCTAATCCCACCCCGGATAATCTTTCTTTTCTTTGGGATGAACTTCTGTACTGTTTCCTCATTTACACCCAGGAATTCCTGCCGTTGTTGCTCTACTGTCTTCCCTGCTAGGCTCTGCTTCCTGTCGATTTCCGTCAATTCCTCTCTCATGCCCCTGTAATTACCTTTATTTAGCTGGAACACCATTACATCCGATTTTGCCTTCTCTCTTTCAAACTGCAGACTAAACTCTACCATATTATGATCGCTGCCTCCTAAGTGTTCCCTTACTGTAAGGTCTTATGTAAAGTCTGGCTCATTACATAGCACTAAGTCCAGAATAGTCTGCTCCCTTATGGGCTCCATCACAAGCTGTTCCAAAATGCCATCCTGCAAACATTCCATGAATTCCCTTTCTTTGGATCCACTGGCAACATTATTCACCCAATCCACCTGCATATTGAAGTCCCCCATGATCACCGTGACCTTGCCTTTCTGACATACCCTATGTATTTCTCGGTGCATCTTGCGCCCCTGGTCCTGATTACTGTTAGGAGGTCTGTACACAACTCCCATTATAGTTTTTTTGCCCTTGTGGTTCCTCAACTCCACCCACACAGACTCCACATCCTCTGACCCTATGTCATTCAGTGCCGTAGATTTAATTTCATTCTTAACTAACAAGGCAACCCCACCCTCTCTGCCCACCTCCCTGTCTCTTCGATATGTTGTGAATCCTTGGATGTTTAACTGCCAGTCCTGAACTCCCTGCAACCAAGTCTCTGTGACACATCATAATCATTCAAGAGGATTTGTGCTGTTAATTCATCTACATTGTTGCGAATACTACGAGCATTTAGATAAAGTGCCTTAACGCTAACTTTCTTATCATTATTAGAGAGGTTGGCAACCCTAAAATGTCTTAAGCTATCCTTCCTTTTTGCTGTATTCCTAGTCTGCCTCGAGCTTAAATCCACCTGTACACATGCTAACATTTCTTGTGAAAGTAGCTGGCTCTAATAGTCCTATAGACTATTAAAGCTCAGGACACTGAACATGCAGCACATGGAAGCCCATATTTCAGAAAATAACATGTCTACACCAATTCGGGACAAAAAAAAACTGCAGTTGCTAGGATCCAAAGTAGATGAACAGGAGGCTGGAAGAAAACAGCAAGTCAGGCAGCACCTGGAGGAAAGTAGCAGTCAATGTTTTGAGCATTACACTTCTTCAGGACTCAAGAAGGTCCTGAATAAGTGTAAAACCCAATGCAATGATATTTCCTTTCCTGCAGATGTCGTCTGACCTGCTGTTTTCTTCCAGCCTTCTGTATATTTATACCAATACTGTACAAATTGCGAGAATGCTGATTTTTAACAATTGAACATAAAATGGGTGCCACTTTAATGGTGTGAAATGATGAATATTTTCACAAGTGAGGCTGTTTGACCAACTTGAGTGATGAGGAATTGTTAACCAAGTTATATTACTGTGTCAGATGTGAGTCTATTCTACTCCATCACCACAACTTGAAGCAATTGTAACTGATGCCCGAGGGAGTTGGTCTCATAAAATGTAGGAATGGATGGTCATGGGATATGTGTCTTTTAAAGTGACAGAAGACGTTCTGAAATTCAGAGCTACATCACTTGTCTTGTCATCGTGTGTGGCATGCACCTGAAGGCAGAGTTTACTGCTGAGTATTTCCAATATCATTTGGCAACAATTTCATTTGATACTTGCAAAACTAGCGTCAGCAATGACGAAGGTATGAAAATCCACAATTTCACTTTGAGGAACTCACAAATAGGACATGCAAATTGCAAAAACAAATATATTCTTGATTGAAAAATGAGTGAATGTCTTTGTTTGGGTTATTGACATTGGTTTGATATGTCAGGAGGTTAGCAAAAAATATCAATTTTGTAATCTCTTCAGCCTTGAAACTGCTTGACCATGTCCTGAAGCAAACCAGATACCACAGCCACATCACCTTCCCCAGCACCTGCCTACGGAACCGGATCATTCCCAATGGACTACAATCTACATTCAAGCCTTCCCAATTTAGCTCCAACCGTGACCACCTCTACACCCAGAAAATTCAGACCCTTCAGAAGCATTTCTCCCTGCGAGTCCTGAAACAGACACTCGCAGCCATGTGCCAGCACCTCCAGGGACTGCAATCCAAACTGCCCCAGCTCAGAGCCTCCCTCTCCCAGACCTGCAAAGGACCTCTGCTGTTTTTTATCCTCCGCAGGATCCACAGACTGAACACCCAGTTCTACTCAGGTTCACTGGACACCAAAAATCGTAAGTGCAACAAACTCACTGGCTCCTGCCACCCACAAGAGGATTCCTGCGCCTCCCAAATCCCGAGCCTGTCCCTGCCCCTCCCCCACCATGCACCCGCTGCCATTGACCATGAGGACACGGCCGGAGACCCCACCAATGACGTCACATCTGCCACCGTCGGGCACACCACTTCAGGGACCGCTGCGGCAGCCACCGCCTCCACTTCCAGTCACAACACCACACACACCACCCTCACCGCAGCTGCTGCCACCCACCCCGCTCCTCCCACCGCCGACGGAGCCCCGTCCACGGCCGACGCCGTTGGAACCCCGCCCACGGCCGACGCCGACAGAACCCCGCCTACGGCTGACGCCGACGGAACCCCGCCCACGGCTGACGCTGACGGAAGCCCGCCCACGGCCGATGCCAACGGAAGCACGCCCACGGCCGACCACCTCATCGCTCCGCCCACAACCTCCACAGCCAGCAACCCCAGAGGAGACAGCCACACTGAGCCCTGCTGAATCTTCACCATCCCTCCAGATCTCCCACTGACTGAGGACGAATGGTCAGTCCTAAGCAAGGGGCTCAACTTTGTCTCCCTACAACCACACATCAACGAATACCAGTCACGTTTGGACATAGAGCAGTTTTTCCGCCGCCTTCGCCTCCACGCCTACTTCTTCAACCAGGAACCTAACCCTGCCTCCACTGACCCCTTCACCCGCTTCCAACACAAGTCCTCCTCCTGGGCACCAACCCCAGGCCTCCTACCCTCCCTCGACCTCTTCATCTCCAACAGCCGTCGAGACATTAACCGCCTCAACCTCTCCACCCCTCTCACCCACTCCAACCTCTCCCCTGTAGAACCGGCAGCCCTCTGCTCCCTCCGCTCCAACCCCAACCTCACCATCAAATCCGCAGACAAGGGTGGCGCAGTGGTAGTATGGCGCACTGACCTCTACATCGCCGAGGCCAGATGCCAACTCTCCGACACCACCTCCTACCGCCCCCTCGATCATGACCCCACCCCCGAGCACCAAACCATCATCTCCAACACCATTCATGACCTCATCACCTCAGGGGACCTCCCATCCACAGCCTCCAACCTCATTGCTCCCCAACCCCACACCGCCCGTTTCTATCCTTCCCAAAATCCACAAACCCACCTGCGCTGGTTGACCCATCGTCTCAGCCTGTTCCTGCCCCACCGAACTCATCTCCACCTATCTGGATTTCATTTTCTCCCCTTTGGCCCAGGAACTCCCTACTTACGTCCCTGACACCACCCACGCCCTCCACCTCCTCCAGAACTTCCAATTCCCTGGCCCTCAACACCTCATTTTCACCATGGACGTCCAGTCCCTATACACCTGTATTCTGCATGAAGATGGCCTCAAGGCCCTCCGCTTCTTCCTGTCCCGCAGGCCTGACCAGTCCCCATCCACCGACACCCTCATCCACCTAGCTGAACTCATCCTCACCCTCAACAACTTCTCTTTCGATTCCTCCCACTTCCTACAGACAAAGGGAGTGGCCATGGGCACCCGCATGGGCCCCAGCTATGCCTGCCTCTTTGGAAGTTACGTGGAACAGTCCCTCTTCCGCAACTACACAGGCCCCAAACCCCACCTCTTCCTCCGTTACATTGATGACTGTATCGGCGCCGCCTCTTGCTCCCCAGAGGAGCTCGAACAGTTCATCCATTTCACCAACACCTTCCACCCCAACCTTCAGTTCACCTGGGCCATCTCCAGCACATCCCTCACCTTCCTAGACCTCTCAATCTCCAACTCAGGCAACCAGCTTGTAACTGGTGTCCATTTCAAGCCCACCGACTCCCACAGCTACCTAGAATACACCTCCTCCCACCCACCCTCCTGCAAAAATTCCATCCCCTATTCCCAATTCCTCCACCTCCGCCGCATCTGCTCCCACGATGAGGCATTCCACCCCCGCACATCCCAGATGTCCAAGTTCTTCAAGGACCGCAACTTTCCCCCCACAGTGGTCGAGAACGCCCTTGACCGTGTCTCCCGCGTTTCCCGCAACACATCCCTCACACCCCGCCCCCACCACAACCGCCCAAAGAGGATCCCCCTCATTCTCACACACCACCCCACCAACCTCCGGATACAACGCATCATCCTCCGACACCTCCACCACCTACAATCCGACCCCACCACCCAAGACATTTTTCCATCCCCACCCTTGTCTGCTTTCCGGGGAGACCACTCTCTCTGTGGCTCCCTTGTTCGCTCCACACTGCCCTCCAACCCCACCACACCCGGCACCTTCCCCTGCAACCGCAGGAAGTGCTACACTTGCCCTCACACCTCCTCCCTCACCCCATCCCAGGCTTTAAGATGACTTTCCATATTAAGCAGAGGTTCACCTGCACATCTGCCAATGTGGTATACTGTATGCATTGTACCCGGTGTAGCTTCCTCTACATTGGGGAAACCAAGCGGAGGCTTGGGGATCGCTTTGCAGAACACCTCCGCTCGGTTCGCAATAAACAACTGCACCTCCCAGTCGCGAACCATTTCAACTCCCCCTCCCATTCTTTAAATGACATGTCCATCATGGGCTTCCTGCAGTGCTACAATGATGCCACCCGAAGGTTGCAGGAACAGCTACTCATATTCCGCTTGGGAACCCTGCAGCCCAATGGTATCAATGTGGACTTCACCAGCTTCAAAATCTCCCCTTCCCCCACCGCATCCCAAAACCAGCCCAGTTCGTCCCCTCCCCCCACTGCACCACACAACCAGCCCAGCTCTTCCCCTCCACCCACTACATCCCAAAACCAGTCCAACCTGTCTCTGCCTCCCTAACCTGTTCTTCCTCTCACCCATCCCTTCCTCCCACCCCAAGTCGCACCTCCATTTCCTATCTACTAACCTCATCCCAACTCCTTGACCTGTCCGTTTTCCCTGGACTGACCTATCCCCTCCCTACCTCCCCACCTGTACTCTACTCTCCACCTATCTTCTTTTCTCTCCATCTTCGGTCCGCCTCCCCCTCTCTCCCTATTTATTCCAGTTCCCTCTCCCCATCCCCCTCTCTGATGAAGGGTCTAGGCCTGAAACATCAGCTTTTGTGCTCCTGAGATGCTGCTGGGCCTGCTGTGTTCATCCAGCTTCACACTTTATTATATTTAATTTTAAATGTGTGTTGAGTAAAGCCCATTAACAAGTTTGGTAATAGAAATTTACAGCTATCTTTCCAGATGAGAAAGATAACCCGGGCTTGTTTTAGATGTGTCCCTTTATGGAAATGTAGGATAACCTTACTTATTCCTGTCAATATCAACAAACCTACTATGGATGTTAGATGAGATACCAAAGTGTGAAGCTGAATGAACACAGCAGGCCAAGCAGCATCTTAGGAGCACAAAAGCTGATGTTTCGGGCCTAGACTCTTCATCAGAAAAGGGGAATGGGGAAAGGATTCTGAAATATATAGGGAGACGTGGACCGAAGATGGATAGAGGAGAATATGGGTGGGGAGGTACATTAGATTAGATTCTCTACTGTGTGGAAACAGGTCCTTCAGTCCAACAAGCCCACACTGCCCCTTGAAGCATCCCACCCAGACCCATCCCTCTATAACCCACACACCCCTGAGCACTACGGGCAATTTATCATAGCCAATCCACCTAGCCTGCACATCTTTGGACTGTGGGAGGAAGCCGGAACACCTGGAGAAAATCCATGCAGACACTGGGAGAATGTGCAAACTCCACACAGACAGTCGCCCAAGGCTGGAATTGAACCCGGGTCCTTGGTGCTGTGAGGCTGCAGTGCTAACCACTGAGCCACTGTGCCATCCTAGGGAGGTGATAGGTCAGTCCAGGGAGGACAGACAGGTCAAGGGGGCGAGATGAGTTTAGTAGGTAGGAAATGGAGGTGCGGCTTGAGGTGGGAGGAGGGGATAGGTGAGAGGAAGAACAGGTTAGGGAGGCAGGGACGAGCTGGGCTGGTTTTGGGATGCAGTAGGGAGAAGGGAGATTTTGAAGCTGGTGAAATCCACATTGATACTATGGATGTTGGCGTTTTTCGAAAAAAAAAGTAAATAGATTTCTAATGTTGTCTCCAGATACTTGAGTCTAAGGTCCAAGCTTACAGGAGTAATGCAGTACTCATGTACTGCTTTATGAATAAAATCTTAAATTGGGACTCCAGTTGCCCAGTCAGACTGCTATAAACATTGCCACAGTGTTATATTTCAAAGAGGAGCAGGGGAGAACTATGCTATGTCCTGGTCAATACTTTTCCCTCAATCAAAAGGATTAAAAGCTTGGATTTGGCTCTAATTATGTACATGTTTACTTTGCACAGCTTGTTCAGCTCAGTTTCTGTTATTCTATTTCTATTATACAGTGATGGAAATTCAAAAATATTTTATTGCTGGTCAAGCATTTCAGGATACTCTGAGGCTGAGCAAGGTGCTACGTAAATGCATGCTTTTCATTCTTTCTTTGCCAGTTGGAATTTTGCTTGGTGAGTCTACCTTGATCATCCGCTAAATGGAACTTTTCGTCAAAGCGAAACCTTCCGCCGAACAATTATTTTCTAAAAAGAATGCAGTTTTCACACATTCTGACTTTCTAGGCATGTTTTCTTGCAGAGATGAAACCTGCACCACTTTTGAGTCCACTCTACTTCTTACATGACCAGCAGTTCTGCTAATTTGTTCTGACCCACATTTCAGAAAAAAAAAATGAATCTCAGGTTCCAAGAATGTTCGTTAGTTGATAAAGAACCTTTACCGTCTGGTCGCTTCATAGATGTGTCCTGGAAATGCATGATTTGGAGCAGTGAATGTGGTTGTATTTGAGAAGGTATACCTCATTATAACGTTTACTAAATGACATTGCATTTTGGAATTGATGCTATGAAGCAGTTGCAGTGCAATCTTCAGGGTCTGCTTTAGGGAACGTTCCATTACTTTGCAAAAAAAGCACAACAAACCACAATCCCAAGTCACCATATCTACAATGAGATATATGTCAGCTTGATGCACAGTGGTTAAATTGCTTCCTGTGCAGTCACACTATCAATAAGCTTGGCATTTCAGTTAAAATGCATCATTTACCAGAACAAAGCAATATCTTGTGTGAAAGGAAATGGAAACAACAGCTGGCAGTTAATGAATTACTTCTCTCGGACCTTGAAAACCTGCACCAGGCTTGTTCAAGTTTCCCAAGACTGAAGGCAAAGAGTTGAACATTGCAACTGTGAAAAGCTAATATGAAAACCGAAAATACACCGCGTCAGGCAGCATTTCTGAGGAGAGGTATGGAGCCAATATTTTAGGTCAATGATCTTGCATCACACCTGAAGATATTGGCAATGAGACCTTCTTGGTCTTCCAACATTGGTGACATGACATTAAACTGAAAGGTTAATCCAACTTTAATGCATCTCTCTGTACATTTTTTTGCCACAAATTGCTGTCTAATATTATCGAAACGATTAACTCAAAATGTCTATCCATTTTTGCATTTCATTCTGTTTCTTTCACAAGTAAAACTTTATTCTCATGAACCCTCATTGCACTAATCATATTTTCAAGGAAAGCTATGTCTTGAAAAATTGCTTGTTAACATGGGAATCGGTAATTTAAATGGTTTGATTTAAATGCTTTCTTTTAAGCAACTGAGGATTGCATGAAGATGAATTTCAATGTTACTTTAAATTATGCAGAAATGTTCAAAACATATAACTTCAGAATGTGTCCCAGTCCCTTTATCTTTGAGACCAAAGGAATAAATTCGGATCAGTCCCTAAGCGTAGAATAGCCTTTCAATCTCATTGTTGCCTGCAAGCCTGGGGTGTCCAATTGCAGATATTTTCGTAATCAACCTATTTAGAGATATTATTACACTCTTTTGGAGTAGGTGGGATTTCACATTAGGCTCCATGGTACTCAAAGGTAATACCAGTGCATCACAAATATCCCCCACCAATTCTGAGTGTCAGTCAGTGAGGTTAATCATACAGTCATATAACCATTGAGCTTTTCAACGCAGGAAAAGGGTCCTTTGGCCCATCCCATCCATTCCGGTCATAAACAAATACCTAACTATTCGAATCCCATTCACAAGTTTAGCTGTTGTGAGCTGTGCTACTCGTTCACCAATGGGATGTTCTTGTGAAAGTGAGAGTTTTGGCATACAATTGAGTGAAGGAAGAGCCAGGGCAGATTGGATGGAACTTTCCTCATATTTGATTGCGCTGCATCTGATCTCCATGTGCTGGATTTGGAGATGGACTTTCTAAGTTCGTCAGTATTAGAAGCTGCCTTCCTTCAATTTGGTGATCGCAAAAAGATCTGGTGTGTTCTGTGTGGTTTGAGCGAGGCAATGACCCTGCAGAAATATTGCCTTGCCTGAGTTTATCTACAATTTAATAACAAATAATCACAAACAATTTGGTCCAGATGTAGCATCGACCTTTCTTGCTGCTGTCTTGTAGAAGAGCTACCCTTACTTCTTGGATGGGTGGGCAATGATTTGCACTGAACTCAAGAACTGTGCAATTTTAATCAATGCTATTTGTGATATACTTCATTCCTACATCCTTAGGTACTGTTGAAGCAAATGTGCAATGTTGAAAACGTTTGTATTTTTGATTTTCCACTGATTTCCATCATTCAAGACATTAGAAATTTCAATTCTTAAAGAATATTTTGAGCCAAGGAATGGTTGATGTAGCTGGCAACATCTCCATGGTTGTCGCAAGACAAGATATAAAGGGATGATCTTGCACCCATTGGAGAACAAATACAGGCAGAACTATATCCAGTGCTGTGTAAAACACAAGGCTGGAGCACAGCATTAAGTTTGACCTCGAAAGAGGGTACGTTTTCTTGCTTTCAGGTATAAGATAAACCACCAGGAGATTGAATGAAAATCCTGTGACTGGGTTACCTTACAAATATTCTCTTGAGTAGGTTATCACTGAGCAGATCTTTCTGGGGCAGTGGCATGTGAAATCAAACCTGTGTGAAACAGATGAGCGGATTCACCATATTTAACCAACCAGAGATAGCACTGCAAAGATACGTCACAGGGATTTCCCTCACTCACTGGATTGCAATAATGACTGGAAGCATGATCTGCGTACATGAACATACCCGCAATGTTATTGCTTTGTAATGAATATAGTGGAGTAGTATTTGATGGCATGCAGTTTCGCTTGCTTCTCTCTCATCCGTTGCAAGATATGTGCGGGTAAGCGAATTAGAAGAAGCATTTTCATTGCGCTGCAAATTACTATCTAAGATCAAATGAGAGGCATGAATGTGCGAACAGTGGAACTACCTGAAAGTGCTGATGCCTTTCCTACTTTGTTTTCATTGTACATGTAATTGAAAGTTCCCATTCATTATTGTTATTATCTCTATATCTGCGCAAAACTATGAATACAGAAAATGTGTACTTACTTTGGAAATGTGCCAAAGGCACCTATCCACTTCACCCTTTCCATGGTCCAGTCACAGTAACCCCTACCTGTATCCACCTATCACCATCTCTCCTACACTTTTCCCAGCATCCAACCCACTCTGTCTCTTTATTTCTGGGTTCCCCTCCCCAGGCCTGATAATGGATTTTGGCCTACAACGTTGACTTTCTAGTTCCTCTGACGCTGTGCTTTTCCAGCCTCACACTTATAGGCTCTGGATTCCAGCATCTGTAGTACTTATTGTCTCCAAAGCAAGGTCAGTGTCTGAAGCCCATTTCCCTTATGGTTCAATGCCATCCTGCTGGTTCTATTGTATATTGTACACACTGCAGCTCTGAAACATTATTCTAATTAGGATTAGCATCACCGACTTGCCTTTTCACATCATTGTTATATTTTCAATTCTATCTTGTCTCCTATTTTCACTTCAGATTTGTTCTACTTCCACAGATATTGCATCCTGGCCAATACTTATCACTTGAACAACTCACACAAGAAGCCCCAATTTGTCTGGTCATTATCACATTAATGATAGTGGCACAACTTTCTGCAGTCCTCTCCGATAACATTAACTTTTAAATGTTTCACCAACCTTGGAAATTTGGACGTTTTCGATTACCATAAGACATAAGACCATAAGACATAGGAGTGGAAATAAGGGCATTCGACCCATGAAGTCCACTCCGCCATTTAAATCATGGCAGATGGGCATTTCAACTCCACTTCCCTACACTCTCCCCACAGCCCTTGGTTCCTTCTGAGATCAAGAATTTGTCGATCTCTGCCTGGAAGGCATCCAACGTCCCGGCCTCCACTGCACTCCGTGGCAATGAATTCCACAAGCCCACCACTCTCTGGCTTAAGAAATGTCGTCTCATTTCAGTTTTAAATTTACCCCCTCTAATTTTAAGGCTGTGCCCACGGGTCCTAGTCACCCAGCCTAACGGAAACGACTTCCTAGCGTCCACCCCTTCTAAGCCATACATTATCTTGTAAGTTTCTATTAGATCTCCTCTCAACCTTCTAAACACTAATGAGTGCAATCCCAGGATCCTTAGCCATTCATCATATGTTAAACCTACTATTCCAGGGATCATCCGTGTGAATCTCCGCTGGACACGCTCCAGGGCTAGTATGTCCTTCCTGAGGCGTGGGGCCCAAAATTGGACACAGTATTCTAAATGGGGCCTAACTAGAGCTTTATAAAGCCTCAGAAGCACATCGCACCTTTTATATTCCAACCCTCTTGAGATAACCAACAACATTACATTCGCTTTCTTAATCACGGATTCTACCTGCAAGTTAACCTTTAGAGAATCCTGGACCAACACTCCCAGATCCCTTTGTACTTCTGCTTTGCGAATTTTCTCACAATTTAGAAAATAGTCCATGCCTGTATTCTTTTTTCCAAAGTACAAAACCTCACACTTACTCACATTGAATTTCATCAGCCATTTCCTGGACCACTCTCCTAAACTGTCTAAATCTCTCTGCAGCTTCCCCACCTCTTCAGTACTACCTGCCTGTCCACCTATCTTCGTATCATCAGCAAACTTCGCCAGAATGCCCCCAGTCCCTTCATCCAAATCATTAATGTATAAGGTGAACAGCTGCAGCCCCAACACTGAACCCTGCGGGACACTACTTGTCACCGGTTGCCATTCCGAAAAAGAGCCTTTTACCCCAACTCTCTGCCTTCTGTCAGATAGCCAATCCTCAATCCAAGCCAGTAGCTCACCTCGAACACCATGGGCCCTCACCTTGCTCAGCCGCCTCCCGTGAGGCACTGTATCAAAGGCCTTTTGGAAGTCTAGATAGATAACATCTACTGGGTTTCCCTGGTCTAACCTACTTGTTACTTCTTCAAAGAATTCTAACAGGTTTGTCAGGCATGACCTCCCCTTACTAAATCCATGCTGACTTGTTCTAATCTGACCCTGCACTTCCAGGAATTTAGAAATCTCATCCTTGATAATGGATTCTAGAATTTTACAAACTACCGAGGTTAGGCTAATTGGCCTATAATTTTCCATCTTTTGCCTTGCTCCTTTCTTAAACAGGGGGGTTACAACAGCAATTTTCCAGTCATCCAATCATATTAAACATAAAAATCTTGCTTTCTTTCTCGTCTTAACACAACATGTTATGCACTGCTATTGCTAGATTTCCCTATCGATTGCCCATTGGGAGACCTGGATTGGGAGTTTGGTTTCAAAATCGTCAAGTGACCTAAATACATTATTATCTTGAATACTGTAACACTATGCAACACTTAACCATATACATACAGACATACAAATTAGGAACAAGACAGGGCCATTCAGACACTTCTCACTCATCAAGACGAGGCTGATCAGATTGTAAGGTCGAATCTACAATGCTGGCTACCCCTGATAATATTTCACCCTTTTGCTTATCTAACTTTGCCTTATGGGTATTCAAGGACTCTCCTTCTAGTACTCTTTGAGATTAAAAAAAGTCATCTAATCTCGATTTTAAATGGGAAAATCCCTGAATTCAGAAACTAACCCTAGTCTAGTTTTTCCCATTAGAATTCACATCCTCTCCACGTCTACCTTGCTATGACTCCTTAGGATGTTAAATATTTTAATCAAATCACCTTTTGCTCTTGTAAAATTGAGTGGCCTGTCCAACACTTGCTAGTAAGACAAACCCCCTTAACCCAAGTATTAAACTGATAAATCTTCTCTGAACTGCTTTCAGTGCATTTACAATACACAATACTCAAATGGTCTCAGCAGTGCTCTGTATTGGGCAATAGTAACCTCCTCTACTTTTGTATTCAGTTCCACTTGTGATGAGCTTTCCTAGTTACCTGCTCTTCATACAAACTAATCTTTTGCAGGATCCCAGATCTCTCTGTATCTCAGAGCACATCAACAACTCCCACTTAGATACAATGCTTCCTTTCTATATTTCCTACCTTTCTATATCTCCACATTTTCAGATTTCATTTTGCCGATTCAAATAACATATCTCTATTCTTTTGAATCCTCCTTGCATGCTATTCACAACTTACGCCTGTATCTATCTTTGCGTTTGTAGCAAATTTGGCATCAATACCCTCCAGCCCATCAACTGATTCATTTATATAAATTGTAAACAGTTGAACATCGATCCTTGTGACACATTCTTCACAGCTTGCTAACCTGACGAAGGCCCAGAAGGGTCTAGGCCCGAAACGTCAGCTTTTGTGCTCCTGAGATGCTGCTTGGCCTGCTGTGTTCATCTAGCTTCACACTTTATTATCAAGGCCCATTTACATCTGCTGTTTACTGCCTACTATCCAAGCAATCATTTCTCCAATCCCCCACACCGTGAATTTTTATTTTCCGCAACAACTTTTGATGTGGAACTTTCCCAAATACTTTCCGGAATCTGGCAATTTATGTGTAATATGTTCAGCTGTTCCCCTCTATGCACAGAATGTGCTTCCTCCTCAAAAAACTCCAAAAGCTTGGTCAAACATTACTGTCGTGATTGTAACAAAGTCAGCCAGATGGACTTCATAGAACACAAGTTCCCCGACTGGGCTGTTAATCTGGTCCAAGCAGGCAGGCCTGGCTGACAGAAATAAATAGGACTGTCAAAACAGCTCACTCTGATAGCTGGCTCTGAGGGAGCTGGATCAGTGTCCAAGCGCTCTTCGCATGTAACTAAAGGGTGACTTGCTAATGGGAGAGCAGCTTCTGTGCAGTTATTTCTGTGGCGATGAGAGAAAAACAAGGCCCTGAAGAAATATGCTTACAATAGTCGTCCTTAACTTGGGTTAAAGATTTCTGGCACCATGCGGTTACTTGGGAAGCTTGCCTCATTTGGTCCTGCCATCAAAGATTCGCCCCTGCATGTGAAAATAATGCAATATTGCCTTCTGGGCAAATGACATTGGAGCAGATGAAAAGCAACGAGTAGTTCTCCTGACAACTTTTTTGGCTATTAAGAGCCTAACTTTCCACAAGGCACTAGACACTAAAACCTTTTGAAAGTTGATGAATTTAGTTAAGGAATATTACGATCTCAAGCCTCCTCTAATTCTGAGATGGTATTGGTTTTACTAGGCAATTCAAGAACCAGGGGAATCTGTATTGGAAGTTTTGACTAGGTTAGGACAACTGTCAGGGGCCTATGATTTTGGTTTAACCCTTAATGAGACAATGAGAGACCCTTTGGTACATATCCATGCCTTAGCGCTTACTAGCTGAAGCCCAACTAGACTTCAAACAGGCACTTCAGCCAGCTTTGTCATTAAAACGAGGCAAGTGGCACTTATGAGTATCAGAATATTCTGATGGGAGTGGACACTCATGCCAGGATGACTAAACTTGGGGAACACTGCTTGAATGAAGGCAATTGCATGTCCTCACTTGGGACATATCCTGAACAGAGAGTCTCCAGGTCAGCCCTCAGCAAAACCCCTAAAACAGAGCCAAGCCTCATTTAAGTTTTCTTCAGGATCTGGGTGGACAAAGCATTGTAGTCCTTGCCAGCGTGAGAACTCAAGACAGAGCAAGAGTCCAAAGAGACCGAGGTTGAGTAAAAGAACGCTAGGGTGGTATCCAGGAGAGTGCACACACTGGAAAATCCAGTTACATCTGGTTTGGAACAGGTGAATAGTTTAGCAACATGCAAATCAGAATTAAGCAAAGTGAACATCTGGTTGAGTGGTCACCCAGTTCTAATAGAGGTCAATACCACAGCAGCTGTTTCAGTGACTGTGAAACCAGTCTTTAACAAAATACATTCTGGACTCCACTCCTTAACTTTGTGCACGACCTTGGCTAGACTGAGGACCTATACCGGGGAGCCTTTACAGATTAAGGGTACAACGTTGGGTTCTGGTCTTTTAGGAGAAGCAGCTGGTTCAGTTACCACTGAATACAGTAACAGGCTCAGGCCCAAGCTTGATGGGGAGAAATTGATTGAGAACAATTCACCTCAACATTGGCTCAAACACTTTTCAATTAGAAAATGGACGCCTGAGTGAAGACTTAATTAAACTCTGAGAAGTTTTTCAGGAATGTCTAGGAGCCAAGGCCCACTTGCATGTGGGCCGGGAAACAATTCCCTGAATCTGCAAGGCCCACTAAGTGCCATCTGCCTTATGGACAGAATCAGAGGCAGAAAGGAGAAGGCTGGAAAATGCAGGAATCATCAAGGGGAGTACAGTTTGTGGAATGGGCAGCACCAGCCATACTGATTGTGAGGTTCAGAGGGTTGGTTCACGATATTAAACAAACAGTTGACCACTTTTTGCAGCTGGATAAATACCTAATCCCTCGCATAAGGGAGTTTTATGTGCTGGTTGGGATAGGGGTGGGAGGGTATGTGTGCTGTCTTTCACAAAGTTGGACATGGGTCATGCACACTTATGATTGCAATTAGATGAGGATTCTCAGATGTGTGTTAGTAATTAATGACCATAAGGGTTTGTACCAACTTATGAGACTGCGATTTGGGATATCATCAGTCTGGGTTATTTTTCAGTGAATAATGGCAAACATTTTATGAGGTCTACCTCAGTATACCATTACAGATGACATACTAGTAACAGGGAAGACCAATAAGAAGTGCTGAGAGAACTTGGGCACAGTCCTTAGACATTTCTCCCAGACAGGCATATGCCTTTGACAGGAAAAATGAGTGTTTCGGACTGGATCTGTGTCAACGGTGCTCCATGTGTAAGTAAAAGTTGTCTTTGTGACAGGATACCAGCCTCTGTGGAGTTATTTCAATTACGTCCCTTTCACAAAACCATATTGACTCTGCCCGCTGCTTTGATGTTATCTCAATCCTCTGTAATAATGGCTTTACTAATAGCTGCTAACATTTTCCCTGGGACAAATGTCAAGCGAACTGACTCATACTTTCTCACTTTCTGTCTTCCTTTTTTGATAATGGAGCTACATTCAGCATCTTCCAATTTAATGGAACTGTCCCTGAATCTAGTGAGTCCCGGAAAACTAAAATGAATGCATCGATTATCTCACCTGACATTTCTTTAAAACTCCTAGGATGCAGTCTATCATGATCCAGGTCCCTCTCGGCTCACACTTCCAACAATCTCCACTTCCGCTTCTCTGGTGATTACAATTTTCCTCTATTCCTCCTCCCTCCCTTTTTCTGATTTGTTAGGATGTTACCTGTATCCTCTACAATGAAGACAGGTGCAAAATGTCTGCTCAATTCATCTGTGATTTCCTTTTATCTTTATTATTAATTCTCCAGTCTCACTTTCTGTACGGTAAATGCTCACTATATCAACTGTTCCCTCCTTTAAATGTTGAAAGACACTCCTGTAATCTGTGTATTTTTGATTACTTTTCCCTCATACTCTATTTTTCCTCTCTTTATTAATTATCATGTCATTTTTTTTGTTTTTGTTTTTATATAGTCTCTGATCTTCTCACTGGCCACCTATATTTGCACAATTATATGCATGTTTATTTAATTAGGTATGAATGTTAACAATATTCCAGTGGAATTTTTCTTACTTTTAGATTGTATCTATTCTGTACATTCTGAATTCTGAAATATCTGCCATTGAATCTCTATTGGTGTATGCCTGAAGCTAATTTGCAATTTCACTTTACCCTGCCCTGCTTCCATGCCCTTGTAATTCATTGTATTTAAATTCAAAATAATAGTCTCAGACATACTGCTCTTTTCCTCAAGCTGAATACAAAATTCAATCATATTATGTTAACTCTTATCTGGAAGCACCTATACTGTGAGACTATTAAGTATTTCTACTCCTTTGTACAGTACCAGGCCTGGTAAGGCCTACTCTTTATCTTGTTCTACAAACTGCTGCTGAGTGGCTATCTGGAAAAAAAAACACGGTTTATGAACTTCTCATCTACCTTTCCCCATCTGACATTTCCAGTCTACGTATAGACTGAAATCTCACATAATTATCTTAGAGCCATACAACACAGGAACAGATCCTTCGTCCAACCAGTCCATGGCAAACATCATGCCAAACTAAACTCGTCCCAGTTGCCTGCTCATGGCCCATATCCTTCCAAACAATTCTTAATTATGTACTTATTCAAATGTTTTGTGGAGGTCAAGTCAGTGAGTGTCTTTAAGTCACAGATAGGTTCTAGTTTAGTAAGGCAATCAAGGGTTGTGGGGAGATGGTAGGTGAATAGGATTGAGAAGGGCCTCCTGTGTTCATCCAGCTCTAGGCTTCGTTATCTCGGATTCTCCAGCATCTGCAGTTCCCATTATCTTTGAGAAACATGTCAGCCATGATTGAATGGTGGAGCAGACTTGATGGGCTGTACATCCAGCTCCACACTTTGTTATCTCTATTGATGGGCTGTATGGTCTAATTTTATTGCTGTATCTCATAGTATTTTAAGAATTGTAACTGTACCAGCATTCGTCACCTACTGTAAAAATTCAATCCACACACGAACTAATCTCTATGTTAAAAAAAATGCCCCCATGTCTTTTTTAAATCTCTCGCCTTCAGAATATTCCCTCTCGTCTTGAAATTCCCCACCCTAGGGAAAAGGAACCTGCCATTCACCCTATCTATATCCCTTCATCATTTTATGAACCTCTGTAGGGTCACCTCTCAACCTCCTCTACATGAGTGAAAAACGTCTCAGCCTATCCAGCCTCTCCTATAACTCACACCTTCCATTGCTGTCTTGCCTTTATGAAAAGCTCTGACTATCGTTTCCTATCTGCTTCAACTTGCCATAAAGTTATTGTTAGTGGGCCTTTACACCACTCCCCCCATGTGACTCCTTGCCTTTATCATTTCTTATTTTCCTCTTTAAATATCTTTGTTTCCTGAACTTAGGTCATCCCTCTCTATTTTGATAATACCATCATTAACTAACAAAACCAGCCCTTCACCTCGACCTAAATTATAATCTTATCCATAGGGACAAAGCCCTAGGCCTAACAGTCTTCAGCTGCTTTGTCAATGGCTTTCACTCTACCAGAAGGTCAGAATTGGGGATCTCCATGATGTTGGCACAATGTTCAGCTACTACTTCTCAGATGTTGTAGCAGTCAATGTCCAAAATGCAGCAGGACCAGGACAATACCTGGGTTTGGACTGATAAGTAGCATGCTATATTCGTGGCACACAAGTGCCAGAAAAACAACCACCTCCAACAAGAAAATCTAACCATTGCCTGTTGACATTCAATGATATTACCATCACTGAACCCCCACTTACCAACATCGTGAGGGTTACCATTGACCAGAAACTGAACTGGTTTAGCCGTATATATACACAGTGGTTACCAGCGTAGTTCAAATATTTGGAATAGCTCAGCTCCTTTTTCCCAAAGCCTGTCCACAATTTAGAGGGCACAAGTCAAGAGTGTGATGGAATAATCCCTACTTGCCTGGATGACTACAGTTCTAACTCCATTCAGGACAAAATAGCCTAGTTATCAGCATCCCATCCATCACCTTTGTCATTCCCTCTCTCCACCAGTGACAGACGGTGGGAGCAGGGTGTACCATCTACAAGATGCACGGCATCAACTCACCAAGGCTCCTTCAACATCAGCTTCCATAGAATCATAGAACCCCTGCAATATGGAAGCAGGCCACTTGGTTCAGCCAAGTCTGCAACAAATCTCCAAAGAGCATCCCACCCAAACCCACCCCATTCCTGTAACCCTGCATTTTCCACAGCTAATCCAACTAGCCTGCACCTCCTTAGACACGATGGGCAATTTAGCATGGCCAATCCAAATAACCTGCACATCTTTGGACTGTGGGAGGAAACTGGAGCACCCAGAGGAAACCCACGCACACAAGGGGAGAAGGAGCAAACTCCACACAGACAGTCGCCTGAGGCTGGAATCGAACCCAGGTCCCTGGTGCAGTGGGACATCAGTGCAAACCACTGAGCCAGCGTGTTTCCTAAAGCTGTGACTAATACCATAGGGTATGTCCCATTGCATAGGAGCAGCATCAATCTCCAGTTTCCCATCCAAACCACACACTATTCTCATTTGGATTTGTACCACCCGTTCCTCCACTGTCACTGGGTCAAAATCTTTGAACTGCCTTCCCAACAGCACGTCTCTACCCAGCACAGACTGCAGTGATTCCAGAAGGAAGCTCACTACTGCCTTCTCCTGGGCAATTAAGAATGCGCCACCTAGTGATGACCACATCCCTGTGAAAAAATAGAAATGTCCTGAGATCCTATTTTGTACTACAGCATACAGAGGCTGTATTGTTTTTCTGTCAATGCATTTGTGTTTAATTTTTTCTGGAAGTTGATGATTTGTGTCTTCATTTACGGTCAAGTGAAACTGAAGTAGAACTGACTTGACAAAAGAAACAGCTCTGAATTGTAAGCAGACCTACCCCTGCGCCTTTCTCTTCTCACCTTGCACAATCTGGTGATGTGTTAAACTTTAAAGGTACATGTGGTTAAACTTTAAAGGAACATGTGGAAGCTCATCTACCATCGCAGAAATCAAGGCTTTCTCCTTTGGATGTCACCATCTGGCTCAGTTGCTAAGTGACAAACCTTGTCATTCATCACAGCCCCTTATAACTCTACAAGAGCCTCAGCAATGCGCAACATCTGTAAATGCTTCCTGTTCTACCCGGATAATAGCCAGCCTCGTCTTTTTATAGCGAGTTAAGAGTCAGACTCTGAACAAGCCCATTCATTCTGAAAGAAGTGTGTGGGTGAAGTGCTTGTAAGATGCCATCAGATGCTGTTTGATCTGAAACGTGAACAGAACAGGTGTGCTTCTCCCTTTCTTCAACTGACTCAGCAACTTTAAAGAGCTCTGGGTTCCATGTACATCAAAGGAGAAATGTGGCCATCAATTTATTACATAGCACAAACAAAATAGGACTGTAATAGTGGCTGTTTAGGAAATATTGAGGTGCAGTGAGACACTGGAATAGTCACTGAAGGTTGGCATACAGATGCAGCAGGCAGTAAGGGAAGCTAATGGCATGCTGGCCTTCATAGCAAGAGGATTTGAGTCTCGGAATAAGGATGTCTTGCTGCAGTTATACTGGGCTTTGGTGAGGCCACACCTTGAGTACTGTGTGCAGTTTTGGTCTCCTAGTCTTGCTCATGAGGGAGTCCTGCAAAGGTTCAGCAGATTGATTCCCGGAATGGCAGGACTGACATATGAGGAAAGACTGGATCAACTAGGCTTGTGCTCTCTGGAATTGAGAGGAATGTGGGGGTGAGGGGTGGGGAATCTCATGGAAACATCTAAAACTCTGATGGGATTAGACAGGCTAGATTCTAGAATAATGTTCCTGATGTTGGGGATGTCCGTAACTAGCAGTCACAGTTGAAGAATATAGGATAAGCCATTCAGGGCTAAGATGAGGAAGAATTTCTTTGCTCAGATAGTGAGTGGAATTCTCTCCCACAGGAAGCTGTTGGGGCTGATGCATTAGATATATTCAAGAGGGAGCTGGGTATGGCCCTTGCGACTAAACGGGCCAAGGCGTATGGAGACTGAATGGGAATGGGACACTGAGATTGCATCACCAGCCATGATCATATTGAAAGGTGGTGCAGACTTGAAGGGTCGAATGCCCTATTCCTACGTCTATTTTTGATGTTTCTATGGGGCATTTGGCCCCTTGAACACATTCGGCGTCTCAATAAGATCATGGCTGATCTGTTTTTGCTTTGAATTCTATCACCGTCTGAGGCAGAGTGTTCAAAGGTAACGCAGAGAAAATAATTTCCCTCATCTCTGTCCTAAAAAGGGTGGCTACTAATTTTAAAGCAGTGTCACATAGAATTTGGACTGACCTCCTACCAGAGGAAGCATCTTTTCCATCTTCATCTGGTCAAGACCATTCAGGGTCTTCTACACTTCAATCAGGTCACACCTCACTTTTCTAAACTTCAGTGGAAACAAGCCCAGTCTGTCTCAGGCAAGCTGCTCGTTTCAGTATCAGTCTAGTAAACCTTCTCTGAACTGCCACCACTAGCACGATTGCATTGATCTCCTTCCTTAAGTAAGGAAACCAAAACTGCACTCAATCCCCGAGATGTGGTACCATCAACGCTCTGTGCAAGTGAAGAATAACATCCCTACTTTAATGTGCAAATTGTCTTGCAATATAGCAGAGCAACCCTTTCATTTCTTAATTACTTGTTGTACCTGAATTTTCTGTGACAAACTAGAACACCGAGATTACTTTGCCGCTTGGAATTTCACAACCATTTTCCATTTAAATGATACTCTGCTCTTTTATCTTTCCTGTCAAAGCGATAAACTTCACAATATCCTCCAATATTCTCCATCTGCCACATTTTTTGCCCCCCCACCCATCCTGTCTATGGCACATCTGCAAATGCCATGGCTGAATCTTACTGGAAACCGGCTAATTTTTGGTAAGTTTGATGGAGGATTTCTCTCCGCGATGCCCAACGAGGTTTCTTGTTCTGTCATTACCAATGTGCCATGCTGCAATGGTGCCCTGCTCATTGCAGGCAGAAGTATTCACCATTTCTGGGCACATTCAGGATTCATGGCATGGGAGCTACGCCTAGAAAGTGCTTATTGACCTGGTCAAATGATGGCAGTCCAGAGATGTCAAGTGCCCTGGACATATCAGACAAGAGAAAGTTGGCACCCCACTTCATTCACAAGGGCTAGGAAGTTCTGTGGACAGGTTGATGCAGGAGGCCTGGGGTTGTCACACAGGTCAATGCCATCTCCACTGGAAAGAGGCCCAGCAGCATATGAGAGAGGTCACTGACCTTCTCTGCTATGCCAGGTTAAGTGCCACAATCTACTCACTCCTACTTCTTGCCTATTCCATTTCTGCTACTGCACCCCAGTGCCACCAAGGCTCATGCTCCACCACGCTCACTGTTACCTGCAGCATCTTCATTCACTCACTCCTATCCACAGGAACCCCTCCGCAGATTATCATCCTTGCATGGCCTCTGTGCTCCTATTCACTCCCTCGGGATAACTCCTACCTTTCTCCCATCTACACCAGCACTAGCAGCTGTGCCAGCCACTTCCATCAAACTCAATCTCTTCTTTAGCCTCATTCCAGGAGAAAGTAGCCCACATTAGGGCAGAGAGTCCCAGGATGGGTGATGGAGTGCCGGACATTTGGATCCTGACCCTTTCCACAGAAAGGGAATAGATGCGGCCAGCAAAGGACTGGGACACCCATACCTTTGCAATGAAGAAACCATAGCTGTCTTGCTCTTCCATTACTGCATGGGAATGTATTCTTATTAAGCCCCAAAATCTACCCCTTGTTTGCGATGCACTCTGTCTTCAGTCTTCTGCAGGTAGTGGCAGCATCAGTGTGGCCCTGGCACAAGGCATCCCCTCCTCCATCTCTGAGGAAGAGAGCAGAGAGCACAGATCCCTGCATTGGCAGGACTGCCTCCTGAACCCTCCACCAGCCAGACACTGACATCATGGTAGGAATGCTTCCTGGGTTAGAGTCAGGAATGACCTCAGATTCGTAGAATCCATACAGAGGGTGGAATTGAATCCAGGTCCCTGGTGCTGTGAGGTAGCAGTGCTCACCACTGAGCCACTGTGCCACCCAACGGTGAACATGTCACTGCCACATCTCTGCAGCTGGTGGAGGACAATGCCCCAGGCTTCTGGCATTGGGAGGGCTGCTAGGGACTGGGCGCCTGCTCAGTGCCAGGCAGGCAGTGGTGTCAGCTGTTAACAACTTCATCCAAACGCACAAGCAGACACAAGCACGGAGAAATATTAGTCTCGGGCACTGGACAAACTAGCTGCTCAATTGCACCAACATTGTTGGCACCTTGCTGCCTTTGGTTTGCAAGCATCTCCTCAGGTTGGCAGCTGCCTTGGAGAGTCAGGTCCAGTGGTCTCAGAGTCTGCTGGACCTACTCTTGGACCCACACTCTGTCATTCTGGCCATTGATGCTCAGCACCGACAGTAAGATGGCGAGGGCACGAAGGACCTTGAATGACCTCACTTGACATGCCTCCTACTTATAAGGAGAGAGGACAGCACCAGAAGGCACCATATGTTGATGTCCCAGAAATCTTTACTCAGGGCACTTAAGAGGTGGCAGGGCACCTTTAACCTTGGGGTAGTTCAAACCGAGGATGGGTGCACCTGCCTCTGGGCAGGACATTCTCAGCATGTCTGGGGTTCCATCCAAACCACACTGACCCAAAATTCCAACAGGGTCCACTGCAGGTGCAGGATCTCTCTAACCCAGCTGTGGGCTTTGGGACTGTACTGAGATGTAACAGAAGGGAAAATACCCTTTGAGGTCACATAAGTGGCTCAAGTGCCACTTCATTGCAAATGCATTCATACAGTCTTGCATATATGTTCACTTTTCACCATCAGAGTGTTTCACGGAATGTCTGATGAGCAGCAGCTTCGAGACTGAAGCCTAACCATCCTTAGCACTGCCCCTGGTTTTATGGTCCAAGGTGCGAAGTGAGCAGTTCCATGTACAAGCCATGAGGATTTGAAAGTCGCTTGTTACTTTGGAAAGCAGGGCCAAACTTTCCAGGCGGCAATACATTGCTCATGCATCCCACGTCCTTTCGCGGTACCGATTCCTGATGCTGGTCATGAGTGCTTGGGGTAAAGATTCTGCACTTCCTGTACTGCCTGGGGGTCTGTCTGATGTTGTTGTCCTTTGAAGGGCTTCCCATCACTTGCAAGTGAAATCCCTTCCTTGAATGAAGCATTTACCTCACCCATACTGGGTGTGGTCATAGTCATTTACAGCTCCATTTAGCAACTAGTTATTTACTGCACAATGGAAGAACCATGTGAAGAATCTCAAACTTACCCTCTTACCTTTGGTGAACCCCAGATGTAAATATTCCCTTCTTGATGGCCCTCCCAGTTAACCCTATTGACTTCGAACTTTTTCCATGCTCCCACTCAACCCGTCTATATAACTCTATTGCTCGTCCACCCCGTCCTGTACCCTCTTGAACTGTACGTGAGGCCTGTCTCTCTCCCTACACAGCCACACAGAGTCATAGAGACATACAGCATGGAAGCAGACTCTTCGGTCCAACCCATGCTGGCCCGATATCCTAAATATCCCTCTAAATTCTTCCTGTTCATATACCCACCCAGAGATAACAAGGTGTAGAGCTGGATGAACACAGCAGGCCAAGCAGCATCAGAGGAGCAGGAAGGCTGACGTTTTGGGCCTAGACCCTTCTTCAGAAATGAGGATACACCTTGTTATCTCAGATTCTCTAGCATCTGCAGTTCCTGCTATTTTAAATGTTGTAATTGTACTAGTCTCCACCACTTCCTATGGCAGCTCATCCCATACGCACACCACTCTCTGCGTGAAAATGTTGCCCCCTTGATCCCTATTAAATCTTGCAACCCTCACCTTAAACCTATGCCCTCTAGTTTTGAACTCCCCTACTCCAGGGAAAAAACCTTGTCTATTTACCCTCTCATGCCCCTCAGATTTTGTAAACCTCTTTCAGGTCACCCCTCAGCCTCTGATGCTCCATGGAAGAAAGCTCCAGTCTATTCAGTCTCTCAGAATAGCTCAGCCCTCCAACCTTGGCAATATTCTTGCCAATCTTTTCTGAACCCTTTCAAGTTTCACAACATCCTTTCTATCACAGGGATATCAGATTTACATGTAGTATTCCATTAGAATATTAGCCAAACTAATGCCCTGTACATCCTAATTTGGAAATTCCATACCCTGACCAATAGATGCAAGCATACCAAACGCCTCCTTCACTATCCTATCTACCTGCAACTCCACTTTCAAGGAACTATGAACGTGCTCTCCAAGGTCTCTTTGTTCAGTAACAGTCCCCAAGACCTTACCATTAAGTGTATAAGTGCTGCCCTGAGTTGCCTTTCCAAAATGCAGCACCTAACATTTATCTAAATTAAACTCCATCTGTCACTCCTCGTCCCACTGGCCCATGTGATCAAGATTCTGATCTACTTTGAAGTAACATTCTTTGCTGTCCACTACAACACCAATTTTGGTGTCATTTGCAAACTTGCTAACCATTCCTTCTAAATTCACATCCAAATCATTTATATAAATGACGAAAAGTAGTGGACCCAGCACCGATCCTTGTGGACACCATTGGTCACGACCTCCAGTCTGAAAACCAACCCTCCATCACCAGCCGAGATAACGAGGTGTGGAGTTGGATGAACACAACAGGCCAAGCAGCACCTTAGGAGCAGGAAAGCTGACGTTTTGGGCCTGGCCCATCATCAGAAAATGATGAAGGTTCGAGGCCCGAAATGTCAGCTTTCCTGCTCCTAAGATGCTGTTTGGCCTGCTGTGTTCATCCAGCTCCGCACCTTGTTGTCTCGGATTCTCCAGCATCTACATTCCAATTATCTCCATCTCCAGCCTCTAGTCTTCTATCTTCAAGCCAGTTCTGTATCCAAATAGTTACTTGTCCCTCTATTCCGTGTGATCTAACATTGCTAACCAGTCTACCATGAGGAACTTTGTTGAACACCTTACTGAAATCCATATAGATCATGTCCACTACTCCGCCCTCAACAATCCTCTTTGTTATTTCTTCAAAAAACTCAATCATGTATGTGAGACACGATTTCTCACGCCCAAAGCCATGTTGACTATCCTTAATCAGCCCTTGCCTTTCCAAATACATGTTAATCCTGTCCCTCAGGATTCCCTCCAACATTTTACCCACCACTGATGTCAGGGTCATCAGTCTATAGTTCCCCGGCTTTTCCTTGTGTACTTCCTCCCTCAAATGGACAGTTCATAAATCATTACTGAATATGGGAACTAATCATCATTTTTTGGCTAGTAGTGTCATTATAACTCCAACTTTACATTTACTTCATACTGATATTGTAGGAGGCAGGTTGAGAACAATCTGAAACAACACCATTTTAAATATGATTTGGATTTTACCTGAAAAGGTGAACTTGATCTTTTTAAAATCTGAAATTTGGTGCAGTGCAATACAGTGATCTGGTCAGAACAGAGGGCAGCTTCTCCTAAAAAAATCCATTGTAATGAGATGAGTTAAAAGAGGACACTCCAATCACACGCATAAACAGTTGCCCGAACACAAGCACACACATACACACAAACACACATAGACACAGACACGCACACACAGACACAATGAAACACGCATGCATACACACAGACACTGTCACATAGAGTTACACACACACACAGATAGGCACACAGACATACATGCACATACACACACACATATGCATACACACATGAGCACACACACATACAGGCGTACAGACAGAAATACACACACATACATGCACACATGCAGCTGCAGAGACACGCATGCACACTGATACACACACACACAGACAGACACACAGAGGCATATTTTCATTACGAGCCCAGCCGCAGTAGATTGAATAAACAATCCTGGAAGTTGAAAGAATCAACTCAGGAAATCAATGTCATCTTCCCCAACACTATTAAGCACATCAATTGGGCCTCTGTGCGTGAAAGAATGTTCGGACAGGAAATGCAGAGGTTAGTGGCTGATAGATCCACTCACTGAGCACTAGTGACAGCCACTAAGACAAAGCAAAAAAAATAAAAGTTAGAAATGAGTTACTTTAATTAACTTTTTCAGACAGCTTCAGGACAGATGGAATTTGAATGGGAATTGTCTGGTCAGGAGGTGAGGAACACTGCTAATAATGCCCTAACAGCCCTGTAATATAGGAAGCCACACTAAGATTAATTGTAGTCGACAATTAGATTAATTATCAAATGGCAAAATGAAGCAGGCATGTTCAGGCTCGTTTATGTTTCATTGACATGTTTCGTTGATATAGAAGTGAATATCAACATTAAGAGACTATCATTCACATTACAATATTTATCTGGGTCACTCTTTCAATTTACAAAGTTTTACTAGCTTTAGAGTTAGAAAAAGATTAGTGCTAAACTTTATATTGATGGCTGCATTGACGATTGCATTCAGTGCATGTGTGTGTGGGTGGGGATGTGATTGGAAGTTAATGATGGTAGCTTGTATTTACCGAGATGGCTAGGAAAATATGACAGGGCGTGAGACAATTGGTCTGGCGAGGTCTTTTGTTCCTATTAAGTGTTTTTTTCCTTTTAAACAAATTAATCTGATTCTTGTCCCAGCACTTCATTTGGTCTTTGGCATCACACATAATTTCCAGCAAAGAAGGGTATACTCTGTCGAGTGTAACAGCCCTGAATTGGAGAAAACTTCCATCGCCCAAAGTCTACCTTCTCTGTTGAGGCTGATTGAGTAGTCTTTGGGCTTTAATTCAATGTTTGGGACTATTTTATTTCAAGTGTTCAGAATGTGGGCCTTACTAACAATTCAGCTTAGCAATTATGGGGCATCCCTAATCACTTTGGAGAAGACTATGGCCATGAGTTGAATTGCCTGTCCTTCTCTCACTGGCTTGCACGGGCCTCTACAAAACTGGAAGTCACTGCCACTCCACAGAGCCTGGTAGCCCGATACCAAGTCACCCTTTATTGACAGATGAACAGCTCCTGGCTCTAGTGCTGCCTCATACCAAGTCAGGCAGCAGACTGTCAGCATCTCTGACACTCCTGGCTATACCTGTCAGCCCAGGGCTTCCCGATTGGACCAGATGTGGCTGACCGCATGGCACTAACTACAGCGACTGTGTGGCAATGCCAACTGCCCATGTGCGGAATCTTGGAGCGGCTGCTTGCATGCACGGTCGTGTGTTTTGGAAGGTGCTGCCAGATGAACCTTATTGAGTTTCTTCCAGGCTCCCTGCAGACAGAATACAACACGTGCAGCACATGGGAGGAGAGAATTGTCATGCCAGAGGAAGGGGAGCTGATCAGTTTGACTACTTCGTTCTGCACAGTGTCCAGGTTCTTGCAACAAATATCATATAGTGAGTAATCGTCACTCCCCTAATAAAGTGGATTACCAACCTTTGGTCAAAAACTATACTTTTCTCTTATCCTTCACCTTGACCCCAAACACTTAGCCGAATTATTCAAAATGTTTGTGCTTGCTGCTTGTTCACCACTGAAGTAAAACTCCCACTGGTGCCCTGGACACGAGACATTAACTCTGTCTGTCTTGCTATAGATGCTGCCAGGTCTGCTGAGGTCCTGCAGCATGTTCTGTTTTTGCATAGTCGTTGTGCAAACTAGCCTGATGGAATCTCAAAAGCGCATCCCGTTGAAGGAGGCTGTTCAGCTCCTCGTGTCTCCAAACCTACTTTCTATCCCGTTTCTGCTAGTTGGTGGAAACAATCTCAGATCGAACAATAACAAAGCTGTAGGAGAGAATGGTTTTTAGACTCTCTAAAATGTAGCTAATGTAAAAGTTGAACAGAAATTTAGTCTTAGCAACTCAAGAGAAGCTATCAAAGCTGTCAATACACATATACCTGTGTGAGAGTCAAGACTGAACATGAAGTTTTAGTCAAAAAATAGGATTGACTTTTACACAAGTACATATGTTGAGAGGGTCATTGACTTTCTGGAGATCAGGGTCGAATCCCACAATGGCAGATGGTAGAATTTGAATTTTTAAAAGAAATCAAAAATCTGGAATTAAATGTCCAATGATGACCATTGTTGACTGTCGTAAAAAACCCAATAGTTTGCCAAGTCTCATAGGAAAGGAAATCTGTTGTCCTTAGCTGGTCTGACCTGTATGTGACTCCATACCCACTGCAATGTACTTAACTTGTCAGTGCCCTATCAAATAGTCTAGGAAGCCATTAAATTGTTTCAAAGCCAGTTAGAAATCTCAATAAAGGAATGTAACTGGATGGACTGCCTCACAGCAACCCAGGCACCAGAAACAACAGCCCTATTGACTCTGCGAAGCCCTTGTCACTAACAACTGGGAGCTAGTGCCAAAGTTGGGAGAACTGTCTCACAGCTGGATCTAGCTGAACTCACAGAATCATGCCTTACAGACAATATCGCAGTGACCGTCACCCCCATCCTTGGGTATGTCCTGTCCCAGGACAGAGACAGCAGCACAGTGATGTACAGTCGGGAGGAGGTTATCTTGGAAGTCCTCACCATCGATGCCAGGCCCCATGAAATCTCACAGCATCAGGTCAAACATGGACAAGGAAACCTCCTGCTGGTTACTCGGTACCGTCAGCACCCCAAACTCCTTATGGATCAGTTCTACTTTGTGTTGAAAATCAATTGGAGAAGGCATTGAGGATGGTAAGGGGCACAGAGTGTACTCTGGGTGGGAGATTTCAATGCCTACCACCAAGAGTGGCTCGGCAGCGGTACTACTGATCGAGCTGGTCTGGTCTAAGAGGATACAGGTCCTAGACTGGACAAGGGTGAGGGAACCAACAAGGGGGACAAATATATTTTTACCTCACCCTTACCAATCTGCCTGCTGCAGATGCAGCTGTCCATGAACATAACAGGTAGGAATGACCACCACATGCTCCTTACGCATTCCTTGATACCCGTAAGGCAATGTCTGAGATATGGATTTTTTAAATTCACTCATGGGATGTGGTCATCTCTGGGTGGGCCAGCACTTATTGCTCATCCCTAGTTGCCCTCAAGAAGGCGATGGTGAGCTGCCTTCTTGAACTGCTACAGTGCTATAGATCAACCCAGAATTCCATTAGGAAGGATTTCCAGGATTTGACCCAGAGACAGTGAGGGAATGGCAATATATTTCCAAGTCAGAATGATGACTGGCTTGGAGGGGAGCTGGCAGGCAGTGATTTTTTGTTTTTCTTCTTTTTTTTTAAGGACTAGCAATCCACCCATTGTATAGTCTTTAAAAAATGCATTGAAACTTTCTCCCTTGCTGACTTCCTGACCCACCTCCAGCCATGCCTGCTTGTTTTTAGCAGCAGACCTCTTCCTCCTGTCAATGGGAAAGATTATCTCCTTGTAGACCTTTACAGCCTGCAGCCTTATCGCATCACAGAATCCCTACCATGTGGAAACAGGCCCTTCAGCCCTACAAGTCCACACTGACCCTTGGAGCATCCCACCCAGACCCATCCCGCTATAACTCACCTACTCTACATACCCCTGTTCCCATTTATTTGCTGCCCTGGTCCTTCTTGTTGGAAGTGGGCATGTATTTGGTCGGTGCTGTTGAAGGATCTTTGGTGAGTTTCTGCAGTGCATCTTGTAGATAGTACACACTGCTGCTACTGAGCATTGGTGGTGGAGGGAGTGGATGCTTGAGGATATGATGCCAGTTGAGTGGGCTGCTTGGTATTGGATGGTGTCAAGCTTCTTGAGTGTTGTTGGGGCTGCACTCATCCAGGCAAGTGGGGAGTATTCTGTTGCAATCTTGACGTGAACCTCGTAAATGATGGACAGGCTTTGGGGGGGGGGCGGTGAGGGAGCGTCAAGAGGCAACTTAGTTGCCCTCGTATTTCTAGCTTCTGACCTGCGCTTGTAGCCACTGTGTTTATGTGACAAGTCCAGTTGAATTTCTAGTCAATGGTAACCCTCAGGATGTTAATAGTGGGGGATTCAGTGATGGAAACACCATTAACAATACAGGGGCAGTGGTTAGGATGCCTGTTACTGTAGATGGTCATTTCTTGGCATTTGTGTGGCGTGAATGTCACTTGCCACTTGTCAGCTCATGCCTAAATATTGTTCAGATCTTGCTGCATTTGGACATAGACTTCTTCAGTGTCTGAGGAGTCTCGAATGGTGCTGAATATTGTACAATATTGGCAAACATCCCCACTTCTGACCATATGATGGAGGGAAGGTCATTGATGAAGCAGCTGAAGATGGTTGGGCCTCGGACACGACCCTGAGGAACTCCTGCAGAGATGTCCTGGATCTGAGATGACTGACCTCCAACAGCTACAACCATCTTCCTATGGGCCAGGTATGGCTCCAAGCACCGGAGAGTTTGCCCCGATACCCATTGATTCCAGTTTTGCCAGGGCTCCTTGATGCCACACGCAGTCGAATGCAGCCTTGATGTCAAGGGCTGTCACTCTCACCTCACCTCCGGAATTCGGCTCTTTTGTCCATATTTGAACCAAGGCTGTAATAAGGTCAGGAGCTGAATGGCCCTGGCAGAACCCAAACTGGGCATCACTGAGCAGGTTATTGCTGAGCAGGTGCTGCCTGATAGCGCTGTTGATGACACCTTCCATCACTTTACTGATGATCGAGAGGAGACTGATGGGGTGGCAATTGGCTGAGTTGGATTTGTCTTGCATTTTGTATACAGGACATACTTGGGGAATTTTCCACATTATCGAGTAGATGCCAGTGTTAAAACTGTACTGGAACAGCTTGGCGAGGGAAATGGAAAATCCTGGAGCACAAAGTATTCATAGTCTTTGAACCATCCAGTGCTTCCAACCGTTTTTAATATATAGCTGTTTGTATAGTCACCTTTACATAGTCTTTACAAAGCTTTGGCTTCCTGCGGGTTTAATAGTTCGGCCCAGAGCGTCTATCTCTCTAAGGGTCTCATGGGATTTGTCAGCTGCCCACTTTGGGCTTAACATCGTGCATCAGCCAATTCTGAGCTTGTAAACTTGCCCAATAAGAATAGCAGATTCTACATTTGGAAGAATGTAGTTACCACTCAGGAAATAATGCCTAAAACCCCTATCAGCTGCTGCTTCTGGGGCCTTAAAGTGGAAGTGTGGGAGGTCCCGATTGCGTGACATTTTTGGGAAGGTGCGTTAGTGAGTGCACGTACCAGACTGAAATGGTGTCTTGTGATAAATGCCAGCATCATTGGGTATCGCGTACAACCATCTCAGCTGGGTTTTGCAACGGGACAAAATGAAGCTGGGCAAGGACTGTCGCGTGCTCTCGCTATTCCTCTGTGAGAATCCCACTTAGATGCGGCAAACTGTGAACCCATCGACACATACCATTCAGAGTCCTTTCCTTTTAGCTAATGACCACAGAGTTCTTGCCTCAAAAACCTATTGGCTTTTAATAGAAGTAGGCAATCTTACATTTCAGGCAGATGCAATGTTAATATCCTCAGTGCCAGGCGAGGAGAGGCACAGTTTATTTAGCTGCCAGGTAATGCATGACTTCTGCAGTGAATCCCCAAGCTAAGAGAAGATTTAGTAAGTTAACAAACACTTTGTGTCTCTTTGCACCTCCAACTGTTCTTATCCAATACCCCTGCCCTGTCACAGCGTACTTCTTCATCCTTCTTGCCTGTGTAACTGTAAGGCATCTATTGGCTACTGTTTCCTCGGGATGGTGGCACAAGCTGCCTCCACGGTACCTGCTACCCCTGCATTCCAATGTATACTGGCTCATCTGCATAGCAGCAAAGTGGAAGAATCTGGGTGGCACAGTGGCTCAGTGGTTAGCAGTGCTGCCTCACAGTGCCAGGGGCCCGGGTTCAATTCCACTCTTGGACGACTGCCTGTGCGGAGATTGCACGTTCTCCCTGTGTCTGCGTGGGTTTCCTCCCACAGTCCAAAGATGTGCGGGCTAGGTGGATCGGCCATGCTAAATTGTCTGTCATCTTCAGCAATGTGTAGATTGCGGGGTGGGGTTGGGTCTGGGTGGGATTCTCTGAGATTCAGTGTGGGCTTATTGGGCTGAAGGGCCTAGTTCAACACTGCAGGGATGCAATGTGACCATCTCCCTGCTCCCCTCACCTCAATCCCACTCTATACCTCATTCACATAGTTTTCTTGCTTCAGCTGCAACTTGATCCAGGAACATTTCTGTTCAGCTTACATTTCCCAAACTGTAACCCACTGGGTAAGAGTTTTGTAGTTCTTCCTTTCGGTGGGCTGGGGTGGGCTCATTAATCATCACATAAACTGGCCACAACGAGTGTTTGGAAAAGTTGAATATTGGGGCACCATTCGAATTGATTACATGTTTAAAACACATTATTCCTATCACTGAGTCTTCCTTAGCCACATCCCTGTAATGCATCCATCCCATACGTCCTCAATGTTTACCCCGGCTAATAATCTGTACCTTTCCCTGTACTTAAGCCTCTCTCTCACTTCAGGTCCCTGGGGCAGATTGCACACTCCAGATCCGAGAGGTCTCATAGTTACCACTGCCAGTAAGAAGTGGCAGACCACTCCACATGGGGCTTCCTCTTTACCAAGAGCTGTGAGAGACAAAGATATCGCCAACACAGACAGTGGAAATGGAATCATTGGCGGACTGCTCTGCTGCAAACTATTCTTCTTGGAAATGCCTTCCCGGAGTACAATATCAACTGGCCACATAACATTTCTTGAGACACAGACAACGATAGGTAGCTCATTGTCAACATCAAAACCAATAGCATTGCACCTGCAGTGGTGTCTGGGAACCCGCTAACAGAGGTTCAATGAAAGGATTACCCTGCAATGGCCTCAACATCCTGTTGACTCATTCCAACGGTTGAGTCTACGTGCAGCCATTGCAAGGAAAATCAATGGATGGGACTGTGACACTAGGATTAAGGAGGTTGCACTGGGAACAAGAAAATGGCCTTCCCTCTACACTGTGCCATGATTGCAGTTGCAGTTCATTGCTATGCCACGTCTTTGTAAATATACCCAGGAACTGATGTTTTTTTTGTGTCCAGCTGCTACGCACCACCATTTTGACGCCCAAGCTGTCTTGCCAGTTACATACACACATCATTTGCTGACCGTGTCTGTAGAATTTGGTAGCTGCAGATCCTCACTCACTTGGTGTCCTAAAACAAAATGATAAATGTGTATCTCAATGACAGGAATTCTCCACGTGTTCGTTGATCATCCACCGTCTGTCCCAGGATTAAAATACCTTTTCCTCTTCGAGGACTCCTCTTGAAATTTTCTCAAGATCTAATTTTTGATTTTCAGAGGCATGAATCAGGAAGTGTACTCACAGAGCAACAATAGCTTCTGTATTTACATTGACACACAATATTTGGACTCGTATACAAGCAGAGTTAGAATAATTAGTTGACCTCTTTCATAATTATCATCTCTCAATTAAACTTAAAGATGTAATGAACAAGGAAACCTTAATTTCCTAGACACCACGGGATGTCATTTGCACAAGACAACAAGCACAAGGTACCACTTTCCTGCGTAACTGACACACTTCTACGCAGGAAAGGGTGTCACCCTGGAGACACCTCCCGCAGACTGGGGAGGTCACAGCTAATGTAAGTATACAAAGCTGGAACATTTTATTCAGTCAGTGATGTAACTATTTACTGCATCAGACACCTCAGATTTACATTTTACAACCAACAATGTTCATTACAATTGGATCCACTATGTCTCTTTTCAAATTTAGCTATCTTTTGAATTCAAACAGCCTCATACTGGTCACTCCGCATTCATTTGCAAGGAATTAATTATGAGTGATTTAAGGTTTTCTTGTACCCAGTTGGCTGAGCATTGATGAGTGTAAACCTGCTCCCTCAACTTTTCAGCCTCCCTTACAACCCCCAGTGCCCTCACAGCCTCCTTCTCTCCCCATGTACCTCTCGCAGCTTCCTTTCGCCTCGCCCTGAGAACTCTTATCCCTTTTCCAGACCTTTCAACAACTGCCTTCTCATCTCATCTATGCCCTCCTCTGACCAATGCTTCACCCTGACACCCAGAACATTAGACTTCCAGACTAGCACAAAGCTCTTCTGGTCTCAGCAAACGATCATCTTGGCAGAAAGGCCCTAGATCCTGACCAATTGTGGCTAATGGTGTCCCCGTCTCTCCTCAGCACCACCACCACCAGACCCAGCTCTTGCCCTCCAGGTCATCGCTCTTTGCTCTGGTTCGCATTCCTGGTCTTGACTCCTGGCTCCGACTCTCACCACTGGGACTTTGGCTCCTGGCTTGCAGGATCAAAGTCCTCCCATTCCAGATAAAGTTGCCTCTTGGCTCCCTCAATGTCAGCTGTGACAAACCTAAAGTTTCACTGCTCCTCCAATCACAGGCTGCTTCTCTCCTGGGTTTGCTGCTGATAGGTTCATTGTGAGCCTATCAACGGCAAGCACAGGTTAGAGCCTGCCTGTGATTAGAGGAGCGGCTTCTCACCACATTCGACTTTTGGGGACGGAGAGGATAAAAGTTTTCTCTGATTGGTTAATCTCCCAAAAGTGAGGATTTGCAAGTGATTTGGGGGCTTTTTGGGAGTGTAACTGTTCAATGCCCATGTCGTTTGAATATGGTCTGTCCACAATGTCAGCTGCATGTTTCACCAGCATCCTAATCAGGAGGAGAATTAACAAGCAACTAACAATGGCTAACTTATCTTTAGATAACAATATCTGGTCAGTTTTTGATAACAGAGGTTCAGTCCTTACCAGAGAGATGAAAGATTTCACCTTTGGAGTGGACTGAAGCCTGTGTGGACCCCATCTGGCATCCCAGTGCCCAGAACCACAGCCCACTGTTTCTCTGATGCCCACAGATATTTCAGGACTGGGTGTCACTGACTGTCCATGTTCCTGCTTTGGTGCACCACTAATGAAATCCTCCTCCTTTTGTATCTCAGATTGGTTCTCCATTGCCCCTGGTCTCAGTTGTAGTTGGTGACATGGTAATCATTGACATCTGCAAGTTCGCACTTCTGCTGTCAGGCCTGCCCTTTCCACCATGTGGGCCTTAGAAATGGGTGACCCTGGCCTTTGAGAGAGAGCCTGTACCTGCACGTGCCACACCTTTAGAAAGCCTGTACCTGCACGTGCCACACCTTCAGAAAGCCTGTACCTGCACGTGCCACACCTTCAGAGACAGCCCGTACCTGCATGTGCCACACCTTGAGAGAGAGCCTGTACCTGCCCGTGCCACACCTTTAGAGACAGCCTGTACCTGCATGTGCCACATCTTGAGAGACAGCCTGTACCTGCATGTGCTACACTGTGAAAGAGAGCCTGTACCTGCATGTGCCATACCTTTAGAGAAAGCCTGTACCTGCATGTGCCACACTGTGAAAGACAGCCTGTACCAGCACGTGCCACACCTTTAGAGACAGCCTGTACCTGCATGTGCCACACCGTGAGAGAGAGCCTGTACCTGCATGCGCCACACCTTGAGAGAGAGCCTGTACCTGCACGTGCCACACCTTTAGAGACAGCCTGTACCTGCATGTGCCACACCGTGAGAGAGCCTGTACCTGCATGCGCCACACCTTGAGAGAGAGCCTGTACCTGCACGTGCCACACCTTGAGAGACAGCCTGTACCTGCATGTGCCACACCTTTAGAGACAGCCTGTACCTGCATGTGCCACACCTTGAGAGATAGCCTGTACCTGCATGTGCCACACCTTTAGAGACAGCCTGTACCTGCATGTGCCACATCTTGAGAGAAAGCCTGTACCTGCATGTGCCACACTGTGAAAGACAGCCTGTACCAGCACGTGCCACACCTTTAGAGACAGCCTGTACCTGCATGTGCCACACCGTGAGAGAGAGCCTGTACCTGCATGCGCCACACCTTGAGAGAGAGCCTGTACCTGCACGTGCCACACCTTTAGAGACAGCCTGTACCTGCATGTGCCACACCGTGAGAGAGCCTGTACCTGCATGCGCCACACCTTGAGAGAGAGCCTGTACCTGCACGTGCCACACCTTGAGAGACAGCCTGTACCTGCATGTGCCACACCTTTAGAGACAGCCTGTACCTGCATGTGCCACACCTTGAGAGATAGCCTGTACCTGCATGTGCCACACCTTTAGAGACAGCCTGTACCTGCATGTGCCACACCTTTAGAGAGAGCCTGTACCTGCATGTGCCATACTGTGAGAGAGAGCCTGTACCTGCATGTGCCACACCGTGAGAGGGAGCCTGTACCTGCACGTGCCACACTTCGGCATTAGTTCCATGTATGGTCAAAGAAAATCTCATTGGAGGGTTTGAGGTCCAAACAGTGACCAAGCAACAAGTTTATTGAAGGGAATGGGAACAATGAGAATGGGCAAGGAGGGAAATGAAATCAAAAAATGAGTGGACATTGCTTTCCAGATGAAACTCAATTCAGAGCCACACAGGAGACCAGATCCTGTCCTCCTTCTGTTGAACAGTGAGTGGATATCAAATGTATAATGCCAGTTTTAGCTGTTTGCTTACAGTGATACATTACCCAGTCATGGCTGTGCTGACTCAGCCGAAGCCTTCAGCCTTTCTGTTTAGCCACGGCCCATCACCTTGTGCCCAGGAATGACGACAAAACTTGGAGCCATGGTGACCTCTGAGTGCCATGATGTCACAGAGGTTTTGGACCTCTTCTCAAGAGTCAGGAAGTGAATTGAAGACTGGCCTTGTAAAGAAAATCAGAATTTCTTATAAATAGAGATTCCAGCTCAGTTTGATTAACTTTCCTGCTTCTGACTTTAAGTAATAGGTCTGTAGTTTTCCCTTTCATACCTGGGTAATCGTACATACTTAATGAGTTGGACTGAAAGCTGAAAAGCAAAGGGTGGGTAGGTGGAAATAGGTGGCTTGGATTATAAGGCATTATTGATGATGTGTGGAGGGCATGAGTTTGCCTGGGATGGCAAGGGTGGAGTTTGTGAATTGTGTGGGCCTGAGGGCAGCGAGATGGGTGTGAAGGGTGATGGCTAGGGGAGTGTTTTGTATATCTTTCCTTTTGGAGAGGTAAGGACACGCTTGGATTCAGTTCAAGGGGCACCATTAGTGGAGGTATGGCATCCTTTGGAATTGTGAGAAAGCATGCCTGTGTGTAAAAAGTGCATGAATATATACAGGGTGCCAGTTTTGATTGGAGGAACTGTCCAAAGACAAAGGTGTTCAGTTAAAATCAAACAGTGCTGGGTGTTTCAGAGTGTCGTCGGATTTGCTGCGTGGGACTGACTCCCAAATGATCATTTTCATCAAGTGAGCATTTTAATGTGCTGACTGCATATTGAATGGAAATGTTTGCTCACGTACATAATTCAGGATTTGAGCTACGCACTTAATTAGAATGTTTGTTTTCATAAAGGGTTAATCGAAGGACTTTCAATGTACAAACTCTGCTTATCAACCAGACGGTTTACTGTTTCCTCCGTACTGACTCAATTGTTAATCATGATTGAAGCCTTCTAAAAATAGTGATCTTAAGATTGGCAATTTCAAAGCTTTCACTTGCCCCACGTTCCTAACCAATATCTTTGATCTTTGATACTTTCTGCTTTTGAAACCCTATTCAATCTACTTACATGGCCCATAAAGTTTTTGGAACCGCCTCTGAGCTACTTTTTAGAATTTAGAGGTACAGTGGCTTTCTGTCATCTTGAAGCCAAGGTTTAGTCACAGTTATAGATCCAGAATCCCTAGAGAGTGGAAGCAGGCCATTCAGCCCATACCAACCCTCTGAAGAGCATCCCACTCCCCTACAATTTCCATAGCTAATTCACTTAGTGGATCCCTGGACACTATAGCACAGCCAATCCAGCCAGCCTGCTCATCTTTGGAATGTGGGAGGAAAGCAGAGCACCCAGAGGGAACCCACGCAGACACGGGGAGAATGTGCAAACTCCACACTGACAGTTGCCCGAGGGTGGAATCGAACCATGGCGCTGTGAGGCAGCAGTGCTAACCACTAAACCACCAGGCCTTTGACTGATAGGGGCAACTGTCATGAGGGCTGGAGAATGAATTAATTTCAAAACCAGTTTTATGTTCACTGAGTCTCCAAAGCCCTCGTAATTCTGAGCCACAGCACAGATTTTAAAAACTATGATCCTACTTCGGAATCTGCGCTCTCAAAATCCCACACTGACCTTTCAACCTTATCTTCAATTTCAAAAGAAGTTTGAATTTCAATTTGAAAACTTGAAATCAGCCCTGCTCCAGAGACAGGTGAAAGCTTTTGAAATGGAATGTCTCAAATCAAAAGTATTAGGCGCCAGGCAAAGCCAGTATCGACCATGTGCCTTCTTCAGTGAGCTAATCTCCCAACACCCTGCTGAGTTCACACATGAGGAATTTGCCAGGGCGTGTGTCTAGATGGAGTGATAATGGGAACTGCAGATGCTGGAGAATCCAAGACAATAAAATGTGAGGCTGGATGAACACAGCAGGCCCAGCAGCATCTCAGGAGCACAAAAGCTGACGTTCCGGGCCTAGACCCTTCATCAGAGATGGGATGGGGTGAGGGTTCTGGAATAAATAGGGAGAAAGGGGGAGGCGGACCAAAGATGGAGAGAAAAGAAGGTAGGTGGAGAGGAGAGTGTAGGTGGGGAGGTGGGGAGGGGATAGGTCAGTCCAGGGAAGACGGACAGGTCAAGGAGGTGGGATGAGGTTAGTAGGTAGGAGATGGAGGTGCGGCTTGGGGTGGGAGGAAGGAATGGGTGAGAGGAAGAACAGGTTAGGGAAGCAGAGACAGGTTGGACTGGGAATACATCTCCTCCCACCCACCCTCCTGCAAAAATTCCATCCCCTATTCCCAATTCCTCTGCCTCCGCCGCATCTGCTCCCACGATGAGGCATTCCACTCCCGCACATCCCAGATGTCCAAGTTCTTCAAGGACCACAACTTTCCCCCCACAGTGGTCGAGAACGCCCTTGACCGCGTCTCCCGCATTTCCCGCAACACGTCACTCACACCCTGCCCCCGCCACAACCGCCCAAAGAGGATCCCCCTCGTTCTCACACACCACCCCACCAACCTCCCGATACAACGCATCATCCTCCGACACTTCCGCCATCTACAATCCGACCCCACCACCCAAGACATTTTTCCACCCCCACCCTTGCCTGCTTTCTGGAGAGACCACTCTCTCCGTGACTCCCTTGTTCACTCCACACTGCCCTCCAACCCCACCACACCTGCCACCTTCCCCTGCAACCGCAGGAAATGCTACACTTGCCCCCACACCTCCTCCCTCACCCCTATCCCAGGCCCCAAGATGACTTTCCATATTAAGCAGAGGTTCACCTGCACATGTGCCAATGTGGTATACTGTATCCATTGTACCCGGTGTGGCTTCCTCTACATTGGGGAAACCAAGCAGAGGCTTGGGGACCGCTTTGCAGAACACCTCCGCTCGGTTCGCAATAAACAACTGCACCTCCCAGTCGCAAACCATTTCCACTTCCCCTCCCATTCTTTAGGTGACATGTCCATCATGGGCCTCCTGCAGTGCCACAATGATGCCACCCGAAGGTTGCAGGAACAGCAACTCATATTCCGCTTGGGAACCCTGCAGCCCAATGGTATCAATGTGGACTTCACCAGCTTCAAAACACCCCTTCCCCCACCGCATCCCAAAACCAGCCCAGTTCGTCCCCTCCCCCCACTGCACCACACAACCAGCCCAGCTCTTCCCCCCACCCACTGCATCCCAAAACCAGTCCAACCTGTCTCTGCTTCCCTAACCTGTTCTTCTTCTCATCCATCCCTACTTCCCACCCCAAGCTGCACCTCCATCTCCTACCTACTAACCTCATCCCACCTCCTTGACCTGTCCGTCTTCTCTGGACTGACCTATCCCCTCCCTACCTCCTCACCTATACTGTCTCCACCTATCTTCTTTTCTCTCCATCTTCAGTCCGCCTCCCCCTCTCTCCCTCTTTATTCCAGAACCCTCACCCCATCCCCATCTCTGATGAAGGGTCTAGGCCCGAAATGTCAGCTTTTATGCTCCTGAGATGCTGCTGGGCCTGCTGTGTTCATCCAGCCTCACATTTTATTGTCTAAATGGAGTATCGGTTGAGACTTGACATACTTTGACACCACACCTTACGCAAGCGTTGCAAAGTACATGTGTGTATTCTTCAAACTGATCGTTTAACAGCATCATTAATTAATTGCAAAATACAATGACTTACTTGTATTGAAATATTGCATGTCGCATTGTGACAATGTGTAACATACCTAAGGTGAGCTAACACAGGAAACCGATGACGCTGAGATGCTGCTTGGCCTGCTGTGTTCATCCAGCCTCACATTTTATTAAACCGATGATGCTTCTAGCCTGTGACACCCCAGCCGCCTTCTTGTGCGTGTCGATGAGTTTATAGTGTCTTTTTTAGCTGTTGACACCACCACCCCCCACCACCGTGTGTTGTTCTAACGCAGCTGAATAATCCTGCTCTCTAAAATGATCACACAGGGAAAGTTCATTCGCTACCCTGCTTCCTCGGTGAGCAGGTAAAATCATCTTCAAAGTTTCCAACAAGACTCAAAGTACCGGATTACAGTTATCGCATCTTCTCACCGTGGTTTGCGCTGTTCTGGGGGTGGGGGGAGGTGAAAGAAACGAGCAATGTACTTGAAAGGGGTTTTCTTTTTCTCTCTGCGCACCCCCTGAATCATGCTGAAAAAGCATGAGTGTTGCACAGACGTACGAAAATAGAAACAAAGTAAAATAAATAGCAACAGGCGTAGCCATTCGGCCCTTCGAGCTTGCTTCACCATTCCACATGACTATCTGTTCCCACTTTCTCCCCATACTCTTTGATGTATTTAGCCCAAAGAATGATATCTAATACCTTCTTGAAAACAATCAATGTTTTGGCTTCAATCAGATCCTGTGGTAGAGAATTCCACAGGCTCACCTCTCTCTGAGTGAAGAAACTTCTCCTCATCTCAGTCCAAAATGTCCTACCCATATCCTTAGACTGTGACTCCAGTCATCAAGGACATCCTTCCTGCATTTATTCTGTCTAGTCCTGTTAGAATCTTGTAGGTTTCTTTGAGATCCCTTCTCATTCTTTTAAATTCCAATCAATACAGTCTTAACTGATCCAGTGTCTCCTTATCTGTCAACTCTGCCATGCCAGGAATCAATTGGTCAACACTTATGCACCCCTTCCATTGCTAGAACATCCTTCCTCGGCTAAGGAGACCAAAATAAACTGCAAACAATACTCCAGGCTTTGTCCCATCAAGGTCAGTACAATTGCAGCAAGACATTCCTGCTCCTGTACTTGAATCCTCTCACTATGAAGGCCAACATATCATTTGCCTTTTTCACTGACAGCTGAACCTCCATGCTTATTCTCAGTGACTGGTGTACAAGGATACCCAGGTCTGACTGCACCTCCCCGCTTTCCCAATCTATCATTATTCAGATAATAATCTGCCTTGCTATTTTTGCCACCAAAGTGGATAATCTCACATTTATTCACAATTTACTCAATCTGGCATGCTTTTTCACTCAACACGTCCAAAGCACACTGAAGCATCTCTGCATCCTCCTCACAGTTCACCCCTCCCACTCAACTTTGAGTCGTCTGCAAACTTCGAGATGTTACATTTACATAAGTCAAAATTAACATCAAAATCTATCACCCACTCAACCCACAGGGCCTGCCTGCCTGATTTGTGAGGGCCACAAAATTGGCAGCCAACTACTCCTCCTCAAAAGGTATGGCAGCCTCATTAAAATATTGGCATTGTGGACCTACACTATTGGCCTGTGCAGGAATAAATGAGTAGGTGCACCCACTTTCTCTGAGGTTAGTACAATAACTACCCCAACCCATCTCCCCCTCAATCTCTATCTCCCACCCCCACCCACCCTGTACGATGCATTGGAATTCAACCTAGAACCAGTGGCATTTAGCCCCCCCCAGCTCTACATCTATCTAAATGTCTCTCATTTCCTACCTCCCTTTCTTTAAAAGTTTATTGTGATGATGGATTTTCCATTTGCCTTCACCCTCCCACCCTTACAGCTGGAACCTTTGAGTCTTTTCAAATGGAAACACTTATAGCTTAGGAGTAGTTTTAACCTGACTGGCCAGGCAGTAAACTCCTTTGAGTGTGTTGATTTTGCTCCTTCAAGGGAGTAGAAGGTTGGGCAAGCTGGGGGAGGCAGTGTTGCATCTAATCCTACCAGATTCCCAATAGGATTTATTTGGGATAAAGCCCCTCCTCAGATATGCTCTGATTTCCCCTCATTCTGCCAAGCATTGATCTGCTGACATGTTGTCTTATCTTTGTGAATTCTTCCCGCTCGTGGTGAATGTAGAACATGATAGGATATCCTTTCTTTGGAGTTTCGAATGTGCAGTGGGATGAGTAATAGTTAGAGTGTTCGTTGGGCTCCACTCTGTGTTCATGTGAGGCCACCAACAATACAGCTGAACAGCCCATTCGGTTACTTTGACAGCGCACACACAGAAAGTCAGCAAAGGGTTCTCAGCCATCCTTTGACAAGGAAGGTACTTCAGGTTGTTATTCTGCAACTGTTAAATATAGGGACTCGATTTAAAGTGAAATCTAGTCTTATCTTGGCATTGATATTCCAACTGAAATGGTATCGAATTTATGGAATGACTGAGGAGAAAAAGAAAGAAAAAGAAGCATGGTGGTTTTATAATACTTTTCATTTCTCCGCACACTTTACAAAAAGAGAATTGTAATGCAGGAAAACACAGCAACCAATTTGAAAGCTCCCACAGGCATCAAAATCATCTTTTTAAAAACTTTTTTAAAGAAGTGTTGTTTATTTAGGAATAAATCTTGACTAAACACTACGGGGAAATCTGTTACTTTTCTTCATAAATTGCGATGGAATCCAAATGCCAGTCTCTCCTGTGGCCTAGTCATTTATATGCTGCTTGTAAAGATGCACACTTGTATCCTCAGTTGAAGCCTTCAACAGAACTCACCAGGTTCCTGAAAGCTAACCATTTGTCGAAAGCTGCCACTCTTGCAGATACAGCATGGTATTATTTAGAAGCGCATCAGTAGCACCTCTTTTCATCGGGCAGAAGTGAGGGTAGATGTCTATCATAGCATATCACTGTGGTAGACTCATTTGTCGCTTGCTCTCTGCAGTTTTTTGCAGGTTTCCTGTGGTCAACACGAGCTCTGGGTCAGATGATTTATCAACTCCTTTTGGGGAGGGAATGATGCATGGACTGAGGCGAATGTGACTTTATTTTTGAACGGTCAGAACGAATAAATATCTCTTACAACTGTTCAATATTCAACATTACTTTGTTCTGCTGGCTTTTATTTTCAGATTTTTCTTTGGTATTATAAAAATAGAGTTTGTTTGATCAGAGTGTGCACAGTATAAAACCATAATATGTTCCAGGTAACAATTATCAGTTTGTTCCACATCAGAATCTCCATGCTGTGACTGGGAACAAAATAGAAAATGACCACTTGTCATTAGTCACTTAATGTTAGCACAGATCTTATTATAGATGCTGCATTTAACAGGCTAGTAAGATCCCTTTATTTGTGACTTTGTTTTAAAAAAGGACTCTAATTGAATGAGACATTCACTACTTTTGACTCATTCTGATTTTTAGAATGTTCGAAATGGAAAGTGGAACAATCTCCCCAACCTGTTTCCATGTTGGTGGGGGTGGGGGGTGGTATCATTTCAGTTTGTTGCTTAATCAAAACAATGATAGCCTTAAACTCCAGAAATTAATCTAGGCTGATGGACCACTGCCAGCACAACCATTCATCTATCCTTACAGGCCCATGGCCCAATCCCCAAAGTCCTTGAATGTGTTGTTGCCTCCTGTGACAATACTATAGGTTTAAGAGATGTATTTTGTCCTGGTTGTTTTTATTAAGAAAGGCTAAGGCAGAGGTCCCAAGCAGTCTGCTCCGAAACCAATAAAGTAAATACCTTGTGATGTCTTGGGCTTTTTTTAAAAGTTGGAACAACAGAAGCAATCTGAATGGGAGGGGTCAAGCTTCCAGAGAACCAGGACTTTTTTTTAGTTGTAACCTTCAACAACAGTTGCTGGGGTCTTGAAGCTGGATGTGAAAGCTCTTGTCCCTCTCATTGTTACAGCGAAAAGCTAGGGGTCTCTTCCTGCTGCTAGATTTGCATGTGAGACAATTTATTTTACTGAATTTGCTTTTGCCAAGCGTATGTTTATGGGATCTTATTTTACTGGAACGGTTAATTTGTAGTAGTTAATACATGTATTGTTTTGTTAAGTATTTCAATGGAATTACAATTAAGCAAATGCTTTTATTTTATTTTGTTGGTATTTTAACTGTAGTGAATGTATAAACTCTGGTTTGCTTCAAGGCTGGTAGTTTGGCCAATCAAATTGCATCCAGAAGACAATGCTTTACACTTATCTTTAAAATAAGACAAGTCAGGGCCTACATTATCTTCTTTATAATTTTGACGGGATTTGGTCTGGTCCATGACACTCTCAGGATCAAATCCATATTTCCTCTAATTTTAATATGTTTAATCCTCCCAATCTGAATTTCAATTCATTCAGACTGCTGATATCAAAGTCACAAGTGATTTGCTCTATGACTGTAATTATGGCAAAATTTCCCTTCCCAATTTCTCCACCTATCTGTAAACATTGATATGATTGGCCACACCAACCCCTTTGACACCTCTCTGCTGTTGTATAGCCGTGGGGGACTGCTCTCACTTGGTTCCGTTCTTATCTATCCAGTTATAACTCATGTATGTCCTGCGATGGCTTCTCTTGCTGCTCAAGCACCATTTCCTCTGGTGCTCCCCAAAGGTCTATTCTTGGCCCTCCCTTCTCATCTTTATGTTGCCTCTCAATGATAGAACCCAAAAACACATTATCAGTTTCTATATGTACCCGAGCCACACCCAAATCCTTCTCACTGCTGCCCCCTGTTGACTCACCCATTGTAACTGGATTATCAGACTGTTCATCTGCCATCTCGTGCAGAATGGGCACAAATTTCTTCCAACTGAATATTAGGAAGACCACATGCATTTTCCCCAGTCTATACCAAAAACTCTGTTTCCAGCCACTGAACCTTGGCAACTGAACGAGGCTGTTTGCAACTGTTGTGTCTCGTCTGGCTACAAGATGGGCCGCCAATCACATGTTGGTGCCACCAGTAGGCCAGTGCCTTTAGAAACTGGTCTTCCTTGGTGGACAGTCAAAGAACTGATTATCTTGGGATGCCTTCTTTGATATAGTGCTGATGGAAGCCTGCAGTCTTGTGATAGGCCCTTTCCTGATGAAGCATGGAATCATGACATCACAGAAAAGTCACAGCACGGAAGCAGGCCATTCAGCCAACTGAGGCTGTGTGGCTCTCGCAGAGCAATTTAGACAGCCCCATAGCTGCGCACTTTGCTTGTAACTGTACCTTTTCTTTCTCTTTGCCTCCACTACAAGCTCAGGTCACAGAGTCATAGACTCGTAGCATGGAAACAGCCTCTCGGTCCAATTCACCGTGCTGATCCAATAACCTGAATTAATCTGGTCTCATTTGCCAGCATTTGGCCGTCTAAACTCTTCCCACTCATCTACCCATCTGGATGCCTTTTAAGTGTTGTTATTGTCTCAGCCTCAATGCTCTGTAGCTTTGGACTCCCCTACCCTGAGAAAAAGACCTTGACTATTCACCCTATCCATACCCCATATGATTCTGTAAACCTCCATAAGGTCACCCTCAGCCTGCAACACTCCGAGGGAAATAGTCCCAGCCTTTTCAGCCTCTCCCTATAGCTCAAACCCTCCATTCCCGGCAACATCTTGCATTCCAGTTAGTAAACACTTGCTTACTATCAGGAAAGTATTATCTTTTTATTTCACCAATGATTCTTTCGCTATCTTAAATCAGGGCCCTCTCGTTCTTAATCCTTCTGTCAAAAGGAACAATTTCTGCTGATCTGCACTTAACCCTAACCCTATCGCAGATGCTGCTTGGCCTGCTGTGTTCATCCAGCTCCACACTTTGTTATCTCGGATTCTCCAGCATCTGCAGTTCCCATTATCTTTGACCAGATCCCTTGCTGTTTGTGCACCATGATCAAATCTCTTGACCTTTTCCTGTCTAGAAGAGTAACTTCAGCTTCCCCGATTTATCGTTGTAAGTGAAGCTTTTCATCCTGGAAACCATTGCAATTTTTTGTTTGTCCGTGTCTCCTGGAAAGCCTGCACAGATTTGTAAAAGTGTGGTGCTCAGGATTGGCCTCGATGAGTTCAAAAAGGGTCATCATAACTTCCTTGTTTTTGCTGCCTGGTATTATTGGTGATCTTCCTAAGAGCAGGTATGGCGCTGATTATACCACACCTCACACTCTTGTGCTTTCCTGTTTAGTTCATCGTAGGGCCTCCTGTTTTCAAATTTGATGAACAATGAGCAAAACCCCCCGACTGTGCTGAATTCTGCATACCCTCAGTATACAAAGCCTAGGATTTTGAAAGACTTATAATCACTTTCTCAATCTAACCTGTCATCTTCCATGATTTGTCCATATGTACCTCCAGGGTCCTGTTCTTGCATTCCACTTGCCTTCCTTATTACCTGCAGTACCTGTATACCATGTCCGCGGCTCATGTGCAAGGAACTCCAGATATCTCTTCACTGAAACATTTTGAAGTTTCTCTCCACCTAGACAATAAGTTGCCTTCTTATTCTTCAAATCGAAATTAATGACTTCATGCTTATCCATGTTAAACTCTACCTGTCAAATTCACTTGATTTGATTTGTTATTCTCACATATATTGAGCTACAGTATTGTATTGCGTGCAAACCAGACAAATCATAACTTACGTAATTACATCAGGGTAATAGAACAGAATGCATAATACAGTGTTTGTATAAATTTTGGCACATTCACCTAACCTATCCATGTCCATTTGTGATTGTCTTGCTTCTTCGTTACAACTTACTTTTCCACCTATTTTAGTGTCATCTGCAAATTTGGCTCAAGTACCTTCTATCCTGCATCCAATTCTTTAATATAAATTGTAAATAGTTTGAGCCTGAGGCCTGAACCCTGTTGCATGCCACTTATTACAGTTTGCCAACCTGAAAAGGCTGATTATTCCTGACTCTCTGCTTTCTGTTGGTTAGTCGATCTTCTATCCTCATGTGATCTTACTTTGTGCATGAACCTTTTGTGTGGCACCTTACCAAATGTCTTCTGGAAGTCCAGTTTTAACATATCTGAGGGTTTCTAAGCATCCACTTCTAGTAAATTAATCAAACACTATTTACCCTTTATAAAACCATGCTGTTGCTGATGGATTGCATTTTGACATTCCAAATGTCCTATTACTACTACCTTAGCAATGGATTCTAACAATTTCCCAACAAACACAAGTTAAACTAACCGGTCTAAAGTTTCCCACTTTCTGCCTCCTTCCTTTATTAAATCAGAGTAATAAATTAGCATTTTCCAAAACCACTGGCATCTTTCAAGAATCCAGGACATTTTGCGATATTATGGCCAATGCATCCACTGTTTATGCTGCCATTTCCTCAAAGGCTCTGGGATGTAAGCCATCAGGTCGTGGGGACTTGGCTATCTTTAATACCAATAGTTTTCTCAGTAGCTTTTGTTAACGTTTCTCATCTATAATCTCTGTTACTACTGGAATGGTTTATATGGTCTTTCGCCATGAAAGCATAGGGAAAATATTGATTCAGTGTCTTTGCCAGTTTTGTGCTCCCACTATTAGCTCGCCTGACTCAGTCTCCAAGGGGCCATTGTCCCCTTTAACTACTTTCTTCCTTTTAACATGCTTATAGAAACCTCTGTAAAACATTTGAATATTTTGCACCGATCTTTTTTCATAATTGACTTTGATCTTTTATTACATTAAGTCCTGACCCGAAATGTCGACTTTCCTGCTCCTCTGATACTGTTTGACCGGAGGTGTTCCTCCAGCTCCACACTGTGAATATATGTTTAAATGTCTGCCACTGTTCATCAGCAGTTCAACCTTTTAGCCCTTCTGTCCAGTGCTCAAGAGCCAAATCTGTCCTCTTGCCTATGTAATTACCTTTATTTAACACCAGAACACTTTTATAGGACTCAGCTTTCTCATGCTTAATTTGAATTTGAAATGCCAACACATTTTGTTCACTTTTTGATCACTTTTTTTACATTGTCTTTTGTGACAAAATAATTATTTCCATCTCAGTACAGATTATTAATTGAGCCCACCTTATTATAGAATTTTGCATGTTCACCCTGATTCTCATTTGTATCATCAACCACGCATCCATACACACCACTTTTAAAATTTCATCTTATTCTATATCCCCTTCATCATTCAGGAGGCTCTGGGCTTTGGTTGTCTTATTTTCCCTTCTAGTGGCAACTATACCTGAACCATCTTATCTTCCAAAGTAGTCCATCAATTGATTAAAGTTTTGCCTGTGAATCTTTCATTCCAATTTACCTGGAACCAGATCTATTTGAAACACATGAAATCAGCCCTCCCCCAGTTATGTATTTTTAACTCCATATTACTCTTTGCATTTTCATCGACTTAAACTTTATGATGCTATAATTACTATTCCCTGAATGACCCCTTCACTTCACAGTTGATTTAACTTGAACTATTTTATTTTGCAGAACCGCTTTCGGCAACACTTTCTTTCTTCCTTGTTGAAACACGAACCAAAGAAATTCTTTCGAACACACTTGTGAAAATTTTCCCTCTTTACAATAATTGCTATTAAAGTCTGCAGCTTAAAGTCCCCCATTATCACTAACCTGTATCAGAGATAATGGGAACTGCAGATGCTGGAGAATCCAAGATAATAAAATGTGAGGCTGGATGAACACAGCAGATGAAGGGTCTCGGCCCGAAACGTCAGCTTTTGTGCTCCTGAGATGCTGCTTGGCCTGCTGTGTTCATCCAGCTTCACATTTTATCACTAACCTGTAGCTCTTTTACCTCACTGTAATTTCCCTCCGACTTCCATTTCCCCATCTTTTCCACTAGTAGGTGGCTTAGAACATAGAACATAGAAAAGTACAGCACAGTACAGGCCCTTCGGCCCACGATGTTGTGCCGTGGAATAATCCTAATCCAAAAATAAAAATAACCTAACCTACATTCCCCTCAATTCACTGCTGTCCATGTGCATGTCCAGCAGTCGCTTAAACGTCACTAATGACTCCGCTTCCACGACTACCACTGGTAAGCTATTCCACGCGCTCACAGCTTATAGGATAAATCTAGTTGTGTAATGGTACCTATACTGCCTCTTAACTCTAACCTTTGGATATCCTCTCTCCAAATCGATTGGACCTATATCATGCATGACATGGTATTCTCATTTGACTATGCACATCTGCAGCTCACGAACCCTGTTTCCCACAATCCATGCATTTGCCTACGTGCACTGTCAGCTTGGATTGGATTTTACTATATATTCTGTCAGTCTGAACTCACTTAATAATTTGCCAATTCTTGCCGTAGGGCTGTCTATATTTTTCAGTCCACCACGCTTATTGCTTACCTTTACTAAAACTGCATTAAGATCCCCAACCCTTTGGCAAGTTAGATTAAGCCATCCCGAATGGAAATAGCAAACTGTCCTGCAGGAATGTTGGTCTCTACTTTAGCAAGGTGCAACCGATTCGATTTGTACAGTTCTCAAATACTCCCAGAATTGATCCAGATGTTCTAGGATTCTAAAACCCTACCTCTGCCCTTTTGCTACAGCCACGTACTCTTCTGTTTTTTTCCTCCTGTTTCTCTCCTTACTGACTCTCTCACTTGTGATTTCGTTCTCATGTCTTGGTTATGTTACCCCATTTACTGTCGCAGTTTCTGCTGACAAGAGAGCCCTCTCTGTGCAGGAATCAGCTGGCAGGTGAGATGATTAGATTAGATTCCCTACAGCTTGGAAACAGGCCCTTCGGCCCAACAAGTCCACACCGCCCTTTGAAACATCCCATCCAGGCCCATCCCCCCATAACCCTGAACACTGTGGGCAATTTAGCATGGCCAATCCACCTAGCCTGCGCATCTTTGGACTGTGTGAGGAAACCGGAGCACCCGGAGGGACTCCTCTGTGGAGATGTAGATGGCTGATTGTCAGTAGCCACAGGCTGGAATGCTGGGTCTCTCTGCTTTGGCCCTCACCTTCCTTCAGGCACATCAAATGGGCAGTTTTGAGGAAAAACCGTTTTGCCAGGAATGGTGATCAGAGATAATGGGAACTGCAGATGCTGGAGAATCCAAGATAACAAAGAAAAGGGTCTGATGAAGGGTCCAGGCCTGAAACGTCAGCTTTTGTGCTCCTAAGACGCTGCTTGGCCTGCTGTGTTCATCCAGCTCCACACTTTGTTATTTTGCCATGAATGGCTCTGTGTAGCACTTTCAGAGAGTGTTCAGTAGGGTGTAAGGAAGTCACACGCACACAAAAAATGCCCCCAATAAGGCATTCAAAAGACATCTGGATGGGTACATGAATATGAAGAGTTTAGAGGGTTATGGGCCAAATGCTGGTAAAAGGGACTAGATTAATTCAGAATGTCAGGTTGGCATGAATGGGTTGGACTGACAGGTTAGTTTCCATGTTGTACAACTTTATGACTCTGTTATTAGCAAATCAGTTGATTGTCATGATAATCTGGCAGCTTTGAGACTCATTTTATGTCCTTGTTCTTACTCTTCTATTGTGGGGATTCATTTCATAATTTGCCATGATGGGATTTGAGTTTCTGTTCATCAGCCATAATGATCGTCAATGCTATACCCTGACAGCAAAGGGTTTGAGAACCAGCAGGGTAATCGGAGAAGAGTAGGAGAGGGCTGCCAGCATAGACACAGACAACGGGCAGAATGGCCTCCTGTAGAACTGAAATTTCTATGGCTTTATATCAATGTATTTTTGAAAGTGGGAGTAAAGAAAAAATGCTTACAGGAGCTGAAAAATAGTAGCATCGGTTCAAAATTGAGGATCAGTCTGACATCTATCAGACAGCATTGGCGAGTGACTTTGAGCAAATATAGAATCAGATCATGTAGAAGGAGTACATTTAGCTCCCTGGTGTTTATTGCCCTATCATTTCAGCTTCCTGCAATATCCATATTAACAATACATCGGGAATTGCTGCAACGGGAAGCAGTGTTCAATTTAAAGGCTTGTTATTTTTGTTAAATGTGAATGTAAATGAACTGCTATCAAGTGGAATTTCTGATCATCTTCTCTGCAGAGGTTACGAGTGGTTGCAGGACATGTGGGTAGTGTTAAAATGCATTTGGGAGTTTGGCGTGGGCCTGCTGACTATGTGTGATAATCCATTGCACGATTGTATGTGGACCAGGAAACAAACTGCTGTGACCATTTTGAGCAGGTTTTAACACATCTCATTCATCTACCTTTCTGCTAAACATTTCCATTTAAGCTCCCCTCCAAGCCACTGACCATTCTGACTTAGAAATGTACCACCGTTCCTTCACTTTTGCCAAGTCAAATTCCTGGAACTCCCTCCCTAATGACATTGTGGGTCCACCTACATTAAATGGACAGCAATAGTTCAAGAAGGCAGCTCACCCACACTTTCTCAAAGGTAGCTAGTGCTGGGCAATAAATGTCTGGTGTAGCCAACAATGCCCACATCAGTGGTCCTTCACAGTGGGGCACTGGTGAAATATGGCATTAACTCCAGTCATGATGACCCTCAACATGACCTGAACTGAACCCCACACTATTGAGAGTGTTATCATGTATGTTAGATACTCGCACAGAAGCTCTGCAGTGTGAGCAGACCCTGATGCCAGTAGCTCAGTTTGCTGATTCTATGTGCAATCTGAGCCAAGTTAGACCTCTCTGCTCCAGCTAACACCTTACTTTAATCCGATACAGCTAAACATACAGCTGCTCCAGGGGTTTGCTGCCCACATAATTTATAGGCATCAGTACAGTGTGGGGCTGGAGGAGCACAGCAGGTCAGGCGGCATCAGTGGAGCAGGAAAGTCGTGTTTCGGGTTTACACTGTATTACCTATGGTTAACATTTTTAAAAATTCTTCGTGAAAGGCTTAGATGGGGCTTTTCCTTTATCACAAGCTGCTGGAATGGGCAGCGGTAGAAAATGAATCAGTTACTGTGTCTTCATGCAACAGTGGCCTGACAGCATTCCTTCAATTATCACCTATGTAAGGACTTCCAGTATATGGCAGGCATCCAGCATTGTTAACAGTGGTGGGACTGAAAAATGGGGACTGCTATCAGTGCTGTGCGTCATAAACCAACGATGTCTCTGTTCTAAACAGAAATCCCAAATTCTTCCTCGTCTTCCAGCTGTCTTCCTGTGAATCTGATTCTGGAAAGCCCCTTTCCTGGAAACTCTAAAATGTGAGTGGGGATTCTGTTGGGAGGACATTTATTTCAGGCTAGCAATAAAAACTTTATCTGTGTGATAGATGGGTTGCTCATGGGGGAAAAATGCAATCTCACACGCAAAATCTGGGCCAGATTCTCAGCAGACAATTGATTGTGGCAACGAGTGGCACATTTAGGATGTGCCGCCTCAAATCTAGCAAAGCATCGTGAGCAGTATCCAACTGTTATTAAAACTCACAAGTTTAGACCTCGAATGGCAAAGCATACCTTTTACACAGTTTAGCTGTCAGTCACCGACAAGTTATCAATGCTAATGGTGCATGGCTCATAGGCACATAAGGAACAGGAGTAAGCAATTCAAGCCTATCCTGTCATGTATGATCTCTGTCTCAACCCTGTTTACGTGCCGCAGTTCTCTGTCCATCTCTGCTCTCATCCAACAGCAATTCCAACATACGTAATCTCTGCCTTGGAACTCGCTTCCAATTGTCTGTGTACTTATATCAGAAGAGAGTTTCAAGTCTCTTCCATCCTTATGTGTGAGAAATGATTTCTGATTTCTATCCTGAATGACCAAACTTTATTTTTAACTTCGTTCGTTTGTTTTTCCCCACCTGATGAACCTCACTGGATATTTTCAATGTTTTACGAACTTCAATTTAGTTTTCATGAGAGAGAGGAAGGTTGAAAGGTGACTTAATTGAGACATATAAAATAATCAGAGGGTTAGATAGGGTGGATAGGGAGAGCCTTTTTCCTAGGATGGTGACAGTGAGCACGTGGGGGCATAGCTTTAAGTTGAGGGGTGAAAGATATAGGACAGATGTCAGAGGTAGCTTCTTTACTCAGACAGTAGCAAGGGAATGGAACGCTTTGCCTGCAACGGTAGTAGATTCACCAACTTTAGGTACATTTAAGTCATCATTGGATATGTCATATGGACGTACATGGAATAGTGTAGGTTAGATGGGCTTCAGATCGGTATGACAGGTCGGCACAACATTGAGGGCCGAAGGGCCTGTACTGTGCTGTAATGTTCTATTCTATCTATGTAATCACATCAAGCCTCAATATTTAATACTCACTCTAGGTTATGCATCCCTTTTTTTTAGATCTAAATCATTTTTCATTAAATTCAAGCAAGGTGCTTTCTAAATACAGAAAACTTTGCAGCTTTTCAAATTGAGCCACTTTTATCATCTCTGATGCTTGAACTCCCCCTACTGAGCAGATAAGATCATGATTAGCGAGAGTATGACTCATTGCTTATAATGTTTATAAACAAGTTATGTTGAAAGTGCCGCCTCACTGTTAATCATAAGTAATAAACTGTGTAAAAGAGATTTCACGGTGTGAAGTTGGATGAACGCTGCAGGCCAAGCACCATCAGAGGAACAGGAAAGCTTGACGTTTCGGGTTGGGATCCTTCTTCAGAAATGGGGGAGGGGAAGGGGGTTCTGAAATAAAAAGGGAGACGGGGAGGCGGATAGAAGATGGATAAAGGAGAAGATAGGGTGAGAGGAGACAGACAGGTCAAAGAGGCAGGGTTAGAGCAGTGAAGGTGAATGTAAAAGTGGGGAGTTGGGGGGGAAAGGTCAGTCCAGGGAGGAAGAACAGGTCGGGGGGGGGGGAGCGGGATGAGGTTAGTGGGTAGGTGATGGAGGTGGGGCTTGAGGTGGGAGGAATGCTTAGGGAGGCGGGGACTAGCTGGGCTGGTTTTGGCATGTGGTCAGCGGAGGGGAGACTTTGAAGCTTGTGAAATCCACATTGATACCATTGGGCTGCAGAATTCCCAAGCGAAATATGAGATGCTGTTCCTGCATCTTTCGGGTGACGTCATTGTGGCACTGCAGGAGGCCCAGGATGGACATGACATCCGAAGAGTTGTGGGAGAGGGGAATTGAAATGGTTTGTGACTGGGAGGTGTAGTTGTTTGTTGCGAACAGAGCATAGGTGGTCCACAAAGCGGTCCCCAAGCCACCTAATAAACTGTGTAGATTGATTTTATTTGACTTACTGGGTCAAAGACTCTCTGATGAGGGGGATGCTTTTAAATTGATAATCCTTATTCCCAGAAGTGTTTGTTTCCATCACAGTGAAGAAATGTCTCCGGCATGTCTCCTCCTTGATAAACCCAGGCTAATGCTATCCGTGTCAACACAATATCGAGCTGGAGGAACACAGCAGGTCAGGACCCATGCTATGCTGTGTCCACAGAAATTTTGCAAAAGCTATCCATGTGAGGGAGCATTTGAGAATACTCAGCAATGGGCAGAAAGGTCATGACTGGCAATTAATTTGCATTTGCGTCTGCCACTGTAGCCAGCCTGCAGCTTTTGTTGCCCATTAGACTATATGATAGCAGTGTGCAGCCAGTTGAGGGTGTGCTGTTAGATGGCCACATGCTTCCATAGAGGGTTCAAGTTCAGGCAAGGCCAGCCACAAGTAGCTAGCCTGCACTACCTTAGACAGGAAGTCCATTCTGGCCAACACAGTGTGGAGCTGGAGGAACACAGTGGGTTAGGCGATATCTTTTGATGCTGCCTGACTTGCTGTGTTCCTCCAGCTCTATGCTGTGTTGACTCTGACTCCAGCATCTGCAATTCTTGCTAAATCCATTCTGGCAGAAGCCGATGCTGTTGGGTAGCCAAGGAACAGTACCGGTAAGGTGAGTGAAGACGATGCCAAAGGACGGAGATTAGGTTCTAGGATTCTTTGATGCAGTCCTAGAGGCTTTGCAGAGGGAAATAGACAGAAGAAGAGAATGCTGTTCCCCAGAACAGGCAATGACCCGCTGGACAGATAATGCAAAGGCAGCAGGAGCAGCTAACCATCGCAGCCAATGCAACAAAACAACCCTGAGGAGCTGAATGCAGTGCAGGAAGGGGATTAATGACAGAAAAAAAACAGGACTGTGGGGATGCTGGCAATCAGAAATGCAGTCAGAAATTGCTGGAAAAACTCAGCAGGCCTGGCAGCATCTGTGGAGAGAAAACAGAGTTAAAACTTTGGGTCCAGTGACTCATCCTCGGAGCTATTGTAGCTAGGAAATGGTCAGCCTAGATATATATGCTGAAGATGGGGTGGGGAAGGGGGGAGGAGTAAATGATAGGTGGAGATAGAGCCCAGAGAGAGGGAGAGCGATGGAGAGCAGTGATTACACAGACAGAGGGATGGGTAAAGGTCAGCCTGGGAGAATCAATCGTGACTGATGGGGATCATTAGTGGCTGACAAAGTGGTAGCAGCCCATGTGATGACGAGGCCTGGTGTGTGGAGCTTGCGAGTGAGGTCTTGGGAGAAGGTACTTAGGCCCTAAAATCGTTGAACTCAGTATTGAGTCCTCAAGTCCGCACAGTCCCCGAGCAGAAAATGAGATCAGTGATCTTGACTGAGTGATCAAGATCAGGGATTTCCAGACGTACCATCCCTGCCCACCCTTCAGTCACAAGCAACAAGCTGCTTCTTCCTCGGTAATCACTCAGGATGAGGAATCACTTGCTTGCACTCTGGTTGATAGGTTCTGAGACGGCTGCAAGTCCACTATTGCAATCTGTAGGCTTCTGCAGTGAGTGGTGCTCGAATGATCAGGTAGCAGATAAGGCGTTTAAAGATTTGTGAGCTCTCACTGATGCTTTTACCTCTGTCTATCCTTGGCAAAGTGTCTCTATATGGTTGGTCCTTCCTCATTCTCTTCAGAGCGTAGGACCAAAATATTTCTACTATCCTCCCAGCAGTTCCTGTCCGCAACTGAGGTCATGGTTCATTAGGCAGGATTGGTTCCAATGGTCATATGTGCTTTAGAGGCTTGGGAGGCATACAGCAGGCACCTCAAGGCAATCACAGCCATCATTACAGCAGCCTTGAGTGAAGCTTTGATCAGCGATCGGGCTGAAGCCATAAAAGGAGACGGTATATTTGTATGTAATATACACCTTCTGGCATCCCACTTCCCCACAGTCTTTCCTCCTTAGTAAGCTGCTGATGGCTCAAGTTCTCATGACTCGCTTCCCCCTCAAGCCCACACCACATCCTTTTTCCTGTCTTCCCCGTCACAGAAACACAAGACCGAGTGACTTAAGAAATACATCATGAATGACCAGCTTTCGTTTCTTCTTGGCAGATGACTTGATGTTAGTACGTCAGCATGTGCATTGCGCGATTGTCACAAAGCAAAACATGATGTAAAAAATGGAAATAACGTCCAGGATTAAAACCAGCAGATTTAAATTACAGCCCACATGGGACAGGAAAGAAGCAAAACAAAAGATATCTGGACTTATGAGCCCAGTGATGGCCATGTCGATTGTCAGAAAAACCCATCTGGTTCACTCACATCCTTGAGGGAAGGAAACTGCCATCCTTACCTGGTCTGGCCTACATGTGACTCCAGAACCACAGCAATGTGGTTGACTCTTAACTGCCCTCTGGGCAATTAGGGATGGGCAATAAATGTTGGCCTAGCCGGTGACCCCCACATCACTCAAGTAAAACAAAAGCTACAACGGGCGATAGATCTTACCCAAGCAGTGGACCAGGAACAAGAAGAGGTGATTGGAGATCAAGAGACTGAAGGTGAAGAAAGATGACTATGTGTTCTAGCATTCACAGGTATTGACATTGTACGTACTTTCGAGGGTCTGGAGAGGTGAGACCTGTACATAGTGAGAGCCCAGATATGAGTGAGGGCAATCAGGGCAGTGGGAATCTCCCTGGAGGTTACACGTTAATTCGCCTGCAGTAGGCGCTGCTGAGGTGTTTGATGGGATGGTGCGCAGACAGGGGTGATGGCGATGCACAGTGAGATGGCTGATAAGTTGGGAAGCCTTGTAGAAAGGGTGAAGTCACTGTCCATGAGCACGGAGGAGTTCGGCTCTAAGCTTTGAGCAGCTTTGCACGGAGTCTGTAGTTTCCAGTTTGGAAGTGATGAGAGTGCCTGTGGACCAGCTGGGATGGCATGCACAAGGCCTGATATCTGACACTCCTATGGATGGTGAAATGCGAGGTAGTCAAGAGATCCTCAGCCCCAGCCTTGATGGACACTGTTGTGAAAAGATCGTTATGACTAGACCCCAGGTGAGATTCCCAAGTTTAGTTTAGCAAAGGTCCCTTTCTTTGCGGATACCTTTCTCCCGGGCATAAATAAAATAGCATTTTAAATGGATTCAATTTAACCAGGCAGTTTGGAATTAACAAAAAGAATGAGTTTATTAATTATTGGACATGAGAGGAATTAGTGACACCACGCCTGTACGCACAGGTTAGAAATAAGAGATGAGTGCTAAAAGATAAAAGTTAAATGAAACTGATATATGGTCAGCCTCAGAATTGCTTGCAGAGACCATTGCAGCTAACATGATGGAGGTTATGAGTAGCTTAATATTGCTAATTAAGTTGTTGATTTTGGTTTTGATGATGTTCATGGGTTTTGTCGGATAATTGAAGTTTGCTTGACCTGATCCCTTTCTAACTGGTTTGCAGGACTCCGATTGATTGATGGCCTTTACCAGCAACACAGGGGAATCCAGAGGTTAGTTCTTTGACAATGAGCTTCATAGCAAGTTAATCATAGATATCGTAGAGTCTCTAGTGTGGAAGCAGGCCATTCAGCCCATTGAGCCCACACTGACAATGCAAAGAGCATTCCACCCAGAACCACCCCATCCCTGTAACCCTGCATTTCCCATTGCCAACCCATCTAATCTGCACATCTTTGCACTGTAGGAGGAAACCGGAGCACCCGGAGGGAACCAGCCAGTAATAACATTCAAAAGAGAGCAGAGTAAATACTTTCAGAGGAAGATTTTAAGATCTTTGGGGGAAGTGTGGGGCAATGGGATTAAATAGATACCTCTCTCAAGAGCCAGCCTCAGCTCAGAAGCCTTTTACAGTGCTGTCCAACATTATGTGGTTTGGTTTGCTTTTGGCAAAACTTTGACCAAGCTAGTCTGACAGTTTCTTTCCCTAAAGGACTTCAGGGAACCAGATGAGTATTTTTCAACAATTGACAATGGATTCATTGTCATCATTAGATTCTTGATTCCAGATTTTATTTTGCTTCTCTCATGTTAATCTGTCGGTGTTAAGCCTGAACATTTTTCTTTTTTTTAAAACCACACTTTGCTTTCTGATAACCTTACAATCCACCCGATAAGCTATTAACATCAAGTCACATGCCAAGTGTAAAGCAAAGTTGATTATTTCTGATGCGCTGCTTGAGTATTTATGTCTTGAATTTCTGTAAGGAGGAAGGCAGAAGAAATGATGCAGTGTGGGCTTGAGGGGCCTGACCAAACTTCACTGCCAGGTACTGGGTGCGCTCCACTTGCAATCATCCAGGGGCTTCCAAAGTGAAGATGTTGGTGAGATATTATGTCTGCTGGCCAGGATAGGATGCTGACATAGCTGTGTGCCAACAAGCACAAAAATTACTGCCGGAAGCAGTAACCAGAAGCAGGTCAGAAACAGGAGAGGAGAGGTCACACTGGTAGGAGTTTTTTATAGGCCTCCGCAAAGTTCCAGGGATATGGAGGAGAGGATCAGCAAAACCATTCTGGGCAGGCGTGAAAGGAACAGGGTGGTCATTATGGAAGACTTTAACTTCCCCAACATTGACTGGAAATGCTATAACTCTTGTACGTCGGATGGATCAGTTTTTGTCCAATGTGTGCAGGAGGGTTTCCTGACACAGTATGTCGAAGGGCCAACAAGAGGGGAGGCCATACTGGATCTGGTACTTGGTAATAAACCAGGCCAGGTGTTTGATTTAGCGGTGGGTGAGCACTTAGGAAAGAGTGACTATAATTCAGTTCCGTTTAGTTTAATAATGGAAAGGGATAGGAACATGCCACAGGGCAAGAGTTGTACATGGGGGAAGGGCAATTATAATGTGATTAGGCAAGACTTAGCAGGCACAGAATGGAGTAGCAAAATGCAGGGGATGGGGACAGTCAAAATGTGGAGCTGGTTTAAGGAACAGATATTGCGTGTCCTTGATAGGTACGTCCCTGTCAGGCAGAGAGGAAGTGATAAGGTAAGGGAACCATGGTTTGCTACCGAAATTGTATCTCTTGTTAAGCGGAAGAGGGAGGCTTATGTGACGATGAGACGAGATGGTTCAGATGAGGCGATGGAGAGTTACACATTAGCTAGGAAGGATTTAAAGAGAGAGTTAAGAAGAGCAAGGAGGGACATGAGCAGGCATTGGCAGGTAGAATAAAGGAGAACCCTAAAGCTTTCTATAGGTATGTGAGGAATAAGAGGATGACTAGGGTAGGAATAGGGCCCGTCAAAGACAGAAGTGGGAAGTTGTGTGTGGACCCTGTGGAGTTCGGAGAGGTGCTAAACGAATATTTCTCATCTGTTTTCACTGAGGAAAAGGAGAATATTGTAGAGGAGAAGACTGAGTTACCGGCTACTGGAATCAAAAGGATTGAGGTTAGTAAGGAGGAGGTGTTATCAACTCTAGAAGGTGTGAAGGTAGATAAATCCCCTGGGCCGGAGAGGATTTTTCCGAGGATTTTCTGGGAAGCAATGGAGGAGGTGGCAGAGCCTTTGGCCTTGATCTTTAAGTCCTCATTGTCTACAGGTTTAGTACCAGAGGACTGGAGGATTGCAAACATTGTGCCCTTGTTCAAGAGGGGCAGTAGGGATGACCCAGGTAATTATAGACCTGTGAGCCTTACGTCTGTTGTAGGAAAAGTTTTGGAAAGGATTATAAGAGATAGGATTTATAATCATCTAGCAAGCAACAATTTGATTAGAGATAGTCAACATGGATTTGTCAAAGGCAGGTCGTGTCTCACAAACCTCATTGAGTTTTTTGAGAAGGTGACCAAGCATGTGGATGAGGGTAGGGCAGGTGATATGGTGTACATGGACTTCAGTAAAGCCTTTGATAAGGTTCCACATGGTAGGCTGTTGGAGAAAATACAGAGGCACGGGATTGAGGGAGATTTAGCAGTTTGGATTAGAAACTGGCTTTCTCTAATCAGGCAACGAGTGGTGGTTGATAGAAAATATTCAGCCTGGAGTCCGGTGTGCCTCAAGGATCTGTTTTGGGACCACTGCTGTTTGTCATTTTTGTAAATGACTCGGACGCAGGCATAGGTGGATGGGTTAGTAAGTTTGCAGATGACACTAAAGTTGGTGGAGTGGTGGACAGTGTTCAAGAATGTTGCAGGTTGCAGGGAGACTTGGATAAACTGCAGGATTGGGCTGAAAGGTGGCCAATGGAGTTCAATGCGGATAAATGTGAGGTGATTCACTTTGGGAAGAATAACAGGAAGGCAGAAAACTGGGTCAATGGAAAGATTCTCGGTAGTGTGGATGTGTAGAGGGATCTTGGTGTCCATGTACATAGATCTCTCAAAGTTGCCACCGAGGTTGATAGTGCTGTTAAGAAGGCTTACGGTGTGTTAGGTTCTATTGGTAGAGGGATTGAGTTCCGGAGCCGTGATGCCATGCTGCATCTGTAGAAAACACTGGTGCGGCCTCACCTGGAATATTGCGTGCAGTTCTGGTTGCCCCATCACAGGAAGGATGTGGAAGCATTGGAAAAGTTGCAGAGGAGATTTACCAGGATGTGACCTGGTCTGGAGCGCAGGCCTTATGGAGAAAGGCTGAGTGACTTGGGTCTGTTCTCATTGGAGAGAAGAAGGCTAGGAGGGGATTTAATAGAACATACAAGATGATGAGAGGATTAGATAGGGTGGACAGTGAGAGTCTTTTTCCGAGGATGATGACGTCAGCTTGTACAAGGGGGCATAGCTACAAATTGAGGGGTGATAGATTTAAGACAGATGTCAGAGGCAGGTTCTTCACTCAGAGAGTGGTAAGGACGTGGAACGCCCTGCCTGCCAATGTAGTTAACTCAGCCACATGAGGGGCATTTAAACAGTCCTTGGATAAGCAGATGGATGATGATGGGGTAGTGTAGGGGGGTGGGCTTAGATTAGGTCACAGGTCGGCGCAACGTCGAGGGCTGAAGGGCCTGTTCTGCGCTGTGTTGTTCTATGTTCTATGTTCTATGTTCCATGTTCTATGTTCTAAGCTCCCTCACATTTAGGGGGATGGCCGGTAAATCCTGGAGTCGGTTACATGTCAACTGTGCAGATCTTTCCATGGGCTCAAGGTTCTTAGTATTATGAATGCCCACTCCAAATGGCTGGATGTGCATGGAGTTGAGTCATCAAACACGGGGACTATGATAGAAAAACTGCACATCTTTTGCAATACACAGACTCCTGGAAGAGTTGCCATGAATAACAGGCCATTGTTTACCAGCAGTGAATTTGAGTATTTGGTAATTTGGTACCAATTTGATTGCTATTTGACAGATAAGGATAACTCTATACCATCCATCATCCAATGGTCTGACAGAAACAGCAATCCAAACTTTGAAGGGAGGCTTAAGGAAACTGACTACAGCTTCATTAGATCCCAAACTGTTCCAGCTCTTACTTGGTTATCAGGTCACCTGTCATGCAACTACAGGGATAGCTCCAACAGCGTTGCTAGTGGGGAGGAGATGCGGCACCAGGTAAAATTTGATCTTCCTGGTTGTGGGGGAAGGGGAGGGGGAAATGGCATGAGCTGGCTGGGAGCTGCGTCAGTGTCAAGAACCCTCTACATGTAAATAAAAGTTGACTTGGTGATGAGATACCAGCCTCTGTGGAGTTATGTCACAAGACTTTCACTGCGTGACATACCCATTCCCTGTAGACCTCGCAACTTTAAGTCGTTGCTGTAAACTCACAGCACTTCCACAAACTCAGACAGAACAAGCACAGATCAGTCAGTAACTAACCTGTGAGTAGATAATATTCTCTTTAAATAGTGCAGGTGTGGGTGTCCTTCCTGCTACTGAGCACATGTTGAGCTGTGCAGGGTTGAGACAGGACACAACCTCAAATGTGGAAGTTGAAAGCAGTGTTGCGAAAGTCACGTCACATTTCCTCAAGTCAGTAAGGCGAGTTGTAAGATGGACTCCCTTCATTAACTATACTTTCCCAGCACTCCCGTATGCCCCCTGTTATTTTCTCAGCTGAGGAGTCTCTCGTCCACAGGGCTCTCAACTTTATCTGTCCTGTTTCTGGCACTTCTGCTGCCCCCCCTTCCCCTCCCACCTACTATAATGGTCTGGTTTCCCTTGCTTGACCTTCCACCCCATCAACATCTATTCAACAACTCAGCCTCTGCCATTTCCACCTTCTCCAGCAGGATGCCACCACCAAACCTATCTCTCTGTGCTCTCCATGTTCACTTTTCCAAAGGGACCATTCTCCACAAGGCCTACTCCTCAACCACTTCCAACGTTCCCCCCCCCCCCCCCCCCCCGCCCCATGTCTCTCCAGCAAAGAGATGCGATAATTGCTTTCTCATCTCCCTCCTCAACATTGAAGACCTCCAGGTGAAATTGTGGTTTAGTGGTGCTTCTTTCAACTTAATATGCTACCGTCACAATTGCTAATATTGTTTCCTTACACTGGGGAGACACAAACACTGCCAGACTGGCTAATCTACTCCAGTATTTTTTTCTGTCTCTATGCCATTAACTTCATGCTATCACACAAAGTCAACGGTCATCCCAAGAGGGGCTGACCTCCCTTTCAGGAAAGCCGAAACTGAGGATTACAATGTTCTGCTACAACTATTATAGAGAAAGTCTCACTGGAAAGAACAACTTCTGTCTGAGAATAATATCGCTTGCATTCAGAAACGATGGTTGAGGCGCCTTTGTACACCGCTGCTATAGAAACTCATTTCTCCACGCACATGTAGGTAAGGAGTATCGATTCATGCTCTGTTCCTTGCCCAGGGAATGGTTGAAAGAAAAACCTGAGATGTTCGACAATTTTCTTTTACAAAGACTGGCACGCTGCTCAATTTCAGCTTTGTGACTTTTCCTTTCTGTTGGCATTTTCACCAGACCTTTACCTTTCACCTGTTCCTGCTCTTGAGCTCAGTTATACCCTTGTAGTTTTCAAACTTGATATAGCTTTATTCAGATTGACACACTGCAGGTGTACAGATCATTGGTTAACCACGCTACATTGTCAAAGCCTGCATCCTTACACATATAGTTATCAGTGATGTTATTACTCTGGAGTAAGGAGGATTTGAACTCAGGGCCCTGTGACAGAGACAGGGTTACTGTCATACAACACAACAGCTCCATCTGCATCTTCAACTATTTTGAAGCCAACTATGCCAAATTAAATAAAGTTAAACTAAATAAACAAGAGACATCCCCTTAAAGGGACAGCTCTAACAAAAATCAAACCATTTGTAACTTAACATTGTTTAAATAAAAACATATCTGTGAGGGGTAGATGATTTACACCAACCCCTGGAGTGTTCACTGGTATGGAATGCTGGTGCATTATGTTATGTCTCGGTACAATTTTCTCTTTGGTCTGACGCTGCCAGTTTGCAGCACTGCTAACAAACTGCTTGTACAATGTTCCCTGAGTTAGAAAATGGTGAGAAACTCTTCCAGCTAGGGAGTGAGTCCAGAATAAGACAGAAAATATCCACGATGACAGCCAACAGATGAAAGGAAGGATTTGAAAGCAGTGAGAGTGAAATTTCCGATCATGTGGAGCAGATGAAGCTGACAACTTTGGTAAAGAGAAGGTTTGATGCTCACTTGAGGGAGACGGCGATAGAGTGAGATGGTGGAAGAGACACTGTGTGTGGTTCAAGGCTCCTATACACTGAGTGAGACTAACTGCAACCTGTTATGTTCTTAGTGCTGCACAGTTGCTGCAGATGATAGCAGCTAGAATATTCCAAAGTCTACCACATGGAGCACTGAGAGCTGTGTGTCCTTGGTTAGGCATGAGCTGAATTTACAAGCCTGTCAGAAGGCCCACCCCAGACAAGGTGCAAGCAAGCAGTGTCACTACATACCTTCCACGCTGTTTGCTTTGCAAACACAACCTAGGGACAGAGCCTGATTGTAAGAAAGAAAGAAAGTGAAACTGCTGTTACGAAGTTGCAAGGAAGTCAGTTTCAGAAGGAGAGGTAGGCAAATGCTTGAGGGAATACTTGTTATTCAAGACCATTTGCTTTGCCTCTCTGCAGGGGCTGTCATTCTACTGTATACCACTGGAGAGAGCTTTCACCTCTCTTGCAGTTCAAGTCCACCCTACCATTTAGCATGTAAGCTCAGAGCATCCAGATGGGACCAAACATGACAATCAGAACCAGGTGTGAGAAGTGCAAAACACGATTGACTTGCTGCACAATAAACAGTAGAGACCTATTTATCCTTCAAGATAAGGCTTTTTGCGCTATGTCTTGTCATCATTGTGTCAATATAGCTTTAAAAGAAATGCTCATGATATTATCACTGTATGATGGCCAGTAACCTATGGGCATAATCCATCTTACTCAGGGATCAGTTGAAGCATGGCATACTATTAGAAGTATGCTGTTCTCTTATAACCTATTAGCTCAGACTCTTGGGTGAATTGATACAACATTTGCAACATGCATTTTAGTGGAATCTTACTTAAACATTTTGAATTAATTATGTTGGAAAAAATAAACCTTGTGACTAAGAGATAACACTTTACTGGAAGCACATTGTGGTGTAATTGACCCCCTGTTACAAAGGCTTCCTGTTGTTATGGTCACATTGTTCTTTCAGTCTTCTGAATGATTTAATCAGTGACACTTTGCACATTGAGGATGTAGTGACTGTGACAGACTCCAAAATGAAAGTTTGCCTTTGTTTATGCAGATTGCTTGTGCAATTCACTCTTCTGTTTTGAAGCATTATTGAATTTGGTTAAACCGGATGCAATTCTAAACATAATTATAATTTCATGTAGTTTCAGATTTATCACTGCCTTTAAGGTAGGTGCAGAGCAATCTTACTAGCTGTGACCACATTACTTACAGCGGCCTTCATAACAAGAGGAATTGCGTATAGGAGCAAAGAGGTCCTTCTGCAGCTGTACAGGGCCCTGGTGAGACCGCACCTGGAGTATTGTGTGCAGTTTTGGTCTCCACATTTGAGGAAGGACATTCTGGCTATAGAGGGAGTGCAGCGTAGATTCACAAGGTCAATTCCCAGAATGGCAGGACTATCATATGTTGAAAGATTGGAGCGACTGGGCTTGTATACACTTGAGTTTAGGAGGATGAGAGGGGATCTGATTGAGACGTATAAGATAATTAAAGGATTGGACACGCTGGAGGCAGGAAGCCTGTTTCCATTGATGGGGGAGTCCAGAACCAGAGGACACAGGTTAAAAATAAGGGGTAGGCCATTTAGAACAGAATTGAGGAGAAACTTCTTCACCCAGAGAGTGGTTTATATATGGAATGGTGTGCCCCAGAAGGCAGTGGAGGCCAAGTCTCTGGATACTTTCAAGAAAGAGTTAGATAGAGCTCTTAAAGATAGTGGAATCAAGGGTTATGGGGATAAGGCAGGAACAGGATACTGATTGTGGCTGATCAGCCATGATCATAATGAATGGTGGTGCTGGCTCGAAGGGCCAAATGGCCTACTCCAGCACCTACTGTCTATTGTCTATTGACTATTCGGATAGTTTCAATTTGTTTTTTTACTACTTCCACAAGTTATAATTGTTTTATTTGTCAAATCTACAAGAACTGCTCGGTGTGACTTCAGCACATTCCTGTGTGAGGTATTGAATGATTATTTAAAATAACTCAGCTCTGGGCATTATGTCTGATTCAACTAAGCTGCTATGCAACTGTCACGTTATTCCACAGATCTCAAAATGGCACTGTGCGTATAGCTAAATGAGGCCATAACTTGTGGCACACTAATATAAAAGTTCTCATCTTATTCATAGTTAAGCAATCAGTTAGTTGTTCAGTTTGTCAACTGCGTACATTGTGTCCTGTCATTGTAGATATAATATATACATATAGATATGTAAGTTTCAGATATCATTTCGGGGTACATAATTAACACTGTTAACAAACTTCAATGCATCTGTCTCAACAAGAACCTGGTCTTTGTGGGATATGTTACTTGAGCTGACATATGGGGAAACTCTCAGGATATATACTAGCAATGGGATGGCACAGTGGCTTGGTGGTTAGCACTGCTGCCTCACAGCACCAGAGACCTGATTTTGATTCTACCCTCAGGCGACTGTCTATGTGGAGTTTTCACATTTTCCCTGTGACGGTGTGGGTTTCTGCTGGGTTCTCAGGTTTCCTCCCACAGCTTTCCCCAGTCCAAATATATGCAAGTTGTGTGGATTGCCCATAGCGTTCAAGGATGTGTAGGTTAGGTGGGTTAGCAGGGCTATAGGGATTGGGCAGGTGGTGGGTCTGGGTGGGATGCTCTTTGGCGGGTCGGTGTTGGGCCGAATGGCATGTTTCCCCACTGAAGGGATTCTGTGATTATAATTCTATAAGGAGACCATGTCAACTGCCTCCCATTTTCCTTGGGGCTCACTATATAATTACTCTGTCAGTAGATCCTTAAAGCTGAATCTTCCAGCCATTATTGGTGGATTGGCTCCACCAGAGGAGGGGGAAGAAAAAGAGATAATTGTACAAAAGAAGTAACCTCAGTTGTTGCTCGGTAAGAAACCTGAAGTAAATGATATAACTGAGGTAATAATATTCAGATGTTACACACTGTTCCAGCAGAGGTCACTCTGAGCCCAGACATAAACGAATCCAACCGGTAGATGTTCAAGTAGGTGAGGAACTGTTCCAGACATGAATGCGTCACTTTTCAAGAGCAAAAACAAAGTTGCTGGAAAAGGGCCAGCAAGCCTGATAGCAGCTGTGAAGGAAAAAACAGAGGTAACATTTCGAGTCCGGTGAAGCAGGGTCACAGACCCGAAACATTAACTCTGTTTTCTCCTTCACAGCTTCTGCCGGACCTGCTGAGCTTTTCCGGCAACTTTGTTTTTGTTCCGGATTCACAACATCTGCTGTTCATTCGGTTTTTGCTTAATGCACCACTTTTGTTTGATTGTGTGATTTAATATAATGTTGAAGTTTGTCTTCCATTATGGAAATTACATTTTAAGGAGCATCAATTATTTTCTTTACACTTAGGTACAATAAACTGTGTTCTGGAATACTATTCCCCCCCACCACCCCTTCTCCACACCCTGACCCCCTTCAGGCCCTTGAAACCAGTCCAGGAGTTTGCGAGGAGGTCTGTGAAGATGCTGGAGGCTATCTCAGCCTTGTCCGGAGGCAAGCAGGACAGCTGCATGCCATCTCAAGTCTCACCTGATGGATTTAAATAAGACTGGCGCTTCAGAATGGCAAAGGTGGAGGCAGGTTCTCTCTGCCAGCCTACCACCACCAGCTCACCCTGCTGGTCAGACCCTCCATCCATTGATGAGTAGCCTTTGGTCTGAGCTAAGCTGGAGCAGTGACGACAATGACAGGGGAAAATCTGACAGGAGTTCCGGCTCAAGATCAATATCTGGCAATCCGTGGTTAGGATGCACACTTTGGTTAGGCCTCTGTGAGTTGAAAAGCTGGCAGAATAGGTTTACCCACCACTTGATATTGTTGGGCTTGTACTTAGTGAGGAGTCAATGCATTCACCTCAGTGCCAACTTGGTGGTCATGTCTTATACCATATCGTTACTGTGAAAAAAATTGCCAGAAAACATGAAAAAATCAAGATGCTTGGCATGAAGGGAGAAGCAGATGATCAAAAAGGGTGGAGCAGCTTGGTCCCAATGTGCTGCCTTTGTCAGGTTACCCAGGGTCCCTGATAACGCTGCCCTCTGCTCATGTGTCTGAATTGTCCCTGCCAAAGGGCCCTCTCCTGCCTGGTCTCTGATAGTCCTCCAAGTGCCAGTGGTCTGCGACATTTCTCCCTCTGCCAACTGTGGAGACTGAAGCGGCACTGAAGCACTCACCAGTGTGAACTCAGTCTCAGATAAGACCAGCCAAGGTGTCGGTATCTGGTGGATGGTGCAGGAAACAGCGTTGCTGCTTCATCCTCTGCGGGATCGACGCTCTCTTCCTCAGAGATGGAGGACGGGATGTCTCGTGGGATGGGTCTCTTCCATCTGGCCCCAGCGCTAGTACCTGCAAGAATGAGTTGTGACGAAGGAGGTAAGGATCGTGTTGTGACAATAGTATATCCCCCGTAGGTGCAATGAGACAGGAATGCAACCAGTGGACAATTCTTCCTACTTGGTTGCCAGGAGATTGATGTTTCAGCAGCTCCCCGAGCAGTCTTCACCAGTGCGGACAAAGCTCCAGTCCTCAAATGGGCCGAGCAGCATCCGAAACCATCCCGTTCCGCCCTACTATGGACTGTTCTCACTTCTAATGGCAGAAAGGGAGGGTTTGTGTGAGATGGCATTGCCTGGCACAGCGGTTGGTGCTGGTGCTGGTGGGAGAAAGCTGGTGAAGTGCCCCGAATGAGTGAGCAGAGCCAGAGTTGAGGGCATACAGGGATACTAGCCTGCAGGTTTGGGTTGGTGGGGATGGGTGAGGGGAGATGTGACAGGTGGTAGTCAGAGTGGTAGGGCCGGTAGCCTTGCTGGGAAGTGGGTGCAGTGGCAGGGATAAAGTGAGAGTGAGGTATCGGAGGGAAAATGGTGGCACTTACCCTGGTGGAGTAGTGAAGGTCATTGATTGCTGGGCATTGCTGGGCATTCCTCGACCCTGTGGAGACTGTACTGATTCAGCAATCTTGGAGCAGGCCTGGCATGGCCTCCTCTGGTGGTCTTTAGGGTAGATGATGGCCCTCCTATGTACTACCTGTCCACTAGGACCTCCAGGTTCCTGCCCACCAAACAGGATGCCATCTTCCCCTGACATGCCATCGCATCCAATAGACTGTGTGCAGACTAACAGGGCAGCTCTAGACTGGCAGCACTCTTCTGATTGGTCAATGGCTTTTCAAACATGGCACCTTGTCATGGATGACAGTATATGCCAGAAAATCACAGCAGTGGTGAGTGATAGAATGGGCTAGCACCACACAAGAGGGGTATCATTGGATGGGGTAAGTAGCTACTGAGGTGGGTTTGGGACAATTGCATGCAAAGACCCATGAAATCTTCTGGACAGACACCCTCCATTAAACTCGATGAAAACAACACTTTCCTAACATATGGTAAGATTCAATCCAGAGAGTGGGAATGAATGAGCTACTCTCCCACTGTGACTAGCTGGTTATCTCAATGATCAGTACTTGAGGCACAGCTTTTCATAATATTAATGATTTGGAGGTGGGGACAAAATGTAATATTTCCAGGTTTATTGATGACACGAAGCTAGGTGGGGATGCTGTAGGAAAGATGGCGTCAAGAGATTTTGGGATCGATTTAATGTGGCAAAGTGTGAGGCTTCCACTTTATCAGGAAGAATGGATGTGCAGAGTACTTTTTAACTGATGAAAAGCTAGAAAGTTTAGATGTTTAAAGGTACTGGGTGGCCTCATTTCTAAGTATTTGAATGTTGGCATTCAGACGCAGCCTTCTTCATCATGATGAGGCTTTATCACAAGAGGATTTGAGTGCAGAGATAATGAGGCGTTGCTTCAATGTTGCCGAGGCTGCTCCTGCAGTAGGGCATGCAGCTTTCATCTCCTTACCTCAGGAAGGATATTAATACCCCAGAGGGAATGGTTCACTGCTTTTCTTCCCAGGATGGTGCTTTCCAGAGAGACTGGGCCAACTGGACTTGTATTCACTAGAATTATGAAGAAATGTCATCTCATTGGAACCTACAAAATATCCGAAAGGGACAGACATTTTCCCCTGACTGCGGAGTCTACAAGCAGGGACACAATTTCAAAACAAGGGGGAAGCCATTTAAGACCAAGGTTAGGAGAAAGCTTTTTAACTTGTGAATCTTTGAAATTTTCTCTCCCAGAAGTACTGTGGAAGCTCAATCTTTTGGTATCTTTAAAGTAGAAATTGATAGATATCTAAATAGCAATAATGGAAAGAGGTGTCAGTTCGCTCTAGGATAAAGGCTTTGCATGAGTGACCAGCTCTAAGGCTCGATGGGCTGAATGGCCTACGTTTGCTCCTAGATTTCAACATCTTTGAGGAGGTTTTGTAAAGGAGGAGAGGGAGAAGGATGAGGAGAAATTAAATGAAGATAAATAAAATGGTTTTCATTGAAAAAAAGCTGAGTCTGGAGTTGATTTCTGTGTTTGTGCACTGAGAGTTCTGACTCCAGGATACTTTTTAAAGTGGATTGCAAACTTCTAGAGTAATAATTAGAAAGCCCAAAATTAACAAGACTCACATGAAACCAGAAGGGATTTTCCCCACATTCCCTTTCCGTCTTGTTTGTACAGAGTAGGCAATCAAGAATACAATTGTGCAATCATGAAACAGCACAGCACAGAAAGAGGCCACTTGGCCCATCAATTCTGTGTTGACTCTTTTGAAAAACAATCCAGTCCCCAACTCTGTCATAATACATATTTCTCCTTAAATTGTTTCTCTGTTTGAAGTCTGTTGCTGAATCTGTAACCATTGCCTTATCTGGCAACACATTTCTGAACACTAACCAGTCGTTGAGGAAAAACATATTTTTGTCATGCTACTACTGGCTCTTATGCCAATTAGCTTAAATTCTGTGCCCTCTGGTCATTGATCTTTCATTCGCTGGATGCAGATTCTCTTTATTTACTCAATTTCGTGTGATTTTAAAGATTTCTCTCAGACTCTTCTTAGCGTTCTCTGCTCTAAGGAGAACAACTCCAACGTGTGGACTCCATTCATTTAACTACCGTTGACACTCATCATTAGAACCACTCCAGCAGCTCCCTTCCAAACCCTTCAAAAATCTTCCTACACTGCAATGTCCAGCAATAGAGTGTCATGACTGAATGTATGCATTGCTCAAATAGGCAAGGACCATCCAATGCTGCTTTGAACATCATCACTTCCCTTGATATTAAGTATGGAGGGTGACCAGACATATTTGAATGTTGGTATTATGGAAGCTAGTAGATATGGAGTCAGTGTAAACAGTTGAGTTGCAAAAGATCAGTACCCAGGGATAGCTTGTCAGGATTGAAAAAGCATCTGGGCACATTTTCTTATTTTGCTCTTAAAGAGATGAAATTAGAGACAACACAGTGTGGAGCTGGAGGAAATCAGCAGGCCAGGCAGCATCTAAGGAGTAGGAAAGTTGACATTTCAGGGGTCGGGACCCTTCTTCAGAATTGGGGTTCCTGAAGAAGAATCCTGACCCAAAACATCAACTTTCCTGTTCCTCTGATGCTGCCTGGCCTGCTGTTTTCCTCCAGCTCCACATTGTGTTATCTCTGACTCTAGCACCTGTGGTTCTTGCTAGCTCCAAGAGATGAAATTAGTCTACATGTTTGATGGCAAACAAATCCTAATACCAAAATCATTATGCCAAGACATTCTGTCCAAGTTACGCTAAGAATAAGTGGGCATTGAACTCGTGAGATAGTTTAGCGCACAAGTCTGTGAGCTGTCTAGGGATGAATCAGGATATTCAATGCCTTGTGAAATCTTGTGGATCATGTCAAACATATTAGTCCCAACAATGGAAGAAGCCTGTACATCCATGTTTTTCCATCCACTCCTTGCTCAGGAATAACAAAAGATCTATTCACAGCACATTTTGCAGGGGAAGGTTGCATTCTTGTGATGGATTACTTCTCTAAGTTTTCTCTGGTTTGAACGGCTTAGCAACATAAGGAGTGCAACCATCTCGACATGATGAGTGCTGTTCACAGTTTATTCAATATCCCAGAATAGATAGTTTCTGACAATGGACTGCAGTTCATCAACAAACCATTTCAAGATGTGTATTAAGTGGAAGGTGAGCCAAATCTTATCACCATTCCACTAATCACAGCCAAACAAGATCTGTAATTACTTTGTATGATGTGAACTGTTTGTGTCTTCTAGGAACAGTTACGAGTATCCTAGCATTTGTATTTATGTTACTAACACTCACATGGAATGTATGATCCATGCTGTCACATCAGTGATCTTTAAATGCTGAGCAACAAAGCAAGATTTTCATATTATACTGCTGCATTTTCATGCAATATCAGTGGAAAAGGGGTTACTTGGAAGGTAAATGTAGACGGCCTTGCCCAGCAACTGATTGTCTAACCATTCTGAAACGCAGGCCATTTTTCTCCAAACACTGAGGAAAATGAAAGAGATACACACTGAGTGAACAGTTTGAGAACTACAAAAACTGAGCACTAGGCAGCGAATGTTAGTAATAAAAATACAAAATGCTTGGATGCTTGCAAAGGTTTCCATAATACGCAAACAGCCAATGTCATACAAGGCAATGACTGATCTTGTTGCTACATCGCAAAGGACGAGAGGCCAACTTTAGACTGAGGGCTGACACACTGATCCTGCACATATGGAGTGAGAATAAATGTCCAATGGTTATGATTGCGCAGTAATGTTGAGTGACAGCAACTGGCAGCATGTTAATTCACCAAGTTATTAAGTAGGTGCAAAAGTGAATAATGTTTTTTCTCTCCAGAAGGGTATATGGTTTCCAGGTCGGGATGAGTTGTCAAATCTCCAGAGCGTTACATTGAGGTTTGAAACATTAAACTTGTAAAACTCTGTTTTACTTCTTTGCATAATTATCAAATAGACATCACATGCCTATATGCAGTCAATTTAGGTTTGGAAAAAGGGAAGTACAGGATATAAGGTGCTATGCTTCAAGGTCAGTATGCATTTAAGACTCATGCTTGGTGGTAGCTGCATCTTACCATGTGATCGGAGGGTGTAACAATCTCATACTCCATCCTACCTTAGATCATTTGAAATATGATATTCTGCACGAAGCATGCTTCCCTATTTAGCTTAATATTAGGGCAAACACCTAAGTTCTTGAGGAGTATAATGTTTGTACGTAACAGTTGGTTGTAATAGATGTGCACTAGATTGATCAATACCATAACATCCACATGCAGTTTATGTTACAAGAAAAAAATCATAAGCATCCTCTTGGAAGCAAATTAACACCACAGGAAATAGATGAAGTTACTGACGTAACAGAGATGGATTCTGGTCTGTAGACGTGATAAACCTGATGTGTCTCCAAGGTATCACCCTGGAGAAGGAAATTCAAGGCGAAAGTCTGCACCTTGCTTGTATCTATCTATATAGCTCCCCATGATGGTGGTTACTATGCAACTGGCTACCTCCTTTAGGTCATTCTCAATAAGTTCACCCCTGAAACTCCTACACTCCAGTGGAAAAGAGCCCCAGCCTACCCAGCCTCTCCTTCCACTCAAAACCACCAGTCCTGGCAATACCTTGGTAGATTTTTACTCAACCCTCTGCAATTTGATAATGTCCTTCCTATATTAAGGTGATCAGAACTGTACACAGTAGCCCAAAAGTAACCTCACCAATGTACAACCTCAACATGATGTCCTAACTCCTATATTCAATGGCCTGAGTATTGAAGGCAAACGTGCTAAATACCTTCATGACTGCCCTGTCTATCTGTGACGCAACTTTCAGAGAACCTTGTACCTGAACCTTAAGGTCTCCATGTTTGACAATGCTACCCAGGGCCCTACCTTTAACTGTCCATTTGACTACAAAGCAATGCCTTGCATTGATCCAGATTAAACACCATTTGCCACCCCTCAGCCCGTTGGCCCAATTGATCAAGATCCCTTTGTAATCTTAGATACCCTCTTTTCTATCAACTGTACTACCAATTTTGGTGTCATTCCCAAACTTGCCAACCATGCCTCCTAAATTCTCATCCAAATCATTTACATAAAGGACAAACAAAATCAGCATGGTGAGTGAATTGGAGGGGCACTTGTAAGTAGTGGTGTTCCCACATTTCTGCTTTGTCCTTCTAGATGGAAGAGGTTGAAGGAGCTGCTGGTAAAGCCTTGGTGAGTTGTTGCAGAACAGTGTCGAATGTTACACATTGTGGCAACTGTGTGCTGGTTTAGGAGGGGGTGAAAGTTGAAAGTGTTAGACTGGCTACCAGATAAACAGGCTACTCTGTCCCGGATGCTGTTGAGTTTTCTCTATTAGTGAAATGACACTCATCCAGGCAAATGAAGAGTATTCCATCACATTCTCAAGTTCTGCCCTGTCGACACCGGACAGATTTACAGGAGGTGACAGTAGTCAATGCAGATTTCCTAGCATCTGACCCATTTTTGTTGCTGCAGAATTTATTTGACCAGTCCATTAGGTTTCTTTTCAATGGTAACCATCTGTTCTGTTCAATGATGTTGATAGTGATGGTCAAGCCATTGAACATCAAGGGGAAGTGATTATCTTCCTTTGATTCCTTTGTTGGAATGGGCAATACTTGAATCTCGCACAGCACCAATGCTACATTCCACTTGCCAGCTCATGCCTGAATGTTGTCCAGATCTTGCTGCACTTTGGCATAAACTTCTTCCTTATCTGAAGAGTTGTGAATGGTGCTGAACATTGTGCAGTCACCAGCAAACATCCCCACTTTTGATCTTATGATGGAGGGAAAGTTATTGATGAGGCAGCTGAAGATGGCTGGGCCTAGGACACTTACCGTGAGGATCTCCTGCAGAGATGTCCTGGAGCTGAGATGGCTGACCTCCAACAGCCACACCCTTCTTCCCATGCGTTGGGCACAACTCCAACCAGTAGTGAGTTTAGCCCTTGATTCCCATTGGATCCATAATCATGAGGGCTCTTTGATGCCACCTGGTCCAATGTGGCCGAGGTGTTAAGGGCAGTTACTCTCTTGTGTTACCACTGGAGTTCAACTCTTCTGTTCATGTTTGGAGATCTGGAGTCAGGTTCTCCTGACGTGACACAAAATGATATTGGCAAAATGTTGTTGAGTAAGTGTTGCATTGTCACACCTTTCACCTCTTTGATGCGGTAGTAAATGGCTGGATTGAACTGGCCTGCTTTTTATGTATAGAATACCTGGGAAATTTGCTCTGTAGGTCTGTGTGTTATTGTTGTAGTGGAAACTTTTGACTTAAGGTGTGGATAGTTGTGGAGCACAGATCTTCAGTATTGCAGTCAAAGAGTTGTTGGGTACTATATTCATTGCTTTGCCAACTGTGATCAGCAGTTTCATGATCTCTGCTGCATGCTGAGATTTGCTCAGAAGTGATTTGAGCAAATTGCTGGAACATAGGGCATATGGGATTCCATTCCTGACCAGGGTGGAACATGTCTGATACTGGTATTTCGAAGCCAAGGGGATGAGTTTTCCCCATGTTTCCTCCTCACTGTGGACAGGCTCGCACTTAGCTGGATTATCCTATTTCATGGCCAGTGAGCTATTGATGGTATTGAGGTAGGCCATCTGAGAGAAGCCAGCCGACAACTTTCTTGTCCCTTCAGCACCACTGGGAGTGGCGGCCACTGCTGGGACTACAAGCAGTCCCAATGAGGACATGTCAGTGGAGTCCAGACTTGCAACTAATTCTGGGGACTCACCAGGGCGACAGAAGCATTATTCATTGAGGAGAAAGGGCCAGGATTAACGCAGCAATGAGGAGGAGTGCTAGCATAGATGGTAATACCTTGTGTAGTGGTAGCCACAGTTCACCCCTATGGGAGGCAGGCTCGCAGCGTGACTATAAGGAGGTCAGGTTTTACATGGTGACATAGGCCTGGTGTAGAGCTCTCAGACAATGGGGAATATCTGAGTGGCAGCAGGAGGACACCATTCAGTGGACAGGGGGTGGCACGCACTGAGTACAATGTTGCTGTTACAGAATCAGGTAGTGCAGGCCCTTCAGCCCTTTGAGCCTGTACTGTCAAAAATGTACTGCTACCTACATTAGTCCCAATTTCCCACTTTAGGCTCATAGCCTTGAATGTTATCACACTTCAGGTGCTCATCTAAGTAGTTTTTAGAGGTTATGATGTTTCCTGCCTCAACTACCCTCCCAGCTGGTGCACTCTGGATACCCACCATCTTTTGGGTGATAAAGATTTTCCTCAAATTCCCTCTTAGCTTCCCACCTTTCACCTTAAAATTATGCCCCCTTGTTATTGACCCATTGAGTAAGGGGTAGAGCTGTTTTGTATTCACCCTGTTTTGTGCTGCTCACAATCTTGTACGTCTCTTATCAGGACCCCCCCCTCAACCTTCTCTTCTCCAAAGCACGAGGACTTTTCTCACTTGCATATCTTCAGGGAGAACAACACCACCTGGTCTGCGGCAGGGTTAAAGCCGACACCCTTAACCTCTAACCCTGATGCTAGTGAGAGCATCATTGTATCATTGAGTTAGGAGTTTCGACGGCAGCTAATTCAATAATGAATTGTCAGCACTTGATGCCTGCTGGAGAAACTACTAAAGAATTTGGCACTTTAACGACTGAAATTTTTCATGGATTTAATACTCTGAGTTGGCGCGTAATCACAGTGAATATGGTATTTGGGGATCTCTGTTAGTCTACACACAAACTGACATGGAGCTAAGGTACAAAGTTCACGAACCCCCGGAATATTGAAACATCTGTACTTCTTTACCGTCATGAGAGGTTTCTTGTTCCTACCGCTTCTGTAGTTTGACAGTGGTTGAATGTTCCTCATCTACTCTGTTGCACAGCCACCCAGTACGGTAAATCTGCTGTGTCCCAAATGTAATAACCAGTTAACAGTGAGTTTGGTCAAGAGAAATGCAAAGTTTCTCATATGTGGTCACAGTCAGGGATATTAATTTGAGAGTGTCATTTATAATTGCATATGTGAACCACATAGGGGTGGAAAATGTCACTCTTGAAAGGGCAAGAAGTTAGAGTGGTTGAGGTTGTGGTGGTTCAGACTGTTTTCTTATTTCAACAGTGTTTCTCAGCATGAACCATTAGCTCATGCCACAGCACATTTTTTCCTTCTTGCAGAAGAACTAAATTTTCAGCTCGCTTATTGGCAGCTCTTCAAAAACACCAAGTAGGACACTATCCAGCATCATGAGTCTCGGATGAAACAAAAGTGAAGCATCTGTTGGCATGTTTCCTGTAATAAATAAAAACCCTTTGCCACAATGCTCATTGTACCCTTGCAAGTTTAATGATTCCATTGTGAGGGCTTATTGTTTATTTAAAATGGAAGGCATCCCTCTTTCTCTTGAGGGGAGGGAGGGAGATTGAAGAAAAGGTACAGGCTAGCATCAGGGAAGCTGGGAATTACATGGAGACAAACTTGTTTCCAATAAATACCCATTAATAGTATATCAGATGATGAGTTTACCTCAGGTGAGGATTGCCAATCTAGCCCCTGTGGGTGGAATCTTTAGTTCTGAGGTAAAGTGTTGAGTTGTCAGAATAGTATGAGGATTTCTCCTTGCCATGGGTTCTCCTGTCCCATGTCACTCTTCTCAGCTCATTCATGAGCGGTTAAAATGCCAAATTTGTACAGGTGGATGGGCAGTGGGTTCTGTTCCCCACAAGGACCCTTCATTTGTTCCGTGTTTAACGGGGGCATGGGCAGAGATGGCTGTCGAGGCCAGTGCTTGTGGATGGCTCAAGAAATCCTTGCCTCCAGTGCCTCAAGGGAGTGAATGGTCTGCTGCCCTGTGCTGGGAACTGAGTGCCCTTTGGTGTGTGTGTGTGTGTGTGTGTGTGTGTGTGTGTGTGTGTGTGTGTGTGTGTGTGTGTGTGTGTGTGTGTGTGTGTGTGTGTACAATTGGCACTGCAGAGGACTGCCACACACAGGAGGTTGAGTGGCAGGTATCTCCATCAGCTACCTCATGTGCAACAATATCTGTCACTTCATTGCAATTACTGGTGTAGCACTGATAGCACCTCAGTGGTGCGGACTGCCAACCATGTGACAAGGCTTATCTCTAAAACATAAAAGGGGTGCAACATTATTAGATCACTGACCTTTCATCACCATGAAAAGGACGTAACACACCTGATAGCTTTTCACTAAAGGCTTGCATGGGTAAGGACACAAACATCAAAGATGGCCTTTTGAGATAAGACCTGTTTGAGCTGAATCCCATTTGAGTTGAGACCTATTTGAGTTGAGACTTATTTGCTTGCCCTGGACAGGTTTGCTGGTGCCAGCCAGTTTGGGAAGGCACATTGGCTCCATCAGGCTTCACCGCTAACACTGTGGGATTTCAAGAAACAACAAGCAAGACTGCATATGACTGAGAATTCTCATGTACCAGTCATGATGGAGAGGCTTCAACGTAAGTAAAGTGGGTGTTTAGGGCCAAAGAATGAATTTTTCTGAAGGAGCCAAGTTACTGAAGATACTTAAACTCACTGGAACTTGGAGGAGGAACTTAGCCCTGTCATGTGCACACCTCAGACCTGTTTTCCAATTGCTGCCAAATAAAATTGCTCCAGAGAACATAACTCTAGTGGTCTGGGCTGTTGAGTGCTCAAGGCATGCTAATGAATGCAAAGCAGGTTATAGCCATTACAGTTGGGAAAGCTGACCTCCTGAAAGCCTCTGAGAACTTTGTAGCAAAGCCTGAAGCCGCTGTCGGGATACAGAAATGTTGCCTCCTCCCTAATTAAGATTCCCCGTCCGCCTTTCTCAGCACCCTGTGTGCCCAGAGGTTTTTGCTCCAAGTGTCAGATTCCAGCTCTTTGTATCACACTTAAAAGAGAAAGGATTCATAAATCAAAGTCAGGCAATTTGCTACATTCTTCAGGAATATGGCACAGCTGAGGCGAGAGACCGGATACCTGCCATCTCTCCAGTAACACCGCTGATTGAGGTTGACAAATGAAACTGACAGAACCTGAGTTCTGACCTACAACCTAAGGAGCAATTTTCTTTATTCATTCACGGGATGAGGGAGTCACTGGCCAGGTGGCATTTATTGCCCATCCCTAATTGCTCTGAGGGCAGTTAAGAGTCAACCACATTGCAGTTGGTCTGGAGTCACTTGTAGGCCAGACCACGTATGTATGGCAGTTTCCTTCTCTGATGGATATTAGAGAACCAGACGGGATTTTCCCCAACAATCAGCAGTGGATTCACAATTGTCATTGGATTCTTAACTCCAGACATTTTATTGAATACAAATTCCACCATCTGCTGCGGTGGGATTCGAACTCGGCCCCCAGAACATTATCTAGGTCTCTGGGTTAGCAGCCCAACGATAATACCGCTAGGTCATTCCCTGTGGCCCCTGAATAGACTCACCCAGTTGGTATTTATGTAACAGCAACCAGATGTTGGGGTCTTATGGAGCACATGCCCACTTCAACAGGGGATTGGCATATTTTGCAATGCATGACATAATGCTGCTGACTTTATAAAGCAGTGTATCATCTGATTTACTTTTGCATATGTAAAAAAACAGACTCTCACCCAGTAGGCATACATCATACACCAGATGTCACATTTTCAGACTGATGCAACAAAAAAGCAACCCAGCGTTTTTGATCCGAAACTTGAAGTTTCCAAGAATGGCGTGACATCTTGTTCATCTCTGGAATTTAAAAGCAGTTGAAACCTGACAGAAATATCAATAAAAGCAGTGACTTTTGCTCAGCTTTATGTTTTGTTCACAACAATTCTCTCACTCCGAACTTCTTTCCCCTGTTATACGCAGATGTGCTGTGTTCTGTTGCCTGGTGGTTTTGTGGTTTGGTTTAACTGAAGTTCCTGCAAATTTCCCTTTCCAAATCAGATGACTCACATTACATTAGCTTTTATCATCCTATCATTGATGACCGGTCTGTTAAAAGACATGCCCGAAAGCTAGGTTCCAAGATATATAGATATTGCTTGCTGCTGTGGTTAGATCTAAAGGTGAAGCCATATACAGACCTGATTAAGAGTGAATATTACTGTAAACGGCTGATTGACCAACTGCTTGGTACTTTTCCTAGTTAGTTATTTAAATAAACTAAAATCCCCTGAACCATTCAGCCTGAGGCTTGTACCCCTTCCATGTCTGCTCTGCTCCCCGCAGCATCTCACCTTTCTACAAGAACCTGCTCCAGATTTTGATGGCGATCAAAATAATACCGAGGCCTAGAAAAAATAACTTTTGAGAAAAGGTCACATAAACTTGGCTGATTTTCCACTGAGTCTTTGAGAATAAGAACTGATCTGACTGAGACATTAAAAGGGATTTTTGGGGCATAGGTACAGATGCCAATGTTGTAAATGGTGCTCCCTTTAAGGAGGCATCTTTTAATCAATGTTATTACGCATCTTTGGAGCAGGTGTGAGTTAAACTTCAGTCTCCTCTTTCAGAGGTGGGGACTCTACCACTGCACCTCAAGAGCCTTAGCACTTCTTTTAAGAGTCATTTTCATTCCTGCTAAACTAATGGATCATTTTGTCACTGCTGTTTAGAAGCGTTGTGTGGAACTGCTCCATTGGCAGATATTTTCATTAAGATAAGAGAGTAACTAGAGAGAGAATTGGGCCCCTCTAAGATCAAGGAGGTCATTTTGTGTTGAACCCAGGAGTTGGGAGAGATACTAAATGAGTACTTCACACCAGCTTTTACTGTGGAGGAAGAAATGGAGGCTAGCCGACGCAGATAAATAAATTTTTATGTTTTAAAAACAGTTCACATTATCGAAGAGGAAGTTGTGGGGGTCTCAGAGAATATAATATGGATAAATCTCTGGGGCCTAACCTATCGTATTGCAGAATATTGTGAGCAGTAAGGGAGGAAATTACTAGACCATTTGCAGCAATATTTGCATCATCTATAACAATGGGTCTGGTGCCTGATGACTGGAGGATGGCTGATGTTGTACATTTGTTTAAGAAAGATTGTAAGGAGAAACCGGGGAACTATAGATCCGTTAGCCTGGCTTTGGCTGTAGGTAAATTGTTGGAGGTGATTTTAAAAGATATGATTTATGGGCATTTAGAGAGGCAGAAAATGATTCGGGATAGTCAGCATGGTTTTGTGCAAGAAAAGTCATTTCTCACAAACCTGATTGAGTTTTTTTTTGAGGAAGCTACCTAAAGGGTTCATTAAGGGCAAAGCAGTAGACATTGCTTATTTGGATTTTAGTAAAGCCTTCAACCAGATTCCGCATGGTAGACTAATTAGTAAAGTTTGGTCACATGGGATTCAGAGTGAGCTTGCCAGTTGGATATATAATTGGCTTAATGACAGGAGATAGCGAGTAAAGGTGAAGGGTTGCTTTTCAGATTGGAGACCTGTGACCAGCGGTGTTCCACAGGATTGGTTCTGGGCCCTCTTTTGTTTGTCATTTATATAAATGATTTGGATGAGAATACGGAAGGCATGGTTAGTAAGTTTGCAGATGACTCCAGATTTGGTGGCATTGTAGACCGTGAGGAAGGTTTCTTAAGGTTACAAAGGGATTTTAATCAAATGGGTCAATGGGCTGAGAAATGGCAGATGGAGTTCAATCTGGATAAATGTGAGGTATTGCGTTTTGATACAAAAAACAGGGTAGGACTTATATAATTAATAGTAGGACCTTAGGTTGTAGAACAGATGGGCCTAGGGGTGCAGGTACGTAATTCTTTAAAGTTTGCATCATTTATAAACAAGGTGATTCAAAAGGCCTTTGACACGCTTGCCTTCATTACTTAGTCTTTTGAGTATAGGAGTTGCGACTTTATGTTGAGGTTGTACAGGGCGTTGGTGAGGCCTGTTCTGGAGTACTGTGTCCAGTGCTGGTCACCCAGCTATAGGAAGGCCATTATTAATCTCGAGAGGGTTCAGAAGAGGTTTATGAGGATGTTGCCAAATATGGAAAGTTTGAGTTATGAAGAAAGGCTGGATGGGCTGGGACTTTTTTCACTGGAGCCTAGGCGGTTGAGGGGCGATGTTATGGAAGTTTATAAAATAATGAGGGGTATAGATAGAGTTAATGGATTTGTCTTTTCCCTCGGATGGGGGATTTCGAGACCAGGGGACACACTTTATGGTGAGAAGAGATAGATTTTAAAAAAACCGACAGGAGGACAAAGCTTTTACACAGTGGGTGGTTTGCACATGGAATAAATTTCCCGAAGTAGTGGTGGATGTGGGTACAGTTGCAATGTTTAAAAGACATTTGGATAAGTACATGAATAAGAAAGGTTTGGGGGGGGGTTGTGGGTCAGGAGGCACTAGTTAGTTTGGGATTATGTTTGGCATGGACTGAAGGGTCTGTTTCGGTGCTGTATGATTCCAACTACTTCACCGATGCTAAGACACACCTCTGGAGCAGTTGGGACTTGAACCCAGACCCCCTAGCTGAGAGGTAGGGACACTAACCAACACACCACAGGACGCTCAATCCTTCCTGTAAGCCCACGCCTTCAAGGCAGGTGAGATTTGAAGCTAGGTCGCTACCATGTGGAAAGAATCTGCAGGTGAAGACATTTGAAGAGATACTTTTGAATCAACCAATTCAGAGATGTTATTACATGCCTCTGGAGCAGGGGGCTTGAACTCAGTCTCGAGGTAAGGACGTTACTGCTGTGTCATAAGAACCTTAAACTCCCTTAAAATTGTGTTTCAGAACACAGTTCAGTCAACTCTTAATAGGACTTGAACTTACACCTCCAGATTAGAAGGCCAGCACTTTATCCTTTAGGACACTGGGGCCATACTCCCATTAAGACTTTTCTTGGCAATCAGTAATAGTTTCACAGTGATCATTAAACTCCTATTTCCAGATTGTTGTTGATTTTAAATTCCACCATCTGCCACGGCAGGATTGAACCTAGGTCCCCAGATCATCACCTGGGTCCATGGATTAATGGTCGAGCAATAACACCAATTGGCCACGGCCTACCTGCACCCACCCCCCCAACCTCACCCTCCCTGTAAAACTGCTCCAGAGTTTATGAAGAACAACTGGTGTTTGTTACAATACACATTTAGCAAAAAGAAAGGTGCCCATAACGGGCTTGGCTTGTAAGTCTTTGATTGGCTATGTAGGCGATTACTGGTGGTGGTTTATAGTTAAAAAAAAACAAAAAAATATTCCTGATGGGACAGCCCATCAGTTGTGTGTAATAGCATTTCGGAATATAAACAGTAGGTGTCAATGTGGTGCAGTGTTAACATCTGAGCCAGGAGGTTTAGGTTCCAGTCTCACCTCTTTGAGAGGTGTGTAATAATATTATTGAGCAGGTTGATTTTCAGAAGAAGTGCTGATTTTCCCCACTTTGAGACATTGTTCTAGTGGGAAAATTAGTCAGTTGGGTGATTTGGTGGTGGGTTTTTCAAAACAAAAAGCAAAGGGCTGATTTTCCTCAGGAAAGGGTGAAGTTTAGGAAGGGGATAAAGCAGTCTGGAGTTTGTTCTGAACAATGAAATGTGAATAAACAGCTGAAGAAAGCACACTGACTCCTGCTTTCACGAAAGAATGATTTGCAATTCAACGTGGTAGTGTGTCTTCAGGTTGGAAGATAAATCAGAACTTTTCTTCGAACAAAACGACTGCCGTTGGTAATCCAATACAAAATGGCTCAGTCACATTGCAGGATCTCTGAGTGTGATTACCCACCATTTTTGTTCTCAGAATTTGAATCATATGTGCAATGGAAGAACGAGGGAGAATGTCATCTCTGGCACTCCCCTAACCAAGAGGAAGCAAAATGTGGCCTTGGATAATAAAATGTGAGGCTGGATGAACACAGCAGGCCAAGCAGCATCTCAGGAGCACAAAAGCTGACGTTTCGGGCCTAGACCCTTCATCAGAGAGGGGGATGGGGGGAGGGAACTGGAATAAATAGGGAGAGAGGGGGAGGCGGACCGAAGATGGAGAGCAAAGAAGATAGGTGGAGAGGGTGTAGGTGGGGAGGTAGGGAGGGGATAGGTCAGTCCAGGGAAGACGGACAGGTCAAGGAGGTGGGATGAGGTTAGTAGGTAGCTGGGGGTGCGGCTGGGGGTGGGAGGAAGGGATGGGTGAGAGGAAGAACCGGTTAGGGAGGCAGAGACAGGTTGGACTGGTTTTGGGATGCAGTGGGTGGGGGGGAAGAGCTGGGCTGGTTGTGTGGTGCAGTGGGGGGAGGGGATGAACTGGGCTGGTTTAGGGATGCAGTGTTGACTTCACCAGAGAAAGGTAAGATTGAAAGTATTTTCACAACTCTATTTAAGTAGCGGAGTTTCTGACTCTATTACATCTTGTTGACAAGTTTTGCAAAACACATGACTTCATGAAAGTCTACAAAGGCATGGTTGACATTTGATACATTTAAGATAGAAGGCCAGTTGATGAATGTTAATGGGTTGAATGAGAGACAAGTCAATGTAGAAATTCCTGAGTCTCTATTTGCATTCAAGTTATTAGAATACGTAAAAATGGAGAGGTCTTTGGTTTGCCAAAGATTTAATAATGTGGTAAAGATTTGCTTTTGGAACTAATGACTGCTGCTCTAAAGTATTTTTTGGAAATAACAAATGCTTCTAGTTAAGTTTTCTGTCTGCAGTAATAGAGAGAATGGAGGAATCTGTGCTAGCTAACTTTCAAAATGGCTGGAGCCTAGTCATAGGCACTCTGACGACATGCTGAAATCGGAACTCTGAGGGTGGTCTTGCTATTAGTAGACTGATGGATCAAGATAAAATTCCAGAATGAGAGAGAGGTCAGAAGTCGACAAGCCCTATAATATCAATGGAAAATGAGTAATAGGTGTTTAGGTGTGAGTCAAAATTATCACTACACAAGGAATTGTCCAAAACCTGCAACTGAGTAGCTGAGTCCTGCCAATGGTAGATGCTGAATAGGGTGTGGAAGGTTTTCATAGGAATGCACAACATGAATATTTTATTTGTTCCTGAAAACTTTCTTTGGACCATGAATATCTTAGTTGTTGATTTTATTTGATGGTACTGTATTAGATGGGTGTATGCATATGGCCTTGATCTGCTAAATAGTTACTGGGAGATCATTGACAAAGCATATAGATGTAAGGTTAAATTATTTGAAAGCACTACCTGTTATAGGTTCGGAGATAAAATATATTGAAGCAATTGTGTGAAATAGTAAGATGCATTACTTCTTCAATACTGTGACAATATTAAGTCTTCAAAGAGAAAAAGGCAAAGGTATAATTGAACATGCAGAAGGACAGTTCATTTGCTTTTCACAAAAGTCATATATTTACAACTTGTGGGATTCAGACATAACAGTGTTCTGTTGAGAAGGCCAAATGTTTCGTGCCAAGAGGTATTGTGGACCTCTGGATAGCAATAGGTTTAACTGAATGTTGCACAGACAAGTTGCCAACCTCTCAGCACACAAACTAAACCTGCTGCCGAAGAACGAGCGTCAGGAATGTGTATCCCTTGTTGAACAAATCCCACCAAATTTTCATGTGCATCAAACAACCAGGCATGATGGTGACTTCTGATTTATGGGTGTCCCATCCACCTGGGAAAATAACAAAATGAAGTATGGGACAGAAAACTGAAATATTAGTCTGCCATGTTTTAAAATAAATGAATACTAGCTTCAGCATATCCACTGTAAGGAGAAAGGCGATAAGGTTATGAAAAGTTAAGGCGACGCATGTCTTAGAATGCCAACCAAATTTCTGACAGAAAATGAAGGAAAATCTACAAATGTCGAGTTTGTGGATTTATGTAAGAACTTAAATACTGTAGGTATGAAGTTTGCTACAGAAAATCCAAGCATCAATAGTCTGAGGGAGAAAACACGCAGAGTTGGTGATGTGTTGCAGGAGATACTGATGGACCAGCCAAGTTGCAAGATGCACATTACTGCCATGGGCAGTTAATGCCAAAAAATGCTTTGTGAATGAAGGGCTAAGCTGGGTATTTATTCAGTCTTTCTTCAATCTCTGAAGGAAGCATCCAACATGAAAGAAAAACCCAAAGTGGAATAAAAGTAAAATAGATGGAATAATTCTTCTCAGTTGTGGTGCTTATTAGTGAGGACAGCTCTGTTAAAGGTTAGCCAGTACACAACTCAATGTGGATCTGATAATGTTTTATTAACTACTTTGTAGGCCCCTTCGATTCGCACAGATTTTTTTTCTTAGTGTGGTTAGTTCTAAAGAGTTTGAAAATGTCATTGATCAAATTAGGAAAGAATTTCAAGTGGATAACCAGGTTTCTAGTGATTTTTAAACATATTGGCTTGGAGATAGAATGGGGTGAGTCAGATGTAATTTTCCATGAACACTCGTACTTGGACAGTGACAATCCCTATTAAATGAGTTGTTCCAGGTTTGTCCATAAAGATGCAGCAGCCTCCAAAGATATAAAGGAATAATAACATAGTCAGGCAGCTCACTTGGTCGGATGTGCACCAAAGGCTGGATGCAAGCATTGTTAGTACTTATGCTGAGAAATCCAAATGTTGAGGACATCATAAAGGCAAACAGATGATTAAAAAGCTGAGGAATACATGCCAGTGGTTTTCACATGGTTTGCTATGGTAGGTCACAACAAGGTGTTGTAAAACTTGCAGGTGGCAGTACCTGTACTTCTGATCATTTCCATGTCCTTAGTATCTATTGTTGAAGGCAGTATCTGCTGATAGTAGGCATCACTGTGCAAGCACCCAGAGCCATGTGTGTGGAGAGACAGGAGAAGGAAGCGTGCCGGTTATGCAGCCTGCTTGCACAAATGCAGGAACAAATATGCATGTCACAACACAACATTTTACATGTTAGTTTAAACACCTGATCAACCTCCTTCAAGGCAGCAGATGTTCACTGACAAACACAGAATCACAACCAACACATGGACTAACAATCATGCCGTTATTAGAATCTCTAATGATTTGATATTCTATTATCCATATAGAAAATATTGCACACAAATTGCTCACTACATCATTTTGGTAGTTATTTATTGGATGTTGGCTCTGTGCAGATATGTTGCCATATTTTCACCTTCAACCACAACAGTGACTGCTGGCATTTGAAAATTATTCGTTGTAAAATGCATTGAAACTTGAAGGTATGAATAAAGGGCTCCATAAATGCAACTATCTTAAGGATTACATTCATTGATACAGTTTTCTGTATTGTAGTGTGTCACATTAATTTTTTGTTCACTTTCTCTTTACAATTCATATATTTCTGGAATTATTTAACTACCACTCTGTACATTTCAAGTAATTTACTTGATGTTTTTGATTCTGTATAATTTCACTCTAATTCATATGTTAGCAAAAAAGTTACCATTTCATTTTCAGGGTCACCGCGAAGTACACCACCAATAGATTCCGCATTAATACCGTATGATCTCCTATCATTAACAAACAATATTCCTCAGTTATGTGGGCACTGCACTGGGTTTTGTGTAAAATGTCACAGTTATTTTTCAGAGATTCCAACAATAATTGCTGTAGAAATTTCAGAATTCAGCCCAACTGCTCTAATCTGGTGTTTGGATTTCACATGAGTCTCTCATCCAATTACATTTAATATCATTGTTGTTTCCTTCCCTTTCTTCTGCCTTTCAGTTCTACGGGAAGATGGATCAGATTCTGAGATTTTGAAGAGATGAATTTGGAAAGTGTGTGTCCTGATCTAAGGGATGCTGCTTTCAAACTTTAGCATTGCTTTCCTAAAAAAACAGTGAGCTGATATTTTTTGTTTTGTCTTTCAATTGTGTGTTTTTGGAATTCTATGCCTCAGAAAATGGTCATTCAATGCTTTTTAACGGCAGAATTAGTAGATTCTGTTCAGCAAGGGAATCTTTGATTATCAGGGTAGATATGGACATACAATTCAAACACAAACAACCATGATGTTATTGAATGGCAGATTGGGTTTGAGGGGCTGGATGGCATATTTCTGCTCCTATTTCACATGCTCCCCTTAAATGTACTTTTTGTTCGTATTGGCCAGCCTGTGGTAGCAGTGATTGCGATATTCAGTGCCATGTGTAAAGAATTTCCTCTGCTGATTCCTGTTGGATTTTTTGATTGTATGTGTTCCTCTTGTAATCCCTAACTGATTTAATTTGATTTATTATTGTCACATGTACCTAGGTACAGTGAAAAGTTTTGTTTCATGTATAGTACAGGCAGATCATCCCATAAAAAGTGTATAACGTTAATGGAACAGAGCAAGGAAAACAGTGTTACTATGGAAGAGAAGGTGAACAAAGAGCAAAATCAATATTTAAATTTAAAATTTGAGAGGTCCATTCAGATGTCTAACAGCGGGGAAGAAGCTGTTCTTGAATCTGTTGGGTCTGTATTTTTAAGCTTCTGTATCTTCTCCTGATGGAAAAGGAAGTGAGAGGGGTCTTTGAAGATGTTCGCTGCCTTCCCAAGGCAGCGAGAAGTACACATGGAGTTAATGGATGAAGGATAGGCTTGCATGGTGGACCGGTCTGTGTTCACCACTCTCTGCAGTTGCTTACTGTCCTGGGCAGAGCAGTGGCTATTCCATTAAGCCCTTTCATAATGCTGAACGCTGACCAAATCACCTGTCAGTGTCTTCTCTAAAAGAGGGAGCTCCAACCTGCTCAGCATTTCCTGATTTAGGTATCACTTCTTAGCCTTGAAATTGCAATTATTTTTTTTGGAACATCATCAGTTTCTCTGGTAATATACCTATTTACTGAACTCCAAATATTGTCCAATATAGGCTCAATCATGTTGAACTTTTGAGCGCATACTCACAGGGAACAGTATTTTAACTGGTTCTTCAAGGTCACTTTCTTCACAGTGACATGTTTCATAAATATCTGAAATTTACATTGAAACGCATTGAAATATTATCTGTGACTTATGTTGGTTGGACCAGCTGCTGCAAACATTACTATTAAACATGGTGGGTCTGAGTTTGAACACATTCCACATCTGAAATTCCTCCTGCTGTTCAAAGGGCCATGGGTGAAGTCAGCATTATTTCTTGTTTGCATTATCTGTAAAGTGCTAGGTGCTAATCAGTCAGGACCCAGCTGCATGTGTAAGTGTTCCAGTGGGTATCATTCATGGCTGTGCTGCAGAATCAGCTATGATATAATGGGACATTGATCTAGCTTGGAGAATTTCAAACCAGTTCATAGTATACAGGAATCTGCAACGTAGGTGTGTAGACAAATCTCACTGTGGATGATAATGGGCTGAATCCTGCATTTATTTTTGGCTAAATGCAAGTTGCATCAAGGGTTGATTTGGAGGTTTTATGTTGCAAGGCCTAGGGACCTTTCTTGCCACATCTTACCCAACTTACCTCATTTAACTACATACCCTACCAGGATGGTATCCTTTGTCAGATTCCAGACCCAAATGCCACGCGATGTCCCTGGAAGGATTTGCCACTCAGTGATACCAACTAATAGATCAGTACCCCGTGCATCCATGCCGTGTCTAAAAGGCCAGGCACTAGAGTCTGTGGCAGGATCAGTGCCATTTCTGATGTAGGGAGAAATGGCCAACGGTGCTGCAAGAAGACCAGTGGGCCCCCTATGTTGTGCCATGGTATGAGCCACATCTTTCCTCTCTGCTATCTCACACTGTCTCTCTATTTCTGCTACTGTCCCTCCCACCAAGCTCATGCTCCGCTTTTCTCACTATTGCCTGTAACATTTCCCTCACCCAGTTCCTCTGCACTGCCTACTCAGTTGCCTGGGCATGGTGCCACCTTTTGCCCACCTGTACTAGCACTAACTGCAGTGCCACCCATTTCCATCTCCCTCAATTCCTTCCCTTTCTCTCAAGTACTTGAGAGAAGGCAGCCCAGGACTGGTTAGAGAGAGCCTGGAGCCTGGGGAGGTGCCTGGTATTTTGCTCCTCACCCCATGCGAGGAAAGAATCCTGGCCTTTTGTAAGAGAAGACTGGGATGGATCCTGTGGGAATACCGAGACATCCGTGTCACATTAACTGGGTAAGTGCCAGTCATCATTCCACTGCAACCGTCCCTCAGTAATCCTGCTTTCATTCTCTGCACACCACTTCTCTCTCTCTCTCTGTCTTCTGGCTTGCAGCATCTCCTTTGCCTTCATAGTGAAATGCCTGGCTCCCTGAGAAACTACCGCCTCAACCTCTGAGGGTGAGGGTACCAAGGCCATAGAGGAAACATCGGTGAGGCTGCCTCCTGCAGAGCTGAGCAGCTCAGGTACTGGCACATCCATTTGTATTAGCCTGTTCACAAGCTGGTGAGCCCATTACAGCTCTACAGCTAGGAGAAATGTTCCAGGCCGCTGGCACTCAAGGGGAGGGCTGCAGGGGACCAGGCCTAGGCAGGACAGGGGTGGAGCAAGAACAACAGACGGGGATGTGGGACACAATGGCCCTCAGTGCCCAGAAGCTGCGGCAGGGCAGGGAGTCATGGGACTGTCTGTCCGCCCCCATGGACGGATTGGCAGCTGCCAGGGAGAGAGCCGGAACCAGACCCCTCAGAGGCTGCTGGAATCGTTTATAGATCGGCACTCCATCGCCCCAGCCACAGGGCATCAGGATAAACGGCCAGGGAATCTGGCAAGTATTCCAGATGCCAGGCCCTCACAAGGAGTTAGGGCTGTGCCAGAGACAGTGAGCTGGAGCAGGATCAACAAGCAACCTCCTTAGTGGTTTCCACGAGGGAGGGCCTCCTCTTGACTGAGGACTGCTGACTGGCAAAGCAAGCTCCCTGGCTATGTGGCTGCACTCATTAGCAAGGCATGGCATGGAGGGTGTGAGCATGCAGGTAGGCACTCAGCGAGCGAGCGCTAAAGGAGGGGCTCCGAGATGCAGTCTGGTCCGATCTGAGGCCCCTGAACTGGGCCACTGCTCGTGTGCAAAAAGTGTCCCTTTTGCAGCCTTCCTTGGACAGTTGCTGACGTTCCCTGCGATGCACATCTGTGCTTCCTGAACAGCCGACAAATGTACTGCAGAGGGGCCGCAGTGGTTGTGAGAGTCTGTCACATGTCCGGTGCCAATGTCCATGGGTGAGGGGTATGATAGGGTTAAGGTTAGCATGTAGCTTGGGCTTTCAATTGTGCCCTGAGATGCTCTTTGGCCCGATACAATATGGAGATTGTTCAGAGCAAGCAGTGAGGTGAAGCAGGCAGCAACCTGCTCAGATCTCCTTGTTGAGTTTTTTTCAATGATTGACTAGCCTGCTTGGCATATTTAGTAACGTGGGAAGCTGACTATCAGACGATCTGGGTTTAACAGGATGTTTAACGAGCGGCAATCCTCTGCCACTACTAGTGAGAAATTTACCAGGCCAGCAGATGTATCGGGAGCATCTCGCTGTGAATTTCCATCCAAAGTTTCTAATTAAGTGTGACAAACAACAATGGAATGGAGGCAAAGAATTATCACTGTGAGATGCTTTATGCACAATTGAGACACCTCCTCAAATATGCAAATTATATGACAAAAGCCACACTGAAACCACAATAGTTGCTGTCTGTTTTTAGTGGCTCCTTTTGCATGATCTAAGTAAGATCATTTTTGAACCTTAGCTCTGTATATTATCTGTGAAATTACTTACTTGCCTTACTTGATCATGTTTTCCTCTGTGTAGGCGTTGCAGTTAACAGCACGTCTGGCCTGAGATCCATGCAACGTTCAATTTCTTTATCTGTCTAATAATAGTTCTTGCGTCAATATGAAATGTCATGCTGAGTGATGTTTGCAATATATATAGTTAAATAAGCAGATGCAGTAGCGATCCTGCATCCATTAAATCCAAGAATTACATGAATGCTCAGCTTTTAGAACAAGGTAAAAGCTCCTCCAGATCTACAAACTGACCCATCTGAATTTATTCACTCACAGACCTCCTAATCTGCACCCCCCTCCATTCATTGCTCCTCCTAATAGCATCCAGTTGGCTTTTGAATTATTGCAAATTCATCACACTCCGTCTGGAAGATTGTATCACAATGATTGCTATTATTGATGAAATGTTTGACGTTAATACAACCTCATTTTTAAAAGACCTACTCTCAAGGGGAGGCGATGGCCTCGTGGCATTATCGATAGATTGTTAATCCAGAGACCCAGATAGTACTCTGGGTTTCTGGGTTCGAATCCCACCATGGCAGATGGTGGAATTTGAATTCAATAAAAATATCTGCAATTAAGAATTTAGTGATGACCACAAATCCATTGCTGATTGTTGGGGAAAAAACATACCTGTTTCACTAATGTCCTTTAGGGGAGGAAACTGCCGTCCCTACCTGGTCTGGCCTACATGTGACTCCAGACCGACAGCAGTGTGGTCGACTCTCAGCTTCCCTCTGGGCAATCAGGAATGGACAATAAGTTGCTTCCTAGCCAACGATGCCCTCATCCTGTTAACAAATAAATAAACATTAAAACTAATATTCCTGGTTAAGCTTTCAAAGCCTTAATTATGTGGTATCACTGTAAATTCAATGCTCATATATCTGAAGGAAGGGCACCAACAAACCTCCAGCCCATTAAGGAGGCAGTTTGTTGTGTTTTGTCTGGAGCATTGCTGAGGTTATGATTTATTGGCAAGGCTGACACCTATTGAGAATGACAGTATCCCTCCTACTGAATTTTCCTGCTCACGCCCACCTCTCAAAATCTCTTTTAAATTGCAACATGCAGCTACTGTATAACACTAAGCATAGTGTTTTTATTTCCTCACTCTCGTATGAGCCTTGTGCCTTTGTACTTTTCAGACACCCACAAGGATATCCAATCTGGCCAGACATTCCAGGGACAGCAGAGGGGAAGATGAAGACACTTCAATGTCCATCGATTTCACACTTCAGCTCACAGCTCAGCTCCTGACAGTATTTTCAAGCATTGATGAGAGGCAGGATATGCACACGGTGAGCTGAGTGGGATGCAGGCAGGATCCAAGGGTGAGAGTCCATGTGCTATCTGCTGCAATGAGTGCTTCAGAGGAGGATCAAGGCTGACTGTTGCGCATAAGGAAATTCTTGGTGCTTTGGAATGCCTGCCAGAAACACTGTCAAGATGCTCTACTCACTTGACACAGGACTCTCTTTTGTTTTAGTTTTATAGAACATGAAGCCCCTCCTTTCTAGCTTTGACATGAGAAACAACTCCATGCCTGCACATGTGGACCTGACTGTGATGGAGAACTGATGAGAAACACTGCAATTATTTTCACAGTGGCCAAAACAGCGCCCCACCCTCTGTCTGGATTCTACTTTGGCAGCTTACATGATTGTTGTTGTGCTCTTACATGGTATTCTTTGTTGGGGCTTGGAGGGACTACCAGCAGTCACCTATTGCATTCGTTATAGTCGATTCCAACATTTTACCTGCAACTACTGCCAAACTAAGATGACTGTAACTCTCATTTCTCCCTTTTCCTTGCCATTGGCCAGTCTCAGTCTTGCATGCCTAACCCCGATGGTTTGGCAGTCTAAAGAAAAGGAGTTGTGGGTAACTGGTCTGCGGCACCTTCAGAGTCTGTACTCACGAACTTTACAGCTGTTCCCACAGGCTGTGTTGCAGCGCCTCTAGTACCTGTTGGGGATTACCATTTCCTCTGCTACGTCTGTCAAGGCAGTTTATTTCTGTATTTTGACGAGAGCCTGGTTCACAACAGGCATTTTTCTTGAAGTAGTCACCAGCCCAGAGGCTCCCCTCACTTGGTACAGTCTGTGAACTGGCACAGTGACCGGGCTGTCGTGCCTGCCCTGTTGAAGCAGCTATGGGGAGATGCAGGCGAGAGCGAGTGCCCAGGTACCATTGCCCATCCAACCATGAAGTAGGGTGTGACTGGCTCCTGAAGCAGGGATGACATGTGACATGGTGCAATCTTAGAATGACATTTGTATGGTCTGCCATTACTTTATTCCGCTTCAGCCAGCCCAGGTTGGTGCCATCTATGCAAAGGTGGCAAGGCTGGATGCCAGAGAAGTCTCTTGATGGCAATTTCCTCCAATTGCTCACGCTGGAGTAGCTCTGGATCAGGTCATGAAGACTAGCAAAGGTAAGCCAAGCTGTAAGAGAATGCCAATAGGTGATTCATACATAATTGTATCAATTATAGTGAGATATAACTTGCAGTTTTGTCTTGGAATGATCATCTTGTCGCACCTCTAGTATTTTGATGTGGCCAAGCAGATTGGCCAGAGGAAAGGTTTTTATTTGTCTTGCATGGGATTTGACATTGTTAATAAGGTTAACATTTATTATTAACCCCTAATTGCCCTGGAGGGGGTGATGGCGATCCACCACCTTAACTATTGCAACCCGTCTGCTGGGTGCTCCCATAGTGCTGCTAGTGACTTCCAGGGTTTTGACCAAGGGACTGCGAAATTGCTCGATGTCAAGACGGTATGGCCCGGAAGGTAACTTGCAGATCGTGCTGCTCCCTCCACCTGTTGCTGTTTACATTGTTAAATGGTGGACTCTATGACTTTAGAAGATGCCCCCAAAAGGGGTCTTGATGAGTTGCTGCGGTGCCTCCTGTAGTTTGTACACCTTGCCGCAACTCTGTGCCAGTGGTGGATGAAGTGACTATCATAGGTGATGAATGGTTTTCCAATTAAAAAGGCTTCTTTGTCCATCATGATGTCATGCCTCGGGAGCTGTATCCATGGAGATTACTCCACCAAACTTTCCTTTATTGTTGCCTGCAGCAGAATTCTCCACCTCAGGCCCTGTTCTCGTAGCCACAGTACTTACACGGCTGGTCTGGTTTACTTTCTGGTCAGTGAGCTTATATGCGGGGGATGTCAGTGCTGGTAATGTTGTTGAATGTCACAGAGGAGTTCACAGAATTTGATTAGATTAGATCTTGTTGGGGATATTTGTTGCCTGGAATTTGTGTGGTATGAATGTTGCTTGCACTTATCAGCCCAAGTCTGGATGTTGTCCGGGTCTTTTTGTGTGTGGACATGGAGTGCTTCTGTATTCAGGAATTTCAAATGGAGGTAAACATTCTATAACTGTGCCGTCTTTGGCCGAATGATGGAGGGCAGTGACTACGGCCAACGAGAGAATCTAACCACACTGTTGTGAAGTTCAGTGGAATTAACATTGAATCCTTCACCTTCAATTAGAAACTTTGCTGGTAAGAAATGGAGGAGAAATTCAATGGCAAGTGGGGTTATGTTTGTGGTTACTGGTAATACTAATGGATTAGCTTTTCATGGGCAGCCTGGTCAGAAAGGGGATGTGTAACTTCCTTTTAGCTTTCCACAGTTCTTCATCTAGCTAGTGGAAGGGGCTGTCCCCTCATGATGGGTGATGCAGCATTGAAGAAAACACCATGAATCTTAGTGACCACTGTGCCAAGTACACAGCGCTTCAGGCACCCGAGTGTTATTTCAATATGCCAATGGTCTGCTGTCCCCTATTGTTTGACAACATGGCTCTCTCTGTATATGCCTGCTGGCCATGTTTGCATCAGTCACGAACTGGAATCAGCTGACACATTGTCATTGTATCTGAAACGAAATTAGCACAGTAACCTGCTACGTAACAAAGGCATGACCCGGTGTGAGGACACCAGGCACTGGCCCTCCAAATCTGACAACATCCTTGTAAATCTTTTCTGAACCCTATTAAGTTTCACAACATCCGTCCTGTAGCAGGAAAGCCAAAATTGAATGCAGTTTTCAAAAAGTGACCTAACCAATGTAGTGTATAGTTGTAACATGGCATCCCAACTCCTATACTCAATGCACTGACCGGTAAAGGCCCAAGTGCCTTCTTTACCATCCTACCTGCCTGCAACTCCACTTTGAAAGAACTGTTTCTTTGTTCAGCAACACTCCCCAGGACCTTACCATTAAGTGTATAAGCCCTGCCCAGATTTGCCTTTCCAAAATGCAGAACCTCGCATTTATCTAAATTAAACTCCGTCTGCCATTACTCGGCGATCTGATCAAGACCCTGTTGTACACTGAGGTAACCTTCTTCACTGTCCACTACACCGCCATTTTGATATCATCTGCAAACTTACTAAACATGCCCCCTATATTCACATCCAAATCATTTACATAAAGGACAAAATGCAGTGGACCCAGCACTGATCATTGTGGCACAATGCTGGTCACAGGCCTCCAGTCTGATAAGCAACCCTCCACCATCACCCTCTGTCTCCTACCTTTGAGCCAGTTATGTATTTCCTTTTTCCTTTTCCTTTCCTTCCTCTAGCATATCTTACTTTACGGAACCTCTATGTCCATTCTCCCTGTCATGCAGGTATTCAAAGGGATTTGATTCTGATGTTTGGAAGCAAAGGACTTGTGCAGAAACATGAAGTGGGGAAATGTGCCGTAACATCTTCAACGCAACTCCCTTTTAGACTTCTTGCAACTTTACAGGTGTTTGGTGCTTTCCATATTGTCATGGAGCAGCCAGAAGAAATCAGCCCATGAGTAATCTCTTCAGTGTTTGATCCAGTTTAAATAGCACTGGTATTGTTCTTCAAGCCGCTTAAGAAAGCAAATTGTTATGGAGCCCTTCGTAGTGAAAAGATTAAAGTGTATCAATTATAGTGCAGGGGCAGGGATGCTTTGTTGTAATTGTACAGTGCCTTGGTAAAACCACAACTCCATACTATGGCCAGTTTTGGTAGTCTTTCATAGATTCATACAGAGCAGTAAAAGGTCCTGTGGCCCATCAAGTCTGCGCTGACATAACCATGACTAAAGGTGCGCTAATCCCAATTTCTTGATCTTGTCCCGTATCCTTGGATGTTATATTTGAAGGGCCTATCCAAATATTTTTTAAAGGTTGCAAGGTTTCCTGCATCCACTACCCTCTTAGGAGGTTCATTCCAGACTCCGCACCATCCACTGAGTGAAAAAGTTATTTAATTTTCCCAAATCCGCTCTGAATCTCCTTCCCCTTCTCCTAAACTGTGCCTTCTTATGACTGACCCGTCAACGAAGGAGAAACAGTTGCTCTCTGTTCACCCTGTCCATACCCTTCCTGCCTTATATGCCTCAATCATGTCCCCCTTCAGTCTTCTCTGAGGTAGGGTTTTTTTTGGCTGTGGAGGAAGTGTAACAAAGATTACCAGCAACAAAATTAGAAATTGCTAGAAAATCTCAGCAGGTCTGGCAGCATCTGTGGAGAGAAATCGGAGTTAACTTTTCGGGTTAAGTGTTCTTTCCTCAGAAAATATTGCCGGACTGATTCCTGGGATGTTAGCACAGTTGTTGAAGAGAGACTGACTTGGTTCAGAATATCTTCACTAGAGTTTAGCAGAATGAGGGAGGACTCTTGTTGCAGTCTACAATATTCTAACAGGACGTTTCTTTTAAAAAAAAGTAAACTCAAGGAAGGTATTTCCAATTACGAGCTAGTCCAGGACCAGGGGCCACAGTTCAATGATATGTGCTTGGCCATTTAGGGCTGAGCTGAAGAGAAGTTTCTTCACCCAGAGAGTAGTGAGCCTTTGCAATTCTCTGCCACAGAAATCAGTTGAGGTTAAAACATTTTCAAGAAGGAGCTAGATATATATCTTAGGGTTAAAAGAATCAAAGGGTACGGGAAGAAAATGAGAACAGAGGACTGAGCTGGATAACAAGGCCATGATCCTGTTGAATGGCAGAGCAGGCTCAAAGGGCCTACTCCTGCTTATGGTTTCTATGTTTAATTTGTGTTCTGCTGTGCAAAGCTAAGAGGGCATCAGTTGGAGAACTGAGATGCAGAATGACATTGCTGGAGTCAGATCTGCATTGTGGTTTTATTGATGGCATGATCTATATACTTCCAGCAGGTGTTGATAGTGTGCGCTGACTTCTACAGCTCTGTTCATTGTGTGTGCACTGCCTGAGTATCTGCAGGCTGCTGTACCTGGTGCAGTGATGGTGATTGGAGTGAGGCTGTAGGGAGAAGGGATGTTGTCCAGCATGGATCCCAGAGGAGAGGGATCCATGCTACTGATACCAGAGTGCCCAAGTGTCTGACAGTGGAAGAACTGAGGTGATTTAGAGTTTACGTTTGATAAAACTGAGTTTAGCTTCAAACTTTTTTGTTTAAAGCCATACTAAGCCAAACTAATTTGAAAAAAATGTGATGTCAAGCCACCTATATGAAGTTTAAGTTGATGAAAACTCTCTGGTTGAGAGTTAGCTCAAAGGAAGATGGTTTTGATTGTAATCATTTTTAGGCTGAGAACGTTACTATTGGAGTTCCTCAGAGTGGCCTTCCAGGCCTTAACCATCTTTAACAATTTTCTCAATGACTTGCCCTTCATTTGGGTCGAGGGTGAGGATGTTTGCTAATGATTGCACAATGTTCAGTTCCATTTGTACCCTTTCAATTTTGAAGCAGCCCACTTGCTGTTATGGGACTAGAAAGAACATTTCAGGCATGGACTGCTCAGTGGTAACATATGGAACACAAATGTCAGGCAATGACCATATCAAACAAGACAAAATCTAACCATCTCCCCTCTGACATTCAGTGGCATTATCAGCGCTGAATCATCTACTATCAAGCCAAAAGCTGCTCCTGGGCCAGCCACAAAAATATTGTGGTTATAAGAACAGATTAGAGGCTGGGAATCCTGCAGCATGTGACTCAATACTGGACTCCCCAAAGCCTTTCCAATAATTACAATGCATGAGTTACATTAAAGCATTACACGCCACTTTCTAGATGAGTGCAGCTTCAACAACACCCAAGAGGTTATATACTTTTAAAGAATGAAAACCTGCCTGATTGATATCTCTTCACACCCTCCCCCTTAAATGCTCAGTCCTTCCACCATTTCACAGCAGCAGCAGTGTGCGCCATCCACAAAATGGACTACAGCAACTCACCAAGACTCATAGAGATATGGAAACAGATGCTTCAGTCCAACCAGACCTTGCCAACCATGGTCTGAAACTAAACCAATCCCACCAAACATTTCCTATTCACGTACTTATCCAAATGTCTCTTAAATTTTGTAGCTGTACCCTCATCTAATGCTTCCTCTGGCAGTTCATACCTCCGATGAACCTGCCTGTGCTTAAAAAAAAATTAACCCTCATGTTTTCCGTAAATCTTTCTCCTGTCACCTTAAAAATATGCCCCCAGTCTTGAAATCCCCAGCCGAGGGAAAAGGCAGCTGCCATTCACCTCATCTATGCACCTCATGATTTTATAAACCTCTAAGGCCACACTTCAACCTTCTACTCTGCAGTGAAAAATGTCCCAGCCTACCCAGCCTCTCCTTATAACTCAAACTCTCCATTCTTAGCAACATCACAGTAAATCTCTTTTGAACCCTCTCCAGTTTAACAGCATCCTTCTTATAACAAGGTAGCCAAAATTGCACAGTGTACTCCAGAAGAGGTCTCATCATGCCCTGAACAACCTCAACATGACTTCCCAACACTTATTCTCATAGGTCTGAACAATGAAGTTAAGTGTGCTAACTGTCTTCTTAATCATCCCATATATGTGATGCAAACTTCCAGGAATTATGTACCTGAACTTCTGGGTTCTGCATTCTGCAACACTACCCTAGGCTCTACTTTTAATTGTATAAGTCTTGCCTTCCTTTGTTTTACTGAAATGCAATACTTCCTGCATTAGCAGCTTCTAAACTGGTGACCTGGACCACCTGGCAGGACAAGATAGCCTATACATGGGCACACCAACTGTGGTTTCCCCTCTCAGCCACAACATTCATCCTTACCTAGATTTATCGCACTGTTCCTTCATTGTCACTCGTTTAAAATCTACAGCTCCTTGTGATTTGGGACCCTGGATCAATCCTTTAATGATGTCCCAGAGCTGCACAGCAGTGCATAAAAGCATAGAGTCAGTGTGTACTGGAGTCGCTGGTTGAACACTACCAGACTGCAATACGCTCTCCAGAATGGTACGATATCTTAAGAGAAGATGGGCGTGAATATATGAAGAAGGAACTTAAGTCCTTTCCTAGTCTAACTGTAACCAACTGTATATCAGAGTCTGACTTATCTATTGTTCCATGTATGGCAGTATTCAATATTGACACGTAAAAAATAGTGTTGCTTTGAGCTCAAAGATTGAAGACACTTCTATGCTTTGCCTTTGATCAAGCTGTCTTAAGCCCCAATACCCAGTGTGGCATCAAACCGCACATTAAACAAAGGTAACCGTTACAGAACGTACTGTCAGGGAAATCATGGCAGCAATATAAAGCAATAAACCTGGGATAGACTGGAGAAAAGAACTCAAAAACATCATTATTTTTCAAGAGTTGTCAGTATAGCTTTAAGACCACCCAGCAGTCAGACTAGCCGCAGAGATGGTGAATGAAACATCTGAACAGGAAGATCCTCCAAAGGGGCTCCTAGAACACACAGTCTCAAAAGGCCAGTAATAGTGGGAATAAGTCTTTCATGATGCAATGATAACAGTAAAAGCCCAGTGGAAGCTACAGGGAGAAATCTGAATTTAGTACCTTTAGAAAAGAGGTCAGTTAGTGGACACCCAGACTAGATTCGATCCCTTAACGAAAGGGATAATTATTCACTTTCACCCATGCACTAGGATGAGGAGCACACTTATGGCATCTAACAGTAAGATAACAAATTCTGAACTATTTACACTCACAAAGTTAACAACAGCAAATTAAAATAATTCTTCAGATACAGGCTTGAAGAAAATGTTTTGAAAAATGAAAACTTGGGAATAAAAATCACTACTGCAAGCAAAGCCCTAATAGTGAAGTTATTGAATTCTTCACTTTGGTTTGAATGACAAGTTCAATGTTTCATTTGGAAACTTTGTTTTAAAGATCAATTTTCTTCATTAAAATACAATCAGACAACAAAAGAGAGCTGAGGTGATCACACGGTATTGAATTAATACCTCAGATGCAGAAAAATCAGCCCAATGTCCTTCATTAAAAATCATTGTATATTATTGTTTAAAGGCATTTTGTATTTTCAACTCAATAATCTTTGGAATTCCTTCCGCTATCTTGGAAAATGAGATTCCTGAAGGTATTTCATGGAGATGCCATATTGCCATAGCTCTCTGTCTCTCTGTCTCTCTCTCTCTCTCTCTCTCTTTCATTCTCTCTGACTGTCTCTTTCTCTCTGAGTCTCCCCCGGTCCCCTCTCTCTTTCATTCTGTCTGAGTCTCTCCCCCTCCCCATCCCTCCCTCCCTCCCTCTCTGTCTCTGAGTCTGTGTCTTTCTCTTTGTCTCTGTCTTTCTCTCACTCTCTGTCTTTGAGTCTGTCTGTCTCTCTCTTTGCATTTGTCTGTCTGCCTCTCCCTTTCACTGAATGTCTCTCTTGTTAACCCCCCCCCCCCACCCATCCCCCATCCATTACACTGCTGGTGAGGTCTAACAGTGCCCCATAACCTCCTCTTCTACTCTATACCCCTATTAGTAAAGCCGAGCACACACTCTGCTTTATTCACAGCTCTTGCTACCTGTCCCGCCATCTTTAACAATGTGTTTGCACATACACCAAGGTCACTCTGCACAACCTTTAAACTACTGCCCTTATTTATGTCACCACATACCTTGCACCAAAATACATCACGCCAGACCCATTTGCATTAATTTTGCCTGTCACATATCCACTCACTCCATCAATGTTTCAATGTTCTTTTGCAGTTCTACCCCGTCTTTCTCACATAACAACATTTCCAACTTTGGTGTCATCCATAAACTTTAACATTCTTCCATAAACATCAAGATCTAGATCATTTATATAACCAGGAAGAGCAAGGGTCCTGATCCCAGTGTCTGGGGAGCTCTGCTGCAGACATTCATTCAGCCCAAAAGGTGACAAGGTTCCTGCCCCTCAGCCAGTTCAGTATCAATGTTGCTGATGATCAGCAAGTGCTAATGAGCAATTGGCCCTGCAACAGCAGTCACTGCTTACAATATTTCCGCTGCAGGAAAAAAAAGCCATCAGATCTATTTGCTAGATCAGCAAAGTGGCCGATGTGTCAAGCATAGTTGCTAAGATTTTAGGCAGCCACAGCATCAGAAACCAAACCAGTGGAAGTTTGGTAGATTTGTCTCCTAAATGAGAATAGCATGGATCACGTGCTGAACAGACAATGGATCAATGAGTAACTGATTGCATTTAGCTCCATCATAACAGCTTTTGATCAATATAAGACACTGATGACATACGCTTCAACAGCAGATGCCAATTCCCAGTAGAGACTATAGCTGTTGCCCTCTATAAACTGTTTGAATAATGAGTTATATAGACTCATCAGGACTCACTTGTGACAGATATTTTCCTCAGCCTCTTAGATAAATTGTAGAACCCCTATGGTGTGGAATAGGCCATTCATCCTATCGAGTATGCAATGACCCTCCAAATAACATCCCACCCAAACCCACCCTCCCCCTGTGTTTGGAATAACCAGCCCACATTGCCTGCGCATCCCTGGGCACTTTGACAATTTAGCACGGCCAATCCACCTAACCTGCGCATCTTTGGACTGTGGGAGGAAACTGGAGTACCCGGAGGAAACCCACATGTACGCGAGGAGAATGTGTAAACTCCACACGGTCGCCGAAGGTAGGAATCAACCCCTTGTCCCCGGCGCTGTGAGGGGCGGTTGAACCACTGTCCTGCTCAGATCGCAAGTTGGTCACAATCAGTCAAAACTTGTGAAACATTCTGCAAAGTGTGTTTGACATTTTGAGTGCAAACAATCAGACCAGAGGGGAGACATCTCCCATCTGAACAATACACCGCATATGACAACTTCAACACAAAATCTGAAACAATCTAACAGTGCAGCATCTTGACATTGATTTGATTCCAAAAATCCAAGACTGGCCAATGTCCTCTAGCAATGAATATATTGCTGGACTGTACTTATTTGAGCAAAAGTGGTCATTTTTCTTTCAAAGCTGTGCAACAGTCTGAAGAACATACTTAGTAATCAATCAAGTTTCATTTCAAGCCAACATGCCTTGGGAAAGACCCTTGATGAACATTTTAGGAGTGGATGGGAAAAGTTGTTTTCCACAAATAATAGCTACCGAGGGGAAAAGAAAAACAAGGTTTCACTTCCACGGGAGACATTTCCGGATGTAGATTTGACAGAATTTATCTACAAAAAAATATTCCGGCCAATTTCAAACTCGATATTGGTGCCGATGTCATAGTTATCTCGGGTGATGCTCTGTTGTCAGCGGAAATGAATATTTCATAACCTGTCTTAGAGCTGTGTGTAGTTGGATGTGCCATATGTTACATGTTGCACTGACACTCAGATCAATTTTACCTCCTCTGTTTCTGTACCTGGTCACCAGTTTTGCTGATCCACCTCATGGAACGGATGAATCAAGACAAGTGACTGATTCATTTTGTTTTTGGCTCAATGTGAGTTGTGTTGAGTTTCTTGGTGGGGTTCACACTGAGAAATTTCTCCCGCTATCTTAGCAAATGAACCACATTACCTATCTACCTACCTTATCCTTATGGCACCCTCTTGTCTGATTTCTATCCCCATTTTACCATGTGTCATTACCAGAGCAACTCATCACTCACCAGATACCTGTCGAAACACTGGTATCTTGCGTGTGGTTCCTGACACGTGCCTTGGAACATGGCAGCCAGGGGAAAATTGGTGCCTCAAATAGTAGGCAGGGACCTGGAGGTCCTGCTGGATGGGGTGGTGCAGATATGGGATGTGCAGTTCTCCTGGGACCAGCAAGGGAGGTAATGAAAGTTGACAATGCCAGCCTGGCCCAGTTGCTATCCAGGTTAGTGCGCTCTTGGCTGAAAGGAGGCATCCCCAGTATTGCCGAAGAAGATCAATGACATTCTCCACTCCACCAGAGTAAATGCCACTGTCTTCTTTCTGCCTTCTTACATTCACTCTGTCTCTGCTACTGTACCCACCTCCCACCAAGGCTTATTCTCTGCCACTCTTACTATTACTTGCAGCATCTACCCCTTCCATTTAATCTCATATCCCAACCCCTGATCCCACTCAGCCAGCTGCAACCCCTTCTGCACTGCCTACTTTCTCTCATGCTCTCTCAACTCCTCCCAGCTGTGTCACCAACTCTCATCTCCTGAATTAATAATAACTGCACCTCACATTCCAAGAGGGAAAGAGGCAAGGTGGCTTTTAGGCTATCTGAAATTTTCTCTTCGCCCTTTATAAGGAGAAGATCCTGACTCTGACCATCTTGAGCTGCTGACTACCAGTCTAGGGGCCTGGACAATGATCGGAGTCTGCCCTTGACTTATTGTGCCAGGGTCCTGTGAATCAAAGTTAAAGCTATCTCCCTTGACTTGCCTGAGGACTGCTGGCCACCATGATGAGCCTCCAGGACTTGTGATGTGCTAAACGGTATGGCAGAATGCAGTGTAAGTGATATCAGCGATAATGGGAACGGCAGATGCTGGAGAATCCAAGATAACAAAGTGTGGAGCTGGATGAACACAGCAGGCCAAGCAGCATCTCAGGAGCACAAAAGCTGACGTTTTGGGCCTAGACCCTTCAGGCCCGAAACATCAGCTTTTGCGCTCCTGAGATGCTGCTTGGCCTGCTGTGTTCATCCAGCTCCACACTTTGTTATCCTGCAATGTAAATGAGCCTGCTTTCTCTGGCTGAGGGGGCTGAGTGCAAAGGCAAGGCAATGTAAGGCTGAGATGCTGTGAGCATCCAGAGTGAGTGACTGGGAGTGAAATAGCCCCTTCGATAAGCTTCATACTATCAGGAAGGATACAGCACATCCCAGAGTGAGACACAACCCAAGTGAGGATTTTGATCAGGGAATTTGAAGGCAATGTGGAAATTCAGTGCAGAAGGAAGAGGTAATTTTTTGTTGTTTTTTTTTCGGCTTGTGGGTTGTAAGGTATTTTTAACAGGATAAATTGAATCCCAAGATCAGGCGCCCACCACAGAAGATCAACATCACAGGGAAACCTTAAATCCAATGGTTGGCGATAACAAATAATTTGACTATCTATTATCAGTTAATTGTAGATTGAAGGTAAATTGGGAAAATATTTACAGAATACAAACCATGAGACCAGTACAAAGTTTAAAAACAAAACTCAATTAAGAACTAAGTAATTAAAATAGCAATACTGGACCAGGTGATGTACTGTATCTGCAATAATGTGGGAGCTGTTGGACCCTTTTGTAGTTCGTAATGGCTACATCTGTAGTAAGTGTTAGTTGCTCGATAAAGTCTGGCTCTGAGTTGATGAGTTGGAGTCTGAGCTTTGAACACTCAACTCATGAGGGAGGGGACGAGTTGCCTGGACATTGTGTCTCAGGATGTAGTCACACCCTTTAGATTAACTGTCTCAAATCCATTGGAGTGGTCAGGGACAGGAGGGTGTGTATTTGAGCGAGGCAGGTAGAGGGATCCAAGATGTAGTGCTGAAGGAGCCTCAGCCTTTGAGCTTGCCCAAACAGGTTTGATATTATCGCTCCCTGTGTGGATCAGAGTGAGGGCTATACGGAGGATGAGCAAACTGACCATAACACCACAGTATAGGGAGCTATTAAAGAGGCTGATGAAAAGTGAAATGTAGTTGTAATCGGGGACAGCACAGTCAGGCGAATAGACACTGTTCTCTGTGGCCAAGATCTAGAGCCCTGCCGCCTGTGTGACCTGCCTGATATCGGGGTTCAACACATCTCATCTGGGCTTTAGAGGAATTTGGAATTGGAGGGGAAAGCCCAGTTGTCATGGTCAACATAGGTATCAGTGATATAGAGCGATAGAGGTTCTGCTGAGGGAATATGAGCAACTCGGGGCTAAATTAAAAATTAGAACCAAAGAGGTACTAATTACTGGATTACAACCTGAGCCATGAGCAAATTGGCACAGGGCCAACAAGATTAAAGATGTATAAGTGTGACTCAGAGATTGGGTTGGGATAAACTGGTGCAAATTCATGGTATATTGGAACAGTGCCCGCTTTCCCCAGTGGGACAGGCTCCAACTGAATCATCCTGGGACCTGAATCCTGGCTCTAAAGTACACAGCGGGGGATGGGTTCAATTGCATTTTTGGAAAAGTTAAAAGTGGGGTTGAGGGGAGGACTCAGCAGAGCTTAATAAAGTTACCAGAACAAGTAATAGGACAGAAACCACTGAAAGTTCAGGGACTCTAACTTCAAGAAAAGCAGGTGAAGGACACCTGTGAGAAGGTGGACAGTCATAGTCATAGTGACATACAGCGCGGAAACAGACCCTTCAGTCCAACCAGACCATACTGACCATAATCCCAAATTAAACTAGTCCCACCTGCCTATGCTTGGCCCAAATCCCTGCGAATCCTGCTTATTCATGTACTTATCTGAATGTCTTTGAAATGTTGCAACTGTACCCACAACCATTACTTCCTCTGGAAGTTTATTCCACACACAAACCACTCACTGTGTAAAGAAAAATTACCACTGATGTCTTATTTAAATCTTTTTCCTTTCACCGTAGTAATGTGTCCTCAGTCTTGAAATCCCCCACCCAAGGGAAAGACACCTGCTATTCAACGTATCTAAACCCCTCATTATTTTATAAACCTCTATAAGGCCATCCCTCAGCCCCCTAAGCTGTAGTGAAATAAGTCCCAGCCTATCCAGCCTCTCCTTGTAAATCAAACCCTCCATTCCTGGCAATATGCCAGTAATGTCTTCTGAACTCTCTCTAGCTTAATCATATCCTCCCAACAACAGGGCAACCAGAACTGAACACAGCACTCAAGAGGAGGCCTCATCAACATCCTGTACAACTCCAGCATAATGTCTGAACTCCTGTACTCAAAAGTCTGAGCGATGAAGGCAGACATGCTACGTGCATCCTTAACTGCCCTGTCTACCTGTGATGCAAACTTCAAAGAATTAAGTACCTGAACCCCTAGGTCTCTCTGTTCTACCACACTACACAAGGGTCTACTTTTAATTGTATGACTCCTGCACTTTTACCGAAATGCCTTACATCGTATTTATCCAAATGAAACTCCATCTGCCACCCATCAGCCCATTTGATCAAGATCTCTTTCTAATCTTAAATAATTGTCTTAAAAGTCCACTGCACCACTAGTAACCATGCCTTCTATATTCTCATTTTATATATATATGTCAAACAGAAGTTGACCCAGTACCAATCCCTGTGGGGTACTCATGGTCAAGCCCGAGAAACGCTCTGTGTCTCCTGCACTAAAGCCAATTTTGCAGCCAGTTGGAAAGCTTATCCTGGAATCAATGCAGGACTGAGGGTGCTGTACTGAAAAGCATGCAACATATGAAAGAAAGTAAATGAGCTTGTAGCACAGATCAAAATTGGCAGGTAGAATGTCTTGGGCATCACAGAGACATGGCTGCAAGAGGATCAGGGCTGGGAACTAAATATGCAAGGATACACATCCTGTTGAAAGGAACAAAAGCAATGACTTGTGAGAGGTTGAAACATGACAGTAAGCCAGCTAGAACGATAAAGGAAGATGGCAGGAGTCTTTTTTAGATATCCAAAAGTTAAGAGAGAGACAAGAATGGACATTGGATGACTGAATAAATAATACCTGGAGAGGTAGTAATGGGCAACGTAGAAATGGCAGGGGAACTGAACATGTTCTTAGAGGTAATGGGAACTGCAGATGGTGGAGAATCCGAGATAACAAAGTGTGGAGCTGGATGAACACAGCAGACCAAGCAGCATCTCAGGAGCACAAAAGCTGACGTTTCGGTCTTAGCTCGGCTTTCACAGTGGAGGACACCAGCAGCATACGAGAAGTTTGAGAGCCAGGGGACAGAGGTGAGTGCAGTGGCTATCACTAAGGAGAAGATGCTGGGGTAGTTAAAAGGTCTGAAAGTGGATAAAATACCCAGACCAGATGGGATTCTGAAGGAGACAGCTGAAGAGATTGTAGGGACATTGGTGGTGATCCTTCAGGTGTTGCTGAATTCAGGCAGGGCCCTAGAGTGTTGGAAAATACCAAGTGCAACACTGCCCACTGCATCTCCCCCCCCCCCCTCCCCCCCCATTTTTAGGAAGTGGGAGAGGAAGAAGTCAGGAAACCAGAGGTCAGTTAATGTGACCTCAGCTGTTGGTAAGATTTTGAAGTTAACATCATCAAGCCTTCAGAAAAATAATAAATTTGTTAGAATGATGCCTGTGAAAAGCCAACATCGCAAATTGATAATTCCGGAATAGCCAAACCTATGCAAGCTTGTCATATGGCCGCACCAAAAATGTGGAGTGGGAGTTAGGCCACTCAAGAGCATGAAATCATAGAGCATTGGGCACGTTATCATTTGCCATTGAGATCTCCCTGTGAAAGGACATACAAAACCTGCAAGTACGGCTAAACCGCTGGGAAAGTTAGAAATATTGTCAATCGGAGAGAAAGTGATGTTGAGACAGTACGTGGAAAACCTTGGCGGGAAGCGAAAAATGGAAGTTGTGAAGAGTGGGAGATTCCACGGTCGAATTTGTCAACCATTATGAAGCAAAAGGCAAACATCTCACAACAGTACAACGAGCGAATGTGCTCCCCAGCAAGCAAAATGAACGGAATGGTTACCTATCCCAGTGTTAAGGAACCTCTTCTAATGGGGCTCCGGCAATCCAGAACACTCCCAACTCGAGTCTAATCCTGCAGGAATGCTGACTTGCCCTGGCAAAAGAACTAGTCTTCATTGCCCAATGGCTGCACTGATTCAAGACGAGACACAGCATGATTTTCTGAGCAGACTGTCTGAAGGCAGCATGCCAAGCAATAATTATGAATGGGTTTTTATGGAACTAACTTCCAATGGTTAGGTAATTGTAAGGTGTGATCAAATTGAATAATATGGGGTCTTGTTGACATAAAGCTTGCTTCTAGGCAAATCTGGTTTCATGCGGCCTCCTCGGATATCTTGAAGCTCTGCGTACGACATGTTTGTTTGCAGATTCCATGGGATTTGAATTATCAGGATTTTACTGGATTCACATAAGCCCATTGATCATGTAAGTCACTTGCTCCTGCTCTTGGTAATTTATCTAAAGTTGCAGAGCTGGAATAGCATCAAGATTTCAAATGTCGGAAAGATGTCAGTTCATTGGCATTAAAAAGCAGACAGACACACAAATAATAAGTGGTGTCAACCTGGCACTGGCATTCTAACTAGGCGAACTGAGCTCGAATTCCAGTTTGACGTACATCCCAAGTTAGCCTTCTCTTAGCTGATGAGTTTCACCTTTTATCTGATTGTCACATAAGGCCAAATGCCAAGAGTACTTTCTTTTGTGGGATAAAAATAAAACACCGAGGTTGCTGGAAACCTTAAATAAAAAACAAAAGTGCGAGAAAAGTTCAGCACATCTGGTACCATCAGTGAAAAGAGAAACAGAGTTAACACCTCAAGTCCAAATTGGCTCCTGAACTGTTCAAAATTCTTGAATGGGATTCTGGATCCCAATGTACTGCCACAAGGGCGTCCAGAGCTGAAGCCATATATTTTCTTTCATAAGTTCTGTTTCCGCTCTGTGTATGCAAGTCTTAAACCACCTTCTTGGGAACATAGCCCATATTGCACGCTTGATCCCTTGTGTTGCATAAATACAGCCCCTCACACGTGATGAAAAATTGAGGTCAGTTCATGATGTGAGAATTAGACCTGACATGCATATAGAAGATGAAAAGCAATGGGGATTGGGGTTGTCAGCATTGGGGGAGGGCTGTTGGGGTGCTTAAATTGAGTGTAGGCCTAAATAAGTATCTTCCCATCCAAAAACAAAGGTCATCCTACATATGAGGTCTGCTTAAGCCATGCAATCTGCAGTAATTCAAACCTGTGGCTCCTTTTATATAGAATAGTGGATATAGTTGTACAATCAAAATTCAACATAACCGCTATACTGCCCTACAAAACTACCATTGTAAATCACTATGTATATTCTATGACATCACTCGGGATATTTTTCTTGGGGGGGGAAGTTGTTTGCTGAACAGAATAGGGATCATTTGGTTATGTATGGAAATTGTATTTATTGTTCAAAGCATCTGAGGCTTGAGTCCAATGGCAGTTTAAATGCATACACTCATAAACAATTGTTGATAAACAATACAGGAGACAAGAACAAAAAAAACAAAAAGGGTGGCACGGTGGCTCAGTGGTTAGCACTGCTGCCACACAGCGCCAGGGACCCGGATCTTGATTCCACCCTCAAGTGACCGTCTGTGTGCAGTTTGCACATTCTCCCTGTATCTGTGTAGGTTTCCTCTAGGTGCTCCGGTTTCCTCCCACAGTCCAAAGATGTGCAGGCCAGATGGATGGGCCCGCTAAATTGCCCGTAGTGTTCAGGGATGTGTGGATTGGGTGTGTTTGTGGACTGGGTGGGATTCTCTGAGGGTCGCTGTGGACTTGTTGGGCCGGAGGGCCTGTTTCCAAACTGTAGAGATTCTATGAATTCATTGTGAAGGATGACATTGTGGAGTACTTGGAAGTGCATGGTCAAATAGGGCTGAGTCAGCATGACTTCATCAAAGGGACACCATGCCTAACAAATCTGTTAGAATTCTTTGAGGAGGCAATGACCAAGTTAGATAAAGGAGAGCCAGAGGATGTGGTCAATTTGGCAAGTACAAAAGGTTACTAAATAAGGTATGAGCCCATGGTGCTAGGGGCAAAGTACTGGCATGGATAGAGGATTGGCTGACTGGCAGAAGGTAAGGAGTGGGGATAGAGGGGTCTTTTTCAGGATGGCAGCCTGTGAGTGGTATAGTTCCACAGGTGTCAGTGTTGGAACCACAACCATTTATGTGATATTATCTGGACAAAGGAACCGAGGACATTGTTGCTAGGTTTGCATATGGCACAAAGATAGGTGGAGGGACGTGTAATGTTGAAGAAGCGGGGAGACTGGAGAAGGACTTGGTTAGACAAGGGGAGCGGGCAAAGAAGTGGCATATAGAAAACTATGTGGGGAAGTGTGAAGTTATGCACTTTGGTAGGAAGAATAGAGGTATAGACTAGATCCTAAATGGGGAAAGGCTTCAGAAATATGAAGCTCAGAGGGTCTTGGGAGTCCTAGTTCAGCATTCCCGTAAGGTTAACATGCAAGTTCAGTTGGCAGTTAGGGGAGAAAACGCAATGTTAGCTTTCATTTCAAGAGTGGCAGAATACAAGAGCAGAAACGTACTGCTAAGGCCATATAAAATTCTAGTCAGATGGTATTTGGAATATTGTAAGCAGTTTTGGGCCCATGTCCAAGGAAAGATGTGCTGGTATTGAGGAGATCCAGTGGAGGTTTACAATGATGATCCTGGTGATGAAGGACTTGCCATATGAGCAGCAGCTGAGATACTCCTGACATTCAGAGAGGTCTCGCTGTATTTCTTGCCCAATATTGTCACAAATCTTGCAAAATGCCCATATCACTCGGAGCCCTATCAGGTTTGTTGCTTGACTTGAAGGAAGTACAGAGATAAGGAGTAAACATACAATAAATGTTATAAGACCATAAGATCGTAAGACATAAGACATAAGAGCAGAAATTAGGCCATTTGGCCCATTGAGTCTGCTCAGCCATTCAATCGTGGCTGATAAGTTCCTCAACCCCATTCTGCTGCTTTCTCCCATAACCCTTGATCCCCTTGATAATCAAGAACATGTCTATCTCAGTCTTAAATGTACTGAATGACCTGGCCTTCACAGCATTCTATGGCAGTGAACTCCATAGATTCAACACTCTCTGGCTGAAGACTTTTCTCCTTCTCTCCGTTCTAAAAGGTCTTCCCTTTTCTGTCAGGCTGTACCCTCAGGTCCTGGTCTCTTCAACCAATGGAAGCATCTTCCCAACATCCACTCTGTCCAAGCCGTTCAGTATTCTATAAGTTTCAATTTGATTCCCCTCATCCTTCTGAAATCCAATGAGTATAGTGCCAGAGTCCTCAAACGTTCCTCATATGTTAAGCTTTTCCTTGCTGGGTCCGTTTTCCTGAACCTCTTCCAAATCCGCTCCAGGGCCAGTACATCCTTCCTGGGATACGGGGTCCAAAACTGCACACAATGCTCCAAATGTGGCCTGACCAGAGCCTTATAAAGCCCCAGGAGAACATCCCTGTTTCTTTATTCAAGTACTCTCAAAATAAATGCCAACATTGCATTTGCCTTCCTGACTACTAACTCAACCTACAAGTTTACCTTGAGAGAATCCTGGATTAGAAGTCCCAAGACTCTTTGTACTGCAGACTTCTGAATTTTCTCCCCATTGAAAAAATAGTCCATGCTTTTATTCTTCTTACCAAAGTGCATGACCTCACACTTTCCCATGTTGTACTCCATCTGCTACTTCTTTGCCCACTCTCCTAACCTGCCCAAATTCTTCTTCAGCCTCCTCACCTCCTCAATACTACCCATCCCTCTAAAAAAGAGTCATCTCGGAACTCATCTGACTGTTGGCTCATACATTAATCATAGTCTACAATAGGGGTGGGGGGCACACCTTTCATTTGTTTAAAGACTTCAGAGCCCTGGAGTAACTTTGTGATGTCTGAGTTGCACATTACTCGGTAAAAACGGCAGGAAGTAGAATGCTGTTTTTTGCAGTGTGGTGAATCCAGACTGAAGGACGCACATGAGACACAAACAAGGGGTGAAGATAAGTCTAATCCATACCTCATTTTTACTATAAGCCGGTAAGTGACATAGTTATGGTTACCTGACATTGCAGTATATGGTGTTAATCTATAACAATGCCATTACTTTCCAGTCCAAGCCTAAAGACAGTTCTTGACTTTGTCTTTTCTTTGACCAGTCTACCTTAAATCCAAACTTGCACTGTGGCATTAATCCATGTGATAAAAGACTCTCTTCCTTCACAGTCCTGTGATGTACTTGTTCCATTGTGATCCAAAATGACTACCGCTTTCTGAAGGGAAACTAGTGAAGGGCAATAAACATGGCACTTCCACTGATGCTCATGATAAAACAACGTTTTCATTGTAATATTGAAGGAGTGGCACTATTGGGGGAACTGTTATCCTGCAGATGAAGTACAAAATCTGTTTCTCTGTGTGGTTAAATGCTGAATTACCCATCACTCTGATTTCTTCCAGCATCCTGGTTAACCTCCTTATCTCAGCCAGCACCATTAATAAAAGGAGAACGCTGTTTCATTTTTCTGGATATGCTTCAGATGTTGCTGTAGATGAAACTGGTCTAAAATCTGTTTGTTGGGTGGGGGGGCACACATTCATAATTCAATAAAAGTAGCAAAGCATGTTGATAAATCCAGAAATGTAATCAGAGTAATGGGAATTAATTTCCGAAGGCAAACCTTAGAAAATATAAACGAGTAGAGAAGTTTGATGAGACAGCTGTAGAGAATGTATAGTTCTGGCCTCCATCTCCAATAAAAATACAGAAATTCTGGAGATAGTGCAAGGATAGCACACATGCTGAGAGATAACAGATAGTTTTGAGGAAAGACTGAATAGCTACTTTCTCCAGAAAAACAAATGCCAAGAAATGAGGTTTAAAACTTATAAACGGGTTTGAAATGATAGGCTTAGAGAAAATCTTTCCACTTGTATGGAACCTAAAATTAATGATTGTAAACCTATGATAGTTCCCATTAATAAATCCAAAAAGGAATTCAGGAGAAATCTCTTTACCTTGAGAAAGAGAGGTGGGAAGGTGGAACTTATGATTATGTGGAGTTGTCGAGCAAATAGAATGTGTGTATTTAAAGGGATAGTATTGGTGGGGAAATGAGGAGATTGTCTTTGCCTTCAACAATCAGTGAATACCTCAGAGCTGGAGTGCTCTGGTCATCCTGGTCATGTAATTGGTATCGACCATTTGTGTCCAGTACATTCTATGTAACTGTTCTTGAAGTACCTTTGGATGTCTCTGGGAGAAACGGTTACATCAGTGCATTCTGAATGCTGACATTTCAGGGCCAGTCATCTGACACTGCTACCTGGGCAGCGACCTGGCAGAGTACATCATCTCCCCTGCATAGAATCTACTTAATCCTTGTCCCCAGAGGATAATGAACAGAAAAGGGAAAAATTAGGGGAAAAACCACTACAAAAAATAACCAGAATACAAATTTAAATTAGCCCACTCAACCCCCTTAGATAAATGTTCAGTGGATGCATACTCATGTCTGAGTCAAAAGGTTTTGGGTTTGATCTGCACTCCAGAGTCTTGAACAGAGGCTGATATGAGGCTGCAGTTGTGAGGAAGTGCTGTATTGATGAAGATGTTGAACTTGCAAGTCAGGTGTTACACTGAAATTCTGTCTGCTTTCAACGAACCCAAAACAAAAACTGCATGATTCTATTTCTAATAAGAGCAGAAGTCAGCTCTCCTATACTCTCTGACCAAGATCTGTCAGCCAACATCTCTCGGTGGACATTATTGGAGCATTAACCTCATTGCTCCATGTGATAAGTTTGCTGTGTACAATTTGTTTACTGTTTAGCTCACCTTAAGACAGTGACCTTCTTTTAAAAAGGACATCACTATCTGCAAAGTGCTTTAGGAAGTTGTGCAAGGCTTTACTTAAAAGCAAGTTCTTTCCATCCAATAAATTGATTGCTTTCTGCTATCATAAATGATTGATATTAGTTAAAATGCACCATCACGCATCCTAAATGCTGTGTTTTGACCCTGGCGTCAAATTATGCTGACACTGTGACTTGTGACAAATCATTTTTTTGATTGTGTGGTGTTTCATTGAGGACAATGTAAATAACTTACTGTGTAATATCAGTTCCTATTTCTTTCCAAACACTTACCTCACACTGTTCAGACATGCAAATTGTGGGGAAAGGTTGAATCTGATAACCTCAGTAAAAGGTTGACATTTAGAAGATGACTATTTCTCTAAACAGGAATTCTACGGCACAAGTGCTTCCCCTTATTACAGTCTTCCCTTTAAAAATATAAAATTCATTGCTTTACTGTTCTTACAAAATCAAGAAATTTTTTGATCAATCAAGTGAACTGAATTGGAGAATCCAAGATGGAAACATTGTCTGCATCTATAACATTCTGAGGATAAAACTGTTTTTAAGCTTTTGGAACTGGGGGCTTCATATGGAATCAAATGTACAAAGTAAATAAATTAGCAGAAGCAAGAAGCATTCAATCCCATTGTCTCACCCAAATGTGTGTCCATTCCTACTGACTTCCCATTTGGAATTTGCTGGGAATTTGGCCAGTTGCAGTGACATAAAATCTGAAAGTTAAGCTACCTCAAGATTGAAAGCACCCAATGATAAGATCATCAGAAAGACAGAAAACCCCAGGATGTAAATTATCTGGAGGGATAATTTATCTCAGGAGATTTTATTCCCAGAATGATAAAACACCTCTGGTATCATGATGATGGATCAGAACCCTAAGGTATTTACAGGCATAGTAAACATTTTCATTCAAATGTATGTTTTTAAAATAAGGATTTTTATGGCCAAAACACGACTGTGGATATAAATTCAATGACTATCTAGTGTAGTCTGTGTGGATCCAAAGAATGTCATACCTGTGCAGGGTGGGGAGACTTCAAATAGAGACTACAAATGATAATGAGAGATGTTATGGATCAGACTAAACCACCTGAAAATGTATTAAGAAGATAGGCTAGACATGACTCATTCTTGGCTTAAGATAAGCTTAAGGCACTGCATGCCAGGTGCAATTTAATTGGTCAAACTACTTGACTTTAAGCAAAAAACACTTTACTTTTACACTGCAGTTAAAACATAGACAAAATAAATGATTTGACTTAACTGTAACTATCGAAACATTTTATATGTATATACATGTATAACATATATATTAACTACTGCTAATTTACTGTTGCAGTATAGTAACATACCAAAACACACACCCAGCAGAGGAAAATTCAATAAATAGAGTGCATCATATACATCATTCTAGCAGCAGGAAAAGAGTCCCAGCCTTTAGCTGTAACAGAGACTGGAATAAAAGCTTCAATGTCCAGCTTCAAGACCCCAGCAGCAATTAAAGCTAAAGCTAAGCATCCTGGTTCTGTGGGAGCCTGACCCCACACTTTCAAGCTGCTTCCGATGTTCCAACGTTTTAAAAAATGCCTCAAGTGTTGACAGTGATAATGGGAACTGCAGACGCTGGAGAATCCAAGATAATAAAATGTGAGGCTGGATGAACACAGCAGGCCCAGCAGCATCTCAGGAGCTGCTCCTGAGATGCTGCTGGGCCTGCTGTGTTCATCCAGCCTCACATTTCATTATCAAGTGTTGACAAGCTGTTTACTCTATTGGCTTTGAGCAGACTGCTTGACAACCCTGTCTCAACGTTTATTCATAGAAAAAGGACAAAACATCCTATAAGGAGCTAAAACCAACTGCTACCCCTGCCCTGTGTGTGTGTTAGTGGCCTGCTGTGCTGTGTGTGAATTCATGTGATGAAGTTTGCAGATTGGAAATAGCCATTAAGAGCTCTTACACTGCAGGTAATGAGAAAGGAAATCCATTCTCTCACTCTGAATTGTGCCAACCAATCATGATCGAAAGGAGCAAGTCAAAAAGAACCTCAATTAACCTGCAAATCCAAGAATCTTAACCAACTGCTGAACCATCAACGTCAGTGAAACTGGTACCATCCAACGTAATGACCATAATCCTTTACTGTCTACTGTTAAAGGAACAGTCTGAATCAGTTGTATATTTTTAAATCTTTATTGATTTTGGACTCGTACCCAGTTTAGAAATAAGATGTATGTGTTACATGATTATTATTTTCTCATTTAGTAATCAGTAAAGTCACTGCTTTCTTAGAGAACTCGGTTAAAATTGACCCTTTTTTTAAATATAAATGCATTTTGTCTGGACGTACTGTACTCACAAGAGAAAGGATTCTTTTCAAAAAAATTAATCTTCCACCAAATGAGAGGGTGGATAAATAAAGGAGGGAGGTGAGTGTATTGGGGTTTCTGGATCTGTGATGAATTTTATTTTTTATTATTCTTTGGATGAGATTTTTGCTGGCTAGACCAGCATTATTGCCTATTCCAGAGGGCATTTGAGAGTCAACCACATTGCTGTGGGCCTGGAGTCACATGTAGGCCAGACCATGTAAGGACGGCAATTTCCTTTCCAAAAGGACATTAGTGAACCAGATGGGTTTTTAAACCCAACAATTGACAATGGATTCACAATCATCACTAGACGCTTAATTCCAGATATTTATTACTGAATTGAAATTCCACCATCTGGCTTGGCGGGATTTGAACCCAAGTCTTGAGAGAAAATACACAAACACACACTGGACCCAAAATATTATCTCTGATTTCTTTCCACAAATGCTGTCAGAAGCACTGATTTTTTTTTACAACAGTTTCTGTTTTTGTTCCTGGTTTACAGCATCTTTTGTTTTTTTTCTCCCCAGGGCATTAGTTGGGTCCTTGGGTTAGCATTCCAACAACAATACGATTAGGCCATCATCTGTCCTGTGAGAAAACCTTGGGGAATCTTGCTTGTGCTATGGTTGCAATTCAGGAGGTAAAATAATTTGGGGAAGTAAACATCTCAGAAAGATAAAATGCCATAAACAGTAAAATATGCCAAGAGATAAACTATCCCAGGACATTAAATACATCAGGCCTGTTGTTTTTAACACTTGGTTCAGAGCAGTTAAATTTTCTACTGAAAAGCACATTGCCCACCAAAAACAGAGCCTTGATTAAAACCATGGCCTCTCTTTATTTCCCATTAGATACGCTGTAATAGCATTTTATCATTGAATGATGAATTCAGAGACCCACGCTAAAGCTCTGGGTCTGCGTGTATGAAGCCCATCATGGTAGCTGGTGAAGTATTAAAAATCTGAAATTAGTTGTTATTCTCAAAGTAGCCATGAAACCATTTTGGATTCTTGTTTCAAAAAAACACGTAATTTTCTTACCAAAATTTCTTTTGGCAAGGAAAACCTGCTATTTTCACCTGGCCTGAACTACAAATGACTTCAGACTCAATGCAAAAGTGGTTGACTCCAAACAGCTCTCTGAAATGGCCCGGTGAGTCACTCAATTACACCAAGTGACTACAACGCCTGATTAAAGGAATGAAGCTGGCTGAATCATCCGGGACCTATCAAGGTATTAGAAATGACAACAACACACAGACACTGTCAGAGTTGGGAAGAGTTATCTCCTGAACTAGCCAAGTGACAGCCAGATACAGTCACGCATGTGGAATCACTACCGACAGAGAATATCTCTGAAACCACCATCCATCTCCCAGTAGACAGGGCAGACTCAGGGGAGGTGGAGGCACAGACACAAAATGCCCTGGGTGTATTCAAATTTGACTCAGGACCCCGTGAAATTTCATGCTATCAGTTTAAGTATGGGCAAGGAAACCTCACACAGCTGCTAACCGCAGGTTTGACTAGGGTTAGCACAAGACATGTGACTTTCAAGAAATAAGTTGTTCAAAATAACGCCCCACTGTTCTTTTGTTAACCTCTTTGAGGAAAATCAAACCCAATCCACAGGACATGATACAAATCAATTTATCCACAATCGTTCAAAGCTCATGACCATAAATTATTAAGTATGGAGCCAGTGTAACATTGTAAACATTTGAATTGCCATGTGCACCCTGTCTGGTACAGTCAGTTGGGAGGTAGCTCGGTGTAAGGAAGTATCCTGTTTGTAGCACCGGACTATGTGACTGAAAAATATCCTCCTAATGTAGAAGGCCAAAGATGCTCAAGGGCAAAGTATCACTTAGTACCAGCACAGTTTGAAACTTGAGGTGGCTTTTTAAGATGAAAATAAGTAATTTAAATTGATATACATGCTGTGCTGCAAATGTTGTATCACCTACGGGATACTTTCAAAGTGAGCATACTGTTCTGTGATATGTTATGCTAGCCATGGTTACAGTTTCATTCCTTTAAATCCTCACTGAATCCTCTCAAAGGCATTAGCATCTTTTCTAAGATATAGTAAGAACTGCCGATGCTGGAGTCAGAGGTAACACAGTGTGGAGCTGGAGGAACACAGCAGGCCAGGCAGCATCACAGGAGTAGGAAAGCTGACGTTTCGGGTCAGGACCCTTCTTCAGAAATTCTGATTCTGAAGGTGGGTCCCGACCCGAGACGTCAACTTCTGCTCCTGCTGCCTGGCCTGCTGTGTTCCTCCAGCTCCAAACTGTCTTATCAGCATCTTTCCTAAGTTGTTGAGTAACAGAAGTGGCTGCAATACTCCAATTGAGATGTGTCAATGTGTGGCTTGCTGCTTTGCTTTTCTCTCTAATCCTTATTAGTAAAATCACTGATCCCACGTTTTAAAAAGAATAATGTGGTAGACAAATGTCTAACTGCAATACAGGGATAATTTCTTCTGTCTGGTAATGATCTAAAATAAATCTGCTTTGATTTCATTGTGAATTAAATTGCATACCATTATATTAGTTCTTGAGCTCTTGGATTCAGGTAAATGGATGTTAAATTTCTCATGCACATTAGGAAGAGGATAGGCCATTCAGCTCCTCGAACCTGTTCAGCCATTCAGTAGGATCATGGCTGATTACTCACATCCACTTTCCTGCCTTTTCCCCATAACCCTACTGATCAAGCGTCTGTCTCAGCCCTAAATATACACAAGGACTCTGCCCCCACACTTCTCTATGGCAAGACATAGCGAAGACTCTCAACTCTCTGAGAGGAGAAATTCGTCCTCATCTAAGCCTTAAGTTGCCTCCCCTTTATTCTGAGACTGTGTCCTCTGGTCCTAGGCTCTCCCATGAGGGAAAACATCCTCTCAGCATTTACCTTGTCAATCCCCTAAGAATCTTACACATTTCAATCAGGTCACCTCTCCTTCTTCCAAATTCCAGTGAGTAGAGTCTCAACCTAGTTAATTGTTTCTCACAGGGTAATCCCCCTATACTGGGAATCATCTAGTGAGCCTTCTCTGAACTGCAAACAATGAAATGATATGTTTCCTTAAATATGGGGACAAATTGCTCACAGTACTCCAAGATGTGGTCTCATCAGCACCTTTGTACTGTTCCAATACGACTTCTTTACTGGGACATTGCTCATGTTCCTGCAAATTGATTTTGCAAAAATCTCTGCAAATTTTCCACTAATCCCTATTAATCAATATTATTGTTTCCAGACACAATAAATAATGTGCCCAATGATTGGTTTTTGTTCAGAAGGTTCATTTGATGATCCCTGGTATGGAAGGTTTACATTGTGTGGAGGTTGGAGAAGCTGGGGATTTCGTAGGGATGTATAGGATTATGAAGAATTTTGATAGTCTTTGGAGTTGATGAAAGAACTCGAACCAATGGTCATGAACCGGATATTTACGAACTTTTTTAAATGAAGACTAGTTTATCCATCTTACCGGTATTCTTCGTCAAAGAAATACTGAAGATTTATTTGGTAATTCTTAGTATTTCCACTGTCTCCCAGAGTCTACCTATTTTTTGTCAAAGTCTCTATTCTTGACAATAGAATTGAGAACTTGCTGCCCATCTTCCCTTTAATTATGTGAGAATGTTGTCTGGTTAATTGGATAGTTTAGATTTAATTCTTCAAACAAATAATCAAAAGTGGACTTGGGTATTTGAAGGAAGGTTCTTCACTGACAGGTCATAGGGACACAAGTTGTAATGCCTTGCTTTCGTAGCATAAAAGTGCATTAAGTCAAAAACATTCAGACTGCAATATCCAAGTGAAGCTGATGTTTCGTGAGTCAGCCAATAGGTGACAGACTTTCTCTAAATATGTGCTGTGATCCTAACTCAATGTTCTTGTTTCAGGTTTCGGTGTTGGATATTTTATTGTCTGTTGACTCTCTTACGGCCACTAGAATGATTTTCCAAATGGGAACAGGCAGGACCTCATTCTTGAGAATAAGATAGATGAGAGTGGTTGCCTGCATTGTGAGATTATTTCTTTCTGTCAGAAGAAAAATCAAGGCACGAAAAATCCATTTCATTTCTGAGACTGTTCACTTACAATGGTGTTTGTATTTGACAGATTATCTAGAAATCTAGAGCAGCCCGCCATCAATGTGGACAGTTGGCGACTTAGTAAGAGGTGATAAAAAGTGACCTTGCATGGGTCAAGAAAGGGAGACTGATTTAAATAAATTGGTTGAAACAAAAACAACATATGGTAGGTTTGTAGCTCTGAAAACATGTTCTAACTTGTCTCATTTACCATAGCTCCATTCAGCCCATCAGAAACATTGAAATGGATCTATTGTAAGTAAAATGGGAAGTGATTTTAGGGAAGGACAGGGCTAAAGACCAACTTGTCACAGCCCTGAATACCACAATCAGGCTCAGTCATAGTGTCTGAGATGAAAAGGTGTAGAGCTGGATGAACACAGCAGGCCAAGCAGCATCAGAGGCGCAGGAAGGCTGATGTTTCAGGCCTAGACCCTTCTTCAGATTTCTGAAGAAGTTCTAGGCCCGAAATGTCAGCCTTCTGCGCCTCTGATGCTGCTTGGCCTGCTGTGTTCATCCAGCTCTACACCTTGTTATCTCAGATTGCCCAGCAACTGCAGTTCCTACTATCTCTCATTCATAGTGTCCCTGAGTATATTTACCTCAAACAAGTTCGTTGATAGTATGATTGAACATATGTACCTGGCAGCCTCATTCACTAATCATGTATTTCTTCATGTATCATTCTCTTTGTTTAGCTTCAGTTCAGACTGGATCCAGGAGGATATACCGATCAAAACATGTTAGTCCTGGTGAACTGAATTGCTCGGTGTGATTAAATGCCTCCAGTCCTCCCGTACACGTTTCAGAGTTTCCACGTCTTCACTCTACCCAACTGCTTCTAAACTCTGAGGAGGAATTGCATTCCACATGTGGGAGTCAATGTTCCTTTGTCTTGGAGAAGCAGAGCTTGCACAAGTATGTGAAGCAGCATTGTCTCATTTAATTCTCTGTGGGCTATTCAATGTGGTGTTTTTATGTAGATGAAACATTCCCACCCTGTTGACATAAATTTGAAGTAAGAAAGTTCAGGAACACTTGATAACCAAGTGTGAAGCTGGATGAACACAGCAGGCCAAGCAGCCCGAAATGTCAGCTTTTGTGCTCCTGAGATGCTGCTTGGCCTGCTGTGTTCATCCAGCTTCACACTTGGTTATCTTGGATTCTCCAGCATCTGCAGTTCCCATTATCACGGAACACTTGATGTTGTTTTGTTGTAATGCTACCCCTGACTCATTTCAATGGGAAGTACATGAAGAATAGCCAGAAAGGGGTCAGGCTAACAAACAATCACATAAACGTGCTCCTGACATGTGTGTGTGTGTGTGTGTGTGTGTGTGTGTGTGTGTGTGTGTGTGTGTGTGTACAAAATGCCACAAAGTACAGGTGTGGAAAGCAGCCCTCTTTGAGCTCGTAGAAAATCTAATTTTGCCCTTAATTTCCTTCATAAAATGCTGTTAGATACATCGTCAACAGTCTTGCATGGTTCTCAACATCAAGTTATAATATCATGGGCTCAAATCCCGTATGAGTGCATAATCTGAGTTAACGCTTCAGAATACAAAAAGTACAGTATTGTTAAATGTTCGAGTTTCTAAAGGCCCCTGAACTTGTCCAAATGAATGTGAAAGGTCCAATTTAAAGAAAAGCAGGTAACCATTCTGGTGCCTGGTTAACCATCCCACCTCATCAGTTATGGTCTTCCTCCTGAAGAAAGGATATGCTTTTTATAGAAGGAGTGCAGTAGAGGCTGATACCAGAAATGGCACAACTCTTGTATGAGGAAAGATTTTGTTCAACTTGGTCTGATTTCACTAGAGTTTAGATGGATGAGAGGGGTGACCAGAACTGCACACAGTACTCCATTTTTTTACTGAGTGTGAGTTCTCTGAGTGGAATTCTCTACCACAGAAGGCGGTGGAGATCGTGTCACCGAATATGTTCGAGAAAAAGATAGAAAATGTTTATATTTTGAAGGAACAAAAGAGGTTGGGGAGAAAGTGAGAAATAGCATTGAGTTAGAGGGTCGGCCAAGATCATATTGGAGCGTCAACTGGGCCTGCCCTTGCTCTTAGTATTGTGTGAGAACCATAGAAACTATCACACACGGTCGTTGATATCCTCCTAGTTGTTGTTTGTGGGATCTTGCTGTGCACAGCAAAGAAAGCAGCATTTGACCTGGCGATGGTACCGCTCTGTGTTTTGAGCAGGGAGGGTGCTATTCAAAGCCATCAGTGCTATAGAGCAGCAGTGTGGACTTCCCCACATCACCAGCCCAGTCGCTCTGAATCTTCACGTTGGGAGGTGACTGTTCTAGGAATTAGTTTGTTGGAAAATTCCCCAAAAACACACTTATATATCTTTGCCACTGAAATTCTGGAGGATTTTGTTGTTTTATTTGGCATGATAGCCATGACAGACATGCGAAATGCTCACGTTGTCTTGACCAGGAATGGCAGGCACTGGTCAATCATTAGTGCCATATCGGGCAAACCATTGTGAAGTGACAGTCAGTGAAGAACATGGGCATGCCTGGCATAAATTGCCTTTCACTGAACTGAATGACTTGCTGGGCCCTTTTCAGAGGATGGTTAAAATTCAACCACATTACTGGAGTCATCTGCTGTGGCCAACATTTAAAGACGACAGATTTCCTTCCCTAAAGGACAACAGTCAACAATAGCTGTGGGGGGTTTGCCATTATTGAGATTAGCTTTCAATTCCAAATTTCTGCTATTCAATTGGTTCAAGTCCCACGGCTGTTGAACTTAAATGCAGTGTTCCCAAAGCTTTATTCTGGCCCTGTATATTATGAGCTCTCTGACACTACCACTACGCTACTGTTTCCCAGATGTAGGTGATAAAAAGACAAAAAGAATAACTGGGAATGTGAATAGAACAGATACATGATCCTAAGACCTAATTCTGTGGGGAATTGAACCAATTTGGACTCAAAGATGGAAAATGCTTGGTGATAATCAGCCAGTCTTACAGCATTTTTAGAATCTACCATGTATTAGTTTTGTACCAACATGGACTTTTTGAACTGAATGACCTTTTTCTTCCTTTTTAATTTCTGTGTGATGCACTCATGGGGAAACTGCTCACGGAAAGTTTGTGAGACTGATTCCTGGTGACAGAGGATTGAACATTAAGGCAAGCTTGGACTATGTTGGACTTTACAATCAACCTGTTCTGAGATGTTGTTATACGCCTCTGAAGCACGTGGGATTTGAAACCAGGCCTCTCTGTTCAGGGATAGGAATGCTACTAGTGCGTCACAAGAGATCCCCCTCTTCTGCCTGACCCGCTTTATACTTTACAGGCTTAAAAGGAATGACCTAACATGATTTTATGGAGTTATAGACAAGCGACTTATACAAGGCAGGGAATCATGGAAAAGTGTTTTAACTTAAGCTATGACTAAGTACGGTTCTTATTAATAGCGAGGAAACTTAAGGTTAAGGTCTGGAAGATTTATTCACACAAGCGTTTATCAAACTGTGGAGCAAGCATGCACATTGAGGAAGCTCTCCTCTCTAACAGCTGCTTTTTGAGATCTCTTTCCATGGCAGGCCCTACTCAGTGCCACCATCTCACCTTGGGCACGGCAAGGAGGCAGGTCCCAGATTCACTTCGCCCCCAAACAGGAATTGAACATTGTTCTTTCGGCACCTATCTGATCCACACCTGCCATCCAGTCAACAGTTCTGCCAAGGTCTGTATTGCTACGACAACGTGTGTTATTTGATGCATTTGGGAGCCTGGAGCTGTGGATAGTGATGGTAGAGGTCCCGAGTTCCTTTCCATCACATGACTGTCAGGAAACCATGGCCTCCTGCCATTGGCATATGATGATAGGGTTCACCAATCGATACATCTTGCTGGGCTGCATTTTGAGCCATCGGGTTCTGGAGCAAGGCAGAGGTGCTACTCATTGCACCACAAGACCTCTTAGAACCTAACCCTTACACAGAACCAAATTAGGTGAGATTGAGGCTGGGATCAAACTGCAAATGAACGAAAATGAAGACCACCCTCCATCTCCTCATCCCTCCTTCCTGCCTCCAGCACCAACAGTGGCTGCTCCTTCCTTACTCATTTAAATAAATTGTGGCAAAGTCCCCAGAAAGTTTCCCTCCCACCTGCATTTGGAACCACTTCCTGATGGTTGTTATAGGTGCTGGGACATTGTGATAACAGCCCTCAGGATCCCCCAGTGGAGAGAGGTAAGAGGTCCTTTTGCAGGTCTTTTTGTGTGGGCTTACTA